>NC_061815.1:13233257-13540530 GCF_021462225.1 Girardinichthys multiradiatus | reverse complement strand
TTCAACTGAAACTCTGTGGTGCCAAAGTTAACTAGATAGGCACAACATTACACCCATCGTCTAAACACTAAAGAAATCTCACACAGGCAAAGATGGCTGACACAATTACAGTGAGTCGGTTTGCCATGTCAGGCTCTAATGTTTTCCACCTTTAACATAAAAATGTTAGAGTAAGAACATGCAAGGAGATTGTGGTGCTTCCAATGACTGCAGACAATTTTTCATCTTGTCAGCTTTTTTTTGGCTTTCACAGTTTGCTGCAGCAGCCAAACAAAGCCTGGCACTCAGCATTTGAGTCCTCTGTGTGGGATGTTTGAATCAGCCTGAATAATACTCACATAATTTGTTGTATTAACCAACTGTTAGGTCACTGTTACATTCCCAGCATACACATCTGTACCGTTTAGTATCTATTTTAATTACTTCCAGAGCTGTAGGCACTAAACACTGATGTAACATTACTGAATTTCATTAAGCCTGTTCATTTTCTTGTTTGTGAGCACTGAAAGCCTTTGTTCCAGTGACACGCTCAGCTCTGCACCACCCCCTTAATGGAAAGTTGTTAATGAACACCTTTACTTGCAGTTCAGGTCTTTATACAGTGTTCACTGTATCTGCCCCCTTACAGGTTTAATCTGTTTTTACTTTTTTGTCACACTTCAGATCATCAAACAAATTTTAATATCAGACAAAGGCAGCCACTGATCCCAATCTGTGCCACTGAGCATCTGTTTCAAAGTTTGGTTAAAGCGTTCTGTTAGCCCATCGGTTTGAGGGTGGTAAGGGGATGTTCTCAGGCTCCGGATGCCCAGCAACTGATAGACTTGCTTCAATAAAGTAGACATAAAATGTGTTCCTTGATCAGTTAGTATTTCTCATGGAAACCCAACCCTTGCAAATAACTGCACCAAGCAAGATGCAATAGGTCTAGCCTTTATAGATTTTAAAGGGAACACCTCAGGATATTTTGTTGCATAATTTGTTACAACAAGCATGTAGCGATTCCCTGTTTTACTACTCTCCACAGGTCCTACAATGTCCATTCCAAGACGCTCGAAAGGAGTACCGATGACAGGGAGAGGTTGGAGTTTAGCTCTGGGGGGAATTTTAGCAGAGGTTATCTGACACTCTGGGCAACTTCTGCAAAACTGAGCCACATCTTTGCCCAGGCCAGACCAGCAAAATTGGCGTTTAATGCGAGCTAGGGTTTTGTGCTTACCTAGGTGGCCAGCCCAGGGGATTGAATGCCCCAAGGTGAGAATGGGTTTTCTCACTGGTTGGGGAACCACTAGCTGCAACATAGATCCCTGCTGACGATAAAGGATGTCATTTTGCAAAATGTACTCCTCATCATTATGGTCTGGCTCCACTCTGGGTTCCTTTAACTTTGCCTTCTGTAAAAAAGGTGTCAAAGACTGATCAGATTGTTGAAGTTCAGCAATATCCTTTGGAACATCAAAGCCACCTGATGGCATTGCTGGCTCAGTATCCATTGGTACTTCCACAGATGAAAACTGGAACTTCTTCTACCTTTTTTGTCTGCGGGTCTTTCGTGGCTTCACTTCAGTAGTTTCCAGTTCCTCATTGAAAAAGGGCAGGGCACTCAGAATTTCAGAGCGGGGGTCGGTTCACTTGGCCTGGGCTCTGGTAACAGCCACATGACTTTCCTGAATATGATCAGATTCTGACAAATCAAAAAGCACAGGAAGATCACGCTCGAGCACAGCAGCATAGGGCAAATCGCTAACAACACCCACATGCAGGAGGTACATCTGGTCCCTGACTTTAATGTAAATGTCAGCTGTTGGATATCTTTTCTTATCTCCGTGGACACAGCAGATTGAAATTGTGTCGTCTGTGCGAACACTATTAGGTGGGACAAAATCTGAATGAACAAGCGACCGAGAACTCCCAGAATCAAGGAGCGTGTTAAGGGTAACCCCATTCACTTTGATCTGACTCATTTGGATAGTCTTCTCATCCTGCAACTCAGGGTCAATCTTAGACGGAGGGGCAATGCACATCTGGACCATTTTAGCAGAATTTCTAGGGCACATATGTTTCGTATGGCCTTCTAATCCACAGAGATAGCAGACAATCTTTTACTGGTGGCCTTTGAAGGCCTAGTGGTAGACTGACCTTGCAGCTGATGAGTCTTACTAGCACTTGCTGACTCCAGATGATGCTGCTGAGGAATCCTCCGGACATCCCGGGATGTTTTCCATGCATTATGGCTCCAGGCTTGTCCCTTCTTTCTGGCAGCGACAAAGACATCCGCTAGCTCAGCTGCTTTCATTGCTGAACCAGGATTGTGCTCCCTGATCCAAACCTGCAGCTCAGGGGACAACATTCTCAGGAACTGTTCCAAAATTATAGTTTCACCAATGTCATGAATGGTTTTACCCCTTGGCTGCATCCATTTTCCATAAAGTTCCTTCAGCCTTGCATATAACTCACGAGGGCTTTCATCTGGTTTGACCTCCAGGGACCTGAATTTTTGTCTGTATGACTCAGAGTTAATGCCATACTTCAAAAAAATGGCAGATTTGACTTTATCATAATCTAATGCATCATCAACATCCATATGTACGTAGGCACCTCTAGCCCTACCCGTAAGCAATGGTATCAAACCCAATCAGATTTTTGCCACCGATAAGCACTAGCCATACGTTCAAATGTGACCAAAAAATTTTCAACATCATCGTCTTCACTTAACTTTTCTAATCTACAATCTACTTGTGGAGGGAACTGAATAGCTGATAAAATGGTTGGATTAGAACCACCTGACATTACCTCAGCCTGGGCCTGCTGAGCAGATTGTAGAAGGCTGATTGTCAGAGTCTAATGGATCAGAAATAGTTGCTGGAGAATCTGATATTGATAGTTGTATTTCAGACTGCAAAAGGTTAAACTGATGTTGAAGAACTTTAAATCGCTGTTCTTGATGCACATTTACCTCACTCTGTTTTGCATCTCGGGTGTCCTGTTGCCCCATATGAGCATGTAGCATAGCCACCAGATCAGACCGAGTAGGCTCCTTCTCCTCTCCCTCGACAGTCTCAGTAACCCCAGAGGCTCCATTTTCCTCTTCTTCTGCACCGAGGGGCTGAACAGATCCTTTTTTCTTGTCGCTTTTGCCACCACAATGCATCCTCCTTTGATGGGGGGCGGGGTTGAAAATTGCCAAAGGGGGGAAAGAAAGAAAAAAAAAAAAACAATTGTGTCCAGTACGGTGTTGATCCCACTCCTGACACCAATTGTCAGGAACCAAGCAGTACAGAGTAGAGGACACGGGTGTTGAATAAAAAAAAAGTGGGTTTTATTTACCCAAAGAACATGACAAAGTGGTTAACAAAATGGGCAATTATTCAGGCATGCCAATAAAAGAGGTCAACTCAAGATACTAGACTCAAAATCATCACTGACAAGACTCAGACAGATACAAACCAAAACCGACCTCCTGAACTAACACATAAGGGCCCTTAAATACAGGTTTAGCTAAACCACACACACACACACACACACAATAGGGGAAGACAAAATGGCTGCCACATAACAGGAAATAAATCCAAAACACCCCCTAAGGTTCCCCCCACTTGGCATGAAGCGTTTGGTTCAATCCAATGAGGCCATCAGCAGTACTTCAGGAATCTCAGCCCTTAACCACACCTTTTGCCCATCAGGAAGGGGAAGCCAAACACCAAACAGCCAGGTAAACTCAAACAAAGAAAAGAGTATTAATACAACATAGAACTGAATTGACCTTGCAGTGTTAATATGCGTGCACTTCATATAAACATTGTAAGGTGATAGAGGAATAAACAAAGAAACTATATAATTAAGGAATATTTAAAGTAATGACTACAAAGTAAATTAAAGGAAAACCAGATTATAGTAGGGTGTGGCTCTTACCCTGTGTGGCCCTGATGGGAATTTGCGCTTGTTAAGTAATTCTCAGCTGGTCACTACTGGGCAGGTTCACCCTTCCCTGCATGTTTTCTCCATTTGTGGATAATCAGTTTCTTACTGGAGTCCCAAACCATTGGAGATGACTTTGTAACCCATTCTAGACCGATATATGTTCTTTTTAAAAGGTTGTTATTAAGTGATTTCTTGATTCCACAGCTCAGAACGTAAGGCCTGGGTGGCTAGTTAAAATAAACTCAGCTACAAAAATGTGGTTAATCCCAGATAGGTCACGATTTAACAAAGGAAACATATTTTCCACATAGGGCCAGGTAGGTTTGGATAACTATTTTCTCTTAAATAAATGAGGTGAATTTTCAAAAATGGCTTGTGTGATGAAAAAAAGCAAAAGCAGAAGAAATCTGTTAGAGGGAAAAAATGTGTCCACTTCACTGTGTCTTTTTTAAAGTTTGCTTCAACACGTTTCACAGTTAAATGTAGAAAACACATTTTTGTTACAAAGTGTTTGAAGATACATGATTTCAGCAGTTGAAAAGAGCAGTAACGACTTCTGACTAAAAACAGCAATAAGGAGGCTGATGGGCTGTCAGCTACATGTGCTGCTATATTTTTAAAAAACAAGTTGCAAAGAAAAATCCTGTCATGAGCTTCGTCTAGACACGACTACATGTGTTATAAACTTGTTTGTGTGAATAGGAACAAGCTACAAAAAAGATTTTTATGAATCCTAAATGCTGTTTTGGCTTTCACCTTCTTTAGTTTTTATCTGGATGTCAGTGTGATCAGTGATTTCCTCCTTAAACTGTCGTGAGCTGTCATCTTCTTAAGTCTGACTTGGAGAGATTTTCCATTTGTTGTTCAGGTGAACTTACTCTGATAACTTTCCAAGTTTTTCCCCTAGACTGATCTGCTGACTGCTGGCTGTCACTGGAACCCTTTCTTTTTTCTGGCCTCTGGCATTTTTTAGGCTCAGCCAGCTGTTTCGTCCTCATCTGGCTGACCTCACTGCCCTTCTAACCATGCATTTCAGCCTTTATAATTCACTTCTCTGTGACAGCTGTACACTACAAGATCTACCATTCTAAAACCCGCTAAGGCTATTCTCTGATTTCAACAAAAAGCATAGCTTGCACTTTTCTTCTCCACTGTTTTTTTTAACCGCTGTGAGTAAGAATGCATTGTATTACCATGTTCTATATCAAAGTCTGTTGGTCCCAGAGGCCCCCTGTCAGCTGAGCTGCAGAAAAAGGTTTCCTAGAGTTGAATTCTTTTTTTACCTTGTTAAATCACACTGAGTTGTTGATTTGGGTCGCATTTGAAACTGCAATGGGAAGATCCAGCAAACACTTTGGAGCTTCGTAATGAGACTGTCACTGATGTCCTTCAACCTTCAGACGCCCCAAATCCATCTGAGGAAGAGAATAACTCATCCTGAAGCATTTTGATCCTCTATACAGCAGCTTGTCACATCTCATATACGCTTGCTTGCAAAAAGTATTCCTACCCCAGAAATGTTTCACCTATTTACACATTACAACCACAGACTTCAAAGTAATTATTGACCTGGACAAAGTGGTACATAATTGTAGGATTTTTGTTTTGTAAGTAACAACAAGTATCAAGTGTGGCTTGAATATGTATTCAGCTTCCTTTACTCTTGTACCTCTAAATGTAATCCAATCTGGCTGTTCTCTGCAGCCGCCGGAGGTTTCCTCCAAGGTTAAAATGGTATGTCGTCAAAACCAGACATTGCAAATTGGAAAGGACAAACTGTCCTCATAGTGGGACATGGTACTGGTAGCATTATGCTGTGGGAATGCTTTTTTTCCAACAGGAACAGGGACATTTGTCAGAGTTCACTAAGCTAAAACAGAGCAATCCTGAAACAAAACCTGGTAGTTAGTGCTGAAGATTACAAACTGCAGGACAATGACCCTAAACCTTCAGACAGAGCCACAAAAAAAGGTTTTAGATCAAAGCATATTCACCTGTTAGAATGGCCTGGAAAATGTACATAACATTATTCAATTTAGAACCTCTGGCAAAACTTGAAAACTCATATTCACATATGCTTTTCTTTCAATCTGACTGAGCTTTAGCTGTTTTGCAAAAAATGTGCAAAACTTTCAGCATGTAGATGTTCAAAGCTGGTAGAGAAAGCCCCAAACGAGGAGTTATACAAAGTATTTTAACTCCAAGCACCATAATACAAGTTCATGCCTAACTTTTTTATTTGGTAAAATTTAAAAACCATGCTTCAGTTTCCTTCGTCTCCAGAGGTCATTACTTTGTGTTGGTCTATCACATAAATCTCAGTAAAGCACATTTAGGTTTTGAGTTTGTTATGGGACTAAATGAAGAGGTTCAGGGATTTGAATACTTTTGCAAAGCATCATTATATAGAAATTATATGTCTTAGCTTTCAATCAGTCATTAGGCAGCACAGCACTGGCTTTCCTTATATGTTACTAAATTCATCTTGTTAAAAACTTCTCAGTTCCTTTTTTTCCCCTCTTGCACACACTCACTTCAAGATAACTCAACAACATGAGTGCATTGTGCAGATTTACTTTTGAAGGTGACATTAACTAAGAGCGGCAGCCACAGAACAGAGCAGGGGTCGGCTGCAGGGACAACAAACTCTTCCATGATTACTGCAACATTACTTTTTAATCCACTGAAAGGGATTTGCCTGCAGTGTTTTACAGTGAATGCAGCAGCCTCCCTGCTTCTATCCATCCGTCTTCATCTATTGCGCTTCGTGTTTTGTCTTCTGTCACACACTGTGCACCCATCTGCTTACAGAACTTCAATAACACCCTCTCTGTCCTCCAGCAGCTTCTCTTTAGTTTGCATCACTTCGGTCCATTGCACGTCTTGTCTCAATAGCCAAACTTTAACAAAGGGAAAGAATTCTCTTAAATTGTTACCATTTTGTGCAGTTCATCAAACGCTGGTTCAAGTATGGTGATTCCCCTATAATATTTGTTTCTATCTGAAAGCGAGCTGCGCAGAATTAAGCCGATGCATGGGCGGGATGCGAGAGTATGAAAGCTGGATTCAGGCTTAATGAGTGGGTGTGTGTTCATTTTAAAGCAGAGCGTTTACACAAAGATGCATATTGGATTAATAGAGCTTGAAAGCTTAATTTGGAGTACTCAACTGTTAGTCGTGACCTCTGTCATCTTCTGGATGGGCTGCAGGCTTTTTTTCTCTTCTTTTTGCTAGATTCTCTAATCACAGCTCCAGAAAGCAACGAGAGCTGTGGTCATGTTTGTGTGTCCGCCTCTATGCTGGAAATAAATCCATTATTAGAATAGCCTTTCACTCAAGTATCACTTTTCTCAGCTGTAGGATTCCTTGGGGTGCGAGGATGTGTATTATGTCTGCGAGGCAAGTGTTTGATTGGGGTGTCAGGTCTCTCTCAGCTGTGGCTGAATTTTGGCGAGAGGTGTGTGATGTGTCTCGCAGCTCTGGCGCTGCTTGACTCCGTTTGCCTTTGAATGCAGCTTCAAAGCCTGCCTCGCTGAATGTTTCCCTCCACACAATCTGGCACCATTTTCTAACCCCCTCCACCTCCTCCCCATTCCTTCTAGCTCTCTGCTGTATATTTTTCCACTATACCTTTCCCTCTGTCCGTCGCATCTTGCTGTGTCCTCTGTTCTGCTGGGGCGTTGTGTCCTCAGACAATGCCTGCTTGCCGGCATGTGACCCAGCACGACTCAACTTTGACCTCTGAGGGGATTGCGGCGTCAGAGATCGATAGCATGAATAGCGACTGGCAGAAACATGGCGGTAATCTCACTGCCTTTTTGTTCTGTTTAATCTTTCCTTCTTCCTGGTTGTCTGTTATGATATGTTGACAAGGTTTGGTTGATACTTTGCTTAGTTTCATATTTACTTGTAACTGTCCAAAAACAGGGTTATTAGGTTAATTAGTCTCTAAATTGCCTTTAGGTGTGAATGTGTGTGTGCATGGTTGTTTGTCTTGTGTGTCTCTGTGTTGCCTTGCGATGAACTGGTGACCTGTCCAGGGTGTACCTCGCTTCTCACCTATAGAGCACTGGAGACAGGACCGCGACCCTGTACAGAAAAAGCGGATATAGAAAATGGATGGATGAATTATGTTCCTATATCTAAATATTAAAAATATTATTTAGCTTAATTGTACCATTTTGTCAACCTTTAAAGGTCACCTGACACTTGAACCTTTGCACTTTTCCATATTTTTTTCCTATTTCAGCCACAAACTTGAATATACTTTGTGGGATTTTATGTGACTGACTAACATTACATTGGGCATAACGGTTTTCACAAATACAGTAAAATCTCGCCAAAAATATAGAAATGTTTGGTTGTAATAATGACCAGTGTGGAAAAGTTTAAGGACTGTAAATTATTGTGCAGGGCACTATACATTTAAGTGTCTGATAGAAAGTGACAAAGATCTGACTCTTATTTAAAGACTCTTTGGTGAGGTTTAGGCAATATAATTAACTCACTTAGAGAAGAAAAGATGAGAGTTCAGCTGTCTTTTTATGAGCCAGACATAGAAAATACTTCCTGTGTTACAGCATGTAGGCATTTGATTCTAACGACAGAATAAGGCCCTTTACAAAAAACCTTTAAAACAACAGCTCTAACTTTGCGAGCAGCACACCTATACAGAACAAATTAATGTACAGTATCTTACATTTTATGAGACATACAGAGAAAATATAGTTGTTGTAGCTGTTACAGGCTTGTGCATGAAGTACCTTTAAATGTGAGATGTTATTTTAAATTCAAGTTCTTATAAGCTCATTTTAAGGAATCTGTGGAGGATATTTAAATAGTATTTGTGTCCTCAAATCTTTATTTTCTGGGACATGTTAGATTAATATTATTTTGAGACATCAGTGCCAATATTAAGATGCCTACAGTCAGAAAACATATCAGCATTATCCAGCCCAGAAGTTATTGTAGCCTTGAAAGTTGGACATGGTCTGATTTTAAGGAGGACAAAATACTTTTTTGTATTTTTTTTTACCACCTGCTGTTTTCAGAAAGTCAAATTAAAGAGTTAAATGAGAGAAACATCTGTTTTGTAATAGCCTTAAAAAGTGTTTTGAAGCTCAATGCTTTTTTAAAGATGCTGGTGAGTATTCACTGGTTTTCAAACACCAGTTCTATTAACTAATGCTATTTGTGAAGAGGAGTGATCCCGTGATGGATTTCTGGGGAACACCCTTGTAAGAATTATGATTATTGATTAATTAATATCTATCAAGAATTACAATTTAAAATCATAATATGAATTTTTTTTATTTTTTAACCAAAAATCATTACTTACGAATAGAAATCAGAGATGTCCTCTGGTGTTGTGAGTATGGGCTCAAAGCTCTTTAATAATTACAATTAGCTATTCATCATTAATTATTGATAAATTATTAACCAGAACCACAAAATGTCACTGTTTATTCAATCACTTCACCGAAGGTGGGGGAACTTTGACCTTGTTTTGACAGATAAATCAATCTTGCACGAAATAAACACAAACGCTTCTCTTAATTATATATATAGATTTAATGAAGCCAGATAATTATACTTATCTGGTCCAAAAACCTTCACTTAACTAACAAGCACTATTCTACACCACGAAGCCCAGTTGCTTTGAATGAAAAACGTTTGGCTAATTTGAGATCAGCCGGACAAAAACATGAACACGCACGTTTCAGCAGCCCTTGCACAGCAAATCAAAACACAGCTCAGCATAAAACACGTCAATCAGTATTACATGCAACACGTTCATAGCTTAAATTAACTACTGGTGATTCTAAATCCCCTTAACTATGCCTCATCCTGGCCAGACTTCTAAATGTACCTATCCGGTTTAATATGAAAAGAACGAAATTAATTTGACGTTGATTTCTTCTCTCCACCGGTTGAGGATGGGTCAGGTCTGAAGAAAAACGAGGGAGGGGGGGATCCCGCGTCTGTGATCAACTCAAGAAAAAAAACGGTAAACTTCTCATCCGTCCAATTGGGGAAAATATGAAGAACCGTTTAGTCGACTGAATCAACAAGGAGGAAACTCTTCTCCTTGGAAATAAAACCTCTGTGGGTTTTTCACCTGCACCGGGTGTTGGTGTGGTCTTCGATCGGTATATGAATCTTCTGACCTTCTTGTATCAGACAGATTTCCAACTTTCGAGCTCTTCCGGGAATGGCCTTGTGGAGCAGATGTTCGCCTGCGAGCTTTTGTCTCTCCAGATATGCACCCCCGTTGCGTCGTCCCATGAGACCCGCTGGAAATGGCAACCAAACTTTTTTTCCCTGCGGGTTTATGAACCCGGTGACGTCAGAGCTGCGATGTCCGTTGAGCTGCGCATGTCAAAATGCGCAACCAAAATGGATGACTCCAACACCCTTTAACACGCCAACGATAAGCTTTAAACTGTTGTTTGTTAGAAAATGTTTCAGACATACATGCTCTTGAAAAATATTATCATATAATTTTGGCTCAGTATTTAACATTTTAATTAGGATGTATAAAATATTGAAACACTATTTATGTTGCAGATCCTTTTTTGATGTAGTAAAAAATATAGTATTGCGCCAGTATTTATTTTAAAAATACTGCAGCCTCTGAGAGAAAATTATCCTGAAATCTGGTTCTTTTCTCTACTTGAAAGTGTGACTGAATTTGGTGCTGGGATTATGAATCTGAGAATATTATTTAATATTTAATATTTTATCAAATAATATTTCGGTCTGTTAAGGGTTGTCCTGTGAATACCAGCCCAGTAAGGTGATGGTATTAGGACAAAATAGAAAGGTGTGAGACGAGCTCTGACATTATTGAACAGCATAATCTCTGCACATAGATGGAATGAATTGACACAATTTCTTAAAATACCACAATTTAACAAAAATAAGTCAACAAGTCAAACATATTTCAATCAACAAACTCTTTACTATGCTAAAACAATCCAACTAACTACCAAGCAGAATTAAAGATTAACAAAGACTAATGAGTTATGTACAATAGAAACAAGTTGATTAAAGATGGTTGAAAATCATGACCAAAAGAGTGATGCAACATTACCATGCAATGTTTATGTTTGAGAACCAAGGATTATCTTGAAGAATCTGGAAATGAAGTTAAGTTAGTCTTGGAACCAATTTAGGCAATAATTGGCATACTTTTAGACAACCATTCACAATGCAAGATAAGATAAAATATTATTTTAATAAAATAATGTTTTAAATAATGATCTGTTGAATAAAACTAACCTTCTGGATGACTAATTCTCAAAGATGTCTAATTAGCTGCCTTTATTTATTGAAATAATATTTGAAGAAATCTTATCAAGGGAATATTTTGGAAAAGCCAAATCTTTCTGGAGAAATGGGGCTTAATGGAGTTTACTTAGTTATCAGATTTAACAAAATGATGTTAGGGACACATTATTTACTGGATTGAAAACTAAACCTTTCTGGGTAAATATTATTTAGCAGCAATCACATGTCCTTAGCTGTTAGCAGTTAAGCTAACAAAGAAGCTGCTAGCTTAGCACCAGATTCAAACACACACCTTTAAAAATACCGTTAATAAAAGGGTTAAAATGCATAAGAGCGGACGGCGCGTTATAATCAATCTTCTGTTTAAAATCACCCTTTAATAAAGTTTGTCTTAACTTTAAAAACACACAAAGAACACAACATGAGCACGTATGCTGCAGATAGTCTGCTAGCACCAAGATAGCTGAGTTCAACACAAACAAAACCAAACTTCATAAAATGAAAAACATTTAGATCATTTCAACCTAAATCACTTCTATGTTTTTCTGCCCAAACACTTAACCTCATGAACTGTGGTGAGGAACGTTGTCCAAGCGACGAGGACGTTTGAAGAGAGCTCTGTGAACAAAGGGTTAGCTTCCAGCTAGCCTCCTTAGCTGTGGGAGTGGCGGCTGTTCTGTCGGCCGGTCTGTGAACAAACAGTTAGCTTCTAGCTAACCTCCATAGCTGTGGATGAAAGACGGCCCGTTCTGTCCGCTAACCGCACTGCACGTTACCACGGTGATGGGGTCTCTGCTGTCTTCCTTCCAGACTGGGAGACCGCTCCGCTCGGCTTCATAGAGACCGCTTCTCTGTAGGGAACTTCTCTGGGACAGTTTGCTTCTGCAGACCTCAGAGAGAGAAAGTCAAGCCAGGCATATACCTTAATTCCCGTTTTTATGAATGAATACTGGGTACACAAACAGTTATTCACTCATACTTAACTTGTGCATATGATCGCGTGATCTTATGACACTCTGGGATCCAGCTGAAGAGTTTATGTCTGTTTGACAGCAAAGAGACGTCAGCGCGCTTGTCTCCCCTATCTGGTCCCTTTCGAAGGCCGTGTGGAAGAGGGCGGATGTAGCAACAGCTGTGCTTTTATTTGGGTATTGGCGTCACAGGAATTCCACAGTTATCCCATTTCCTGGCTGTGCCGGAAGAAGGTTAATTCACTTTATTTTGAAAAGTTCCAGAAGAGTTCGTACCGGAGTTTAATGTTGAAATCCATGGCTGGGTCCCAACATTGGTCTCTGCTTCTCATCTTTAGCCATGCAGTCTTTCTCGTGCTTTCTCTCACAGTTATAAACCCTCATCCTCATCCATGTTTTCCCATGTCAGAATCTGCACCATGTCTTTGTCTGTCAATATCTCCCTGCATCTGGTTTCTTCTGTTTCTCTACTGGCTCCTCTTTACTGAAATGCAATGATGAGTTAAATACTGAACGCATAAAACAGTGATGAAGAAACCTTTCTCATTCTCAATTTATTAATCCATGTCTGAGTTCTTTAAGAGGAGCCGGGTCAGGATGTTTGTGCATGATTCAAATCAGCAAAAATGAGACTGAAAGAAGAAGTTTCAACAGTTTGATGCTTGTTTGAGAAAAAAAAGATGAATACACACTGAGAAGACTAGATGAATAAAGCTCTTTAGGTTTGCAAGTGGAGAGAAGAGACAAGAGAATCGGGTCAAGACTACTCCCAAGCCTTACAGTACCCTGTTGGGTTCTTCATGCACCTAGAGTTATATTTCATTATCACTCTTTGGAAATGTTTTTATTTCAGGATGGACATGTAGTAGTTTGCTATTTTAATGTGGGAATACATGTGGGGGTGTCCTAATTTATTCCTTACCAGACATTGCATTTTTGAATCATTTTCTTCAGTTTATTTATATTACTTCAAGATGAAATTTATATTAAATATGTACATGTCCATACTTGTTAGAAGAAAAGGGATATGGGGACCCTGCAATAATGTCTTAAGGTGCCCTAATTTAAGTAAGTATATCATTGCATTCATCAGTGTTAGAAGTAAATTTAGATTCAGTTCCTTGACCTTTGCTCTCCATGACTACATGCTGTCTGACAACACATCATGAGGAAGAGATTTAGATTTCCCAAACAGACTGTGGCACATAGGATGAGTTGGACTGAACGAACACAAAGGTGAAGAAGAGGTGAGCAAGAATTTAGCTGCCTTTCTTTTTCTAATATCAAATTTTTCGTTTGTTAAAAAAAGAAACATTAGACCATTCTGGCTTAGTCAATTGCCATTAGAGTGATCAGATTTTTTATTTTTTTAATCCAAGTAGAAGAGAAACAAAAATAAGTTTGCTCCACTACCTAAAAATGGTGGAGCAGTTCCTCGCCTGCTCCATTGTTGATGAGACAGTGGTTATCTTATCTGTGTTCATGGTTCTCAGCAACAAGAAAAGCCCTGAAACTTACATCGTTTTGTGAATACTATTATATTTATTTTGTCTTGCTCTGAGAATTTTTATTTTCAGTTGAATGAATGAAAAGGGAAATCTGTCAGTGTGGATTTGCGTGTACGAGTCCTTCCACCTGACTCACCTTTACCTCCCAGTATGGTTTGCCAAATGTTCGCCTACGCTGTCACCACCTGGCTGCTGCTGTGCGCTGTGATTGCAGTGTGTGTGTGTGTGTGTGTCAGATAGCATGCTCTCTAACAGATGGAGTAACCTAATCCATGCCTCATTTCTACCCCGCTGTCCATTGGCCCTCACGGTCCACTGGTGATGCTTTCTAGGCCTTACGAGCATCCTGTCTGCTTTGTTCCTGGAATCGGACGATCCCGCCCTGCCCTTCTCTGCTCTGCCTCCAGGCACCAGCTCACAGATACGCACTGATCCCACCAGAGATGGGACATTAGGTTGAGTGAGTCTTAGGTTTCTTGGTTGTTCTGGTTAAATCTGTGTCCCTTACAACAACATATTGTTAACAGTCCTTTCGGATTTTAGGTTTAACCAGTTCATTTATTCCTAAATGAATACAACACCAGCTCGGACCTATCTGAGTCAGTCTGTGGTGTCATTCTCAGCTGACTGTGCAGATACAATGCCTTGCTAAACTATTCATACACCTTAAAGCTTTTCTCCTTTTGTCATATTGCAACCACACAGTGTAGGCAATAAAATTTTGGTCTCATCTGAACTGTCTGTCCCCTACTTGGCGTGTGGGAAACTGCACGAGGAACTTCTTATGGCTTTCTTCTTGTCACTCTTCCCTAAATTGCGGGACTTTGGCGTGCAGAACTGTTTATCTGTCAACAGATTTTCCTACCAGAGCTGTGCATCTCTGCAGTGCCTCCAGAAGTAACACAGACCTCCTGGATGCTTATTTGATTAGTGCTCTCCTTGCTCAGACTACTGGCCATGTCATGGCAGATTTGTTGTTGTGCCATCCTCGTTTTTTTTCAAATCATGGATTGAGCAGTACAATGAGAGATTTTCCAAGTTTGGGATATTGTTTCGTAACCTAACCGGCTTAAAGTTTCTTCATAACTTTTTCCCGTGACCTGTCTGCCGCATTCTTTGGTCTTCATGATAATTGTCTCTAACAAACCTTTGAGGCCTTCACAAAACATCAAGCAGTTGATCTCTCTTGGAGGGTTTTATCTGCAGTTCTTATTTAATTGATTATAATTACTCAGCATGAATAATGACAAGATTTGCAGGAACAGGTTAGAATAAAGCATACACAAAGGTACATACAGTAAATAATATATCACCATGTGGTGGAGTACCTGACAAAACCTGGATTATATTTGTAGATCTGATAAGAGTAAGCCTAGAGACCTCAAATCCTTGGAGTAAACATTATCTGGCTGCTGCTGCTGCTGTATGCCGATGGAGGTAAAATAGGGCATTCTGGGACATTTTCCTCAGCCGGGTTTGGTTGATGCGACATTGAAAAGCCTTCAGTCTCACGAGGAACGGGCTTTCGGCAATCAGTAGCCTGCCTCTTTGACACTCTCTAAATGAATAGCGCTGCTACTAATTTTAAGCATGACCCAGTATGTGCTCTGTCTCTGATAATGTGGGCTCTCAACCTGATACAATGTATCCAGCGTGTCACAGGTCCCTGAAGCACAGCCCCTTTCCCCTCCATTAACAGATACCTGATCCTGCGGAGGCGTTCACTGATGACAGTGAGTGAGCAGGAACAGCAGAAAAAGGGCTCAGAATAGTTCTTGAACCCAGTGAGTCTGAGTCATTGAAATCCATTTATGAAGAGCCCTCTAGTCTTTTATACCATTACAAATTGGATATTTTAGAGATGTTACAGATAGTGGCTTAAATACACTGCTTGCTGGAAGATTTTGGAAATACTTAAGAGAAGAAGAAGCAGACAGCTTTAGTTTCAGCCTGCAGTTTACGATCAATAACCAAACGCAAATAAAAACATCAAGTTTCTTTCCAGGAAAATAAAACTTTCCAGTTCTAAGTAGGTCTTTTAGTTTTGTTTGGGCCTCTCAGTCTGTCTCTTGTCTCGGTGGGCAATCTGCACATCTGTGAGCTCAGTGATCACAGAGGAGCTGCTTCCAGGCGCAGCAGGACAGCCGTAGCCTGGAAAACCAAACAGATGTGAGCTGCTTCCAAACATCCTCTCAGTCTTTTATTCACCTTTTCATTCAACAACTATTTCAATAAATTGAGATGCAGTTTCTCTCTTTCTTATTGACACCTACAAATATACCTGCAACTGGATTGTCCTTCTGTCATAAAATGTTAAAATGATAATTCTGTTGATCAGCATGCTTAGCGGGTGTATGTTGGAAATACAGGAAATATTTTCTGTCATCTTTTTTGAGATAGTTCTGACCCACATGCAGAAAAACACTCAGAAGAGGAGACAAGATTACGAAGGAGGTTTATTTTCTTAAACAATGATAAATGTAAAATGATCTGGAACTGGTAGATCACCAACTGCACAGAAAGAAAGGGAAGAAGCAGGTAAATCAAAATGCTATAGTTAACGTGGTTACTGAAGTTAAAGAAAAGGCTTACGATGGAGGAGTAGTCTAACGCCAGTGGGGGTTGAGGGATTCGGAGTCTGATGCTGCTTGAGAGATTTGCGAAGAACAGTGAGAAGTTCAGGATGAAAGTACTTGCGTTGGAGGGTGGACAGGGTGAAACCGTGAAACAGGAAGCTGCCAGCTGATTCTTGTCCAGATAAAGAAAACAGGAGTTTGGGATCATAACCCACGATAATAGAAGACCTTTCTCCAGAAGTCGGTAATCCTGATCAGCCAAATATTTCTGAGAGCGAAGTCAGGCGTCAGCAAGAATTACCCAAGGGTTCAGGTAAGCAACCTTCGAAGGAGCACACACGAAGGTTAACTTGGAGCTTAGAACAAAGCAAGGATTATTTGTGGCTTGAGCTTGTTACCACTGAAGGCAAACACTCTGGCAACGAAGTGCTGGCAGCTTCCCACTTAAATACGCCTCCAAATAATTAGTAGATTAGTTGCACCTGTCACCCACCGCACCCAGGAACTCCAGCACCATCTGAGAACTGATCATGGTTAACAAAAGAAAACACTTTCTTTATTCGAGGTAATTGTGGCTCAGTGGGAAGAGCAGTAACTTGTAATCTGAAAGTTGTTTGTTCAATTCCAACTCCCTCCTGCCACATGTTGATGTGCCCCTGAGCAAGGCACTTAACCCCACGTTACCTATCAGTCTGCGTGTGAATGTGTGTGCAGTAAGGTCAATGTGGCTCTAGTGTAACTCGCTTTAAGTGGTCAGTATGACTAGAAAAGCACTTTGTAAATTCAGGCCATTTACCTTTACTTTATTTTTGTCTTATTGTTCATCAAGGTTTTATCTGCAAGGCAGAATATTCAGATTTTCACTAAATGAGGGAAACACATTTCATATAATCCTGAATAGCTAATGTTGTAAATTAATCACAAGCAGTATCTTATAGAAGGTAAATGTGTTTGCTGTTGCTTGATAGTTTATCATCATTCTATACAGTGCATACCATTAACTACAATCCGTTATTCTTGTCATGTTTAAAGCAACACTAGATACAAAAAGGTTCTGGATGTAGAGCATGCAATATTTACTTTTAGTTTAGAAAACATTAATGAGGAGGTCATATTGCTAATTTAGATAACGCTAAATTTTTACAGTTAAATTCACAGTGTTCAAACACAGGCAATCTTGTTTTAGTTGTCTGGAAATAATGAACTTAAATAACTTTACATCATATTTCTTCAAAAGAAGTTGAAATGCTTTTAATTTCCATCACTGATAAAGTGGTAAAATGTTGCAGTGAAATATCCAACCTTGAATTTATTACGCTGTGAATCCTGCTTTCCCGTTTTCCTGGTCATCGCTCTTATTGTTATCTCTCAGATTCCTGCCTGTTTTGACCATCAAGGTTGATTGGAAGAATCAACCTTCTTCCATAGGCTTCTCTGTCCACAGACCAAAATTCTTCAGAAAACCTGTGAGTGGGAGTGAACAGAGCATTAGAGACAACACAGGACTCTGAGCAATCAGAAAAAAGATGAGTGGCATTAGTATAACTGCTGTTATACCAATACCCATCTCTGTTTTGAGTCTGAATGTAGCCTGCGAAAGAGCAAAACCAAAAGCAGGACACAGCATCTCATTTCCTATTGCCAGAGTTAATTTGTGATATCAACCCCTAATTTCAGAGTTAAATGAAATATTCACTTCTATAATGAAAGAGTAATATTAATTTCAGATCTCTTTGAACTTGCACACAGAAAAACACATAAGTTCAACTTGCCTCTGCAAACATAGAGAGCCAATTCTCAGGGCTTTAAAGGGACCTAAAACTCTGCTGACGAGCCTTATTTGACCCCAGAGAAGCATGACAAGAAAGAAATTAAACTATGCAGGCAAGAAAAATCAAATCAGAAAGATGAAATAGCAAGCTGTTGCAGCACAAAAGCCAAGTCCCTCTAATGTCCTTTAAACCAGTGTTTCCGCCTGCGCTCCCGTCCTCAAAGAGCAGTTTGTGGCCATCACTCCCGACAAAGTGATTAAGTGCCCTTGCTGTGGTATAAATGGGATTCTGGCATCTGCAGCCATTCTCCTGTCCAAAGCTTCATTTCACCGACTCTCAGCTCCCCTGCTAAGTTCAGTAATGGAGCTTTAAATCCCCTCTGTTGTTGGGCCCTCACTCGCTCTGCCACTAGGTCGATGATGAAGCTCTGACGTCTCGTGCCACCTTGTTGATAAGGCTTCTCTTTGTGACTGGAAATGGCACTGATTATTTTTGCTTTCTGCACATCAACCACGCAAACCACTCCCTCCTGCTTGTGCTGAATGCTTTTCTCCTCAAAAAAACTCTTTACGGCCAAGTCGCTCCCACTCGGCAAATCTGTTGACTTTAATGCTGTTTTTATTTAAAGAAAAAAGATTTTCTTTGAAGGAGCTGTTGAAAGTCTTCGCACAGAGTCCTACTTTTCATCTGTTCAAGAAGCTTTGTTGCCTTTTTGTTTCATGTTGTCATGTATTATTGCAGAATTTTCCTTTTTTGTAAACGTGAAAGTAATCCTATAAGAAATGTATGAAGAAAAACTGGGTAAATAGAACAAGAGTTGGAGACTAGATAGTTTTCTCCAGTGATTGTTTAGGAGGGAAAAGCATATATCTGTGTGTTTTATGTTTTAAAGCCTGTATTTCTGACAGTTTGGCACAGTACTTGCCTTGTGTGTGTAAAATGTCTCCAGTTAGCTTGACCTTAGTTGACCCATTCTTCTTATGCTCTCTTGTTTCCTTGCAGAGGCCTTCGACCTGATGCTGCGTCATGGCCGTAACTCCACCCTGACCATGCTAAAGTCGGAGTTCCCTGGTCTCTTACCTGGAGCTCAGAGCTCTGTAGGGCAACTATTTCTGGACATGTCGCTCTACATCCTCGGCTCAGACTCAACAGTGGACCACATAGGAGCGGCGTTCTTCAGCAAACTCTTTCCCCTTACCTACCGCCGGCTGCTTGGGGGCGGTGCATCCTCCTTGTCTGAGGAATGTGTACGAGGAGTCTGGAAGGACTCGGGGGTGTTTGGTCCTTATCCTAAGCTGATCATGACCCGTCTGTCTCGCTCCCTCCTGGCCACACGAGTCTTCCTGCAGGCACTGAACCTGGGCATCGAGGTAGTCAACACAACGGACCATCTGCGACCCAGCAGGGACTGCAGCCGGGCCCTGCTGAGGCTGTGGTACTGCCCACACTGCCAGGGCATGTTGGGCCCGCCAGCCTGCAGAGGCTTCTGTCAGACGGTCATGCAGGGCTGCCTGGGGGGCGCTGCGGAGGTTCAGCCTCACTGGAGGAGCTACATTGATGGACTGGGGAAGCTGACTGGTGGCATGAGAGGAGAGCAGGACATGGAGGCTGTCGTTCTAAGACTGCCTTCGATGATTAAACTGGCTCTGAAGCAGGCTGTGAACGCCCGCAGCAGGCTCAGCGTCCTGGTGAGCATCATTCACCAACACACATTAGTCAGCTTTCAGACTGAAATTGGCTCTAAATTAAGATCTGAAGAAGAAACCACTGATGCAGCTACATTCCTGTAGGCTCTCATTTACATAAACTTTTCCTTAAAACCTAACTGTTGTGCTAGTGTTTTTGATAAAATCACACACTGAAAATACTTGTCCTCGTTATAGACTGGGTGTGGAAGTTTTGACAACAAAATGTTGGCTTGACTATCTGCATTTCAGAGTGATGGATACAGCTTTAATTGGGTTTGCTCAGTTTGCTGAAACCCCAAAGTGGAATTTCATCCATTCAATTTTTATACCCACCCACTCCTTGCAGAATCACAGTGGGGCTGGTGTCTGTCTCCAGTGGTCAAGGTACACCAGACAATTACAGGGCAACACAGTTAAAAATAGCATCAACAATTATGAACACACACCTAAGGGCAATTTAGGGTAAGTCTGTTTACCCAACATGCATGTCTTTGGACTGTGGGAGAAGGTTGGAGTCCCCAAGAAGAATCCACACATGCAAACTCCATGCAGAAAGGCCCTTTCGCAGAGCTGAAACCAGGGCCTTCTTGTTGCACAGTAAAAGTGCTAACTACTTTGAAACAACTGCAAAAATTTAATTAAATAATAAAAATGTGATGTGGCCCTTCAAAAGCCCTCTGTGACACATTGGAATTAAAACAAATACACAAATAAAAACAGATAAAAATGCAATTATTTACTATCAACAGCCAGGGATTAAGAAACACCACATATCAACAAATGCTGCCTTTCAAGTTGTAGATGACATTATTAATGCTACAAATAATACTGTGTGATTATTTGCTTGATTTTTTCAAAAGCATTTGACACAGTTGACCCCATTTCTTTGATTAACAAACTGCATCTATTGGCTCAACAGCAAATGCTGTTTGTTTCCAGTTTACTTATCAGCTCAAACACACCCTTTTCTTTTTTTCTCCCAGTATACACAGGAGTTCCTCAGGGCTCCATATTAGGATATCTCTTCTTGACAGTCCATAAAAATAATCAGTCAGTCATTCTCTACCACTTATTCCATAGTGGGTCACAGGGAAGCTGGTGCCTATCTCCAGCAGTCTGCAGGTGAGAGGCGGAGTACACCTTGGACAGGTCGCCAGTCCATCGCAGGGCAACACAGAAACAACCAAGCACACACTCATACACCTAAGGGCAATTTAGAGAGACCAATTAACCTAACAGGCATGTCTTTGGACTGTGGGAGGAAGCCAGAGTACCCAGTGAGAACCCACACATGCAGGGGAAGAACATGCAAACTCCATGCAGAAAGACCCCTGGCTGGGAATTGAACCCAGGACCTTGTTACTGTAAGGCAACAGTGCTAACAACTATGCTACCGTGCATCCTCATAAAAGTAATTGTTGTGATCATTTATCAAATGTTAATTTCTTTTTCAGGTAGATGACACACTTATTTATTGTTCATCTTCATCAGTAGTTCAAACTCCTGAATTTCTTCAGTTTGCCTTTATTGTTCTTCGGTCTAACTTAACACAACTTAAATTGGTGTTGAACACATGCATAACTAAGTTCATGATGTGCTTACATGTGAAAGGGGTTCATAGTGAAAATCTTGCATATCATTTTACATCTCATTTTATTTGGATATTGTTATTGATTAGTTGTGTTTCTAAGTTGAAACCTAAATTAGGTTTTCTTTTAGAAACACCTTGTTTCTCTCTCCAGATCAGGTTTCTGCAAGCATTTTCCTTTTGTTGGTTATAGTGAGACGCTGTTTATGAACATGGCCTATGTTAAAGTGGTTGGATGCTGACCATCATTGTGCTTTCTATTTTATTACTAGATGTGGAAATCATGCACTTCACATTTCTCTATACGCTGCGGCTAAACGGCCATTTTTGTCTGTCAGTAGACTTCTTACCTGTGTGTTTAGACACTGCTCAAAAAAGGAACACTTTAAAAAGACAGATCAGTGTGTTTCCATCAATTAAGAAAAAAACATGCTGGATAATCATACTGATGTGGAATGGGTAATGTGTTATATAACCTGTTTAAAGCTTGATGTGTTACTTTGATGTGTGAAATCATTTTTAATGTTCATATGCTCTTTTTCCTGAGACTTGTAATCTGAAAGTTGTTGGTACGAGACTAGTTTCGTGGTGAGATATTTTAAATAGCTCTTCTTGTTATTGTGGTATATATAATCTTTCAATTTGTTTTCTACAAGTTGTCACATTTAACATCCTTCTGTTGACTACTGTTAAGCCTCCACATTGTTTTTTGCAATCATTACCGAAATGTAGTGGCAGGTGTACCCCTGCATAATCAGAAATATTTCTCACCCTTATGTCACAATTTATATTCTATGCCTTTCAAAGTTTGACATAGAAAATTGTCAAATCTGGAGTATATAAGGTGGGAATGAGAAAAAATGTTTTTTTATTCAGTGAATGCAGTTCCCTTCATACGTCTACCAACCCTGATTCCTTAAGCATTCTTTTAACATATACTGCCTCTAAATGAGACTTTTTGATTATGCTAGAGGCATCTAGGAAAGGATTTAAGTGAATGTTCCGTTCTCCTCCGCATATCAGTATCCCAGATATTTGTGTTGCAATCATGTCAGAAATGTTCCTAATCAAACTTTTGTCTTTCACAGGTGGTCTATACACATTGAATAAGGTAACTTCTCTCTGGTCTATGTACCCTTTAACTAGTATATAATGTGATGGGAATGGGAAATTCACCTTGTTAGACAGTAGAATTGCTATTTTATATATCAAGGCTAATACAAATTTTTAAACCCCATTTTATGCAGTTTTTCATGCTCATTGGCGGAAAGATGTTTCCTGCCAAAACATTATGTCTTGTTTTTCTTGTTTAATTTGAGCAGTTTATGTAAACCACTGAAATTGAGAATGATTACTTCATTTTGTTGCTTTACCTCCGTTATTAATATCAAATACCATGCACCTATTAACCCCTATATGTTCTGACAAACAAACATGGATCTGCAAAACAAAAGAATAACAGAGTCCCTTGGGTCCCAGAGGGCTCCTCCTGATGCTGGCTGACTTCCTAAGTCCGTCCGTCATGGCAGTGCACATGGAGAAAGCATGTTAATTCCCAGAACACGTTTAAAGTATATAGTTCATATTTTTCAGAGGACAGACGCTCTTTTGGATACATAAAAACTTGCTTGGTGCTGCTGTTGTTATGTTTGAATACCTTAAATTTCTCCTGGATAGTCCACCGTGATGTCCCGCTCACTCTTTCCCAGGGGGGAACTCTCAGTTTGAGTTGGGAGGTGTGCTCCATTGGGTTATACTCTCACACTTCCATCATTTTCCTCAACATAATGTTGAGTTGTTAGACTCTGACAGTGAGCACAGATACGGAGGCAGGATGACAGGTTTAACGGCCTTTATTGAAAAGTAATGTATATAGTTTGGCTGGTCATCAGGGGATCTGAGAACAATCAGACTGGGCAATATGGAAGAGAGGTGAGACATTATTATCTTGTCAACAGATTGATAGTGAGTATTGAGTGGATTGAGATGAAGCTTACTGTCGGAGTTGGAGTTGAATATTCTGGAGGAGGTGAGTCTGTCTGCTGAGGCTGACTTTGGCAGGTGGTGTGAATCCGTGGGAAAGCTGTGTCTCTCTCTCTCTGTCACCTGGATCCTTTGTGGAAGATATTTCCAGAGTGAGGTGGACAGGCAGATGAGAATGGTTCTTAGGTTTTCAGGATGTTGGGTCCAGGAGAGAAGCGGAGACTGACAACTGGCATATTTTCTCTAAGGTGCTTTCAACGCGATCCAACAGAGTAGACACAGAGCATAGATGCAAAATGTCAGAAGAGATTTCTGTGGAAGGAGGAACAGAAACTCAGATAAGACTTGGGAACAAAGATCAGTCAGAAAGTAGGAAACGCAGGCCAGATTACCACTCTGAGTGAGCTAATAATCTGATGCCTCCCTCATGATTTCAGCTTCTTATAAACACCTCCTGATTAGTCCTCATGAAAGACACCTGTGGAGCTGCACCTGCCAGTTGCACCCTGTAGGGAGTTACTGAGAGAGAAAACAGCAGTTCATACACACACCAACCGGCACACATCCCAGACTGCATGACACGTTCTGCCTTCTTGGTATATGCTAAAGTCTTGCTCACTCTTGCACCTTAAATTAACCGCTGACAAGTCTTCACATGTCGTATACATGACAAAATTCTACTAAAAACCTCATTGATACTGAAAAAAACTTAATTTGAGTTTTCTTCACTCAGTAACAGCATCCACATCGAAGAGTGCTGGTTTTGAGACCTGGCTGCCCTTAGGTAGGGCGTGTTCATTGGTAGGAAAAGATTGGATATTTATATTCTCGACCGGCCGGTCGCATGATGGACGTGATGATCAAACTACAAATCAGATGATTCCAATCATCACTCAGTTTCTCTGTGAATTTATAATAAAAGATAACATATATTCAAAAGAGGGAAGTTAATGGAATCGGCCTGTAGAAAAATATGCATTTGGAGAGGATTTTATGGTAAAATACTTTATTGTATGGCTGAATAGAGGCAATTTCAGGGCGAAGCACAGTCAGGCTATCAAGCCCACTGTTGATATGTTGTGGTCATTGGATGGATTAGAAAGCTGGGAAAAAGAAGAGGCTCGTAGAGTCCTTGATTGGGTGTAATGCAGGAGCATTTCAGAGAGGTAATGGTAGATGTGTGATGTGTTCATTAGCTTGGGGTGCTGGTGACAATGCGAGCAGCAGTGTTGTGAATCAACAAGTTTATTAATAGATTTTGTGTGGCAAATCACAGAGAAGACAATTACATTAATCAGAGTAGCTATGGTGCTTGCTGTGAGCATTTTTCTAAGATAGTTGATGAAGGTTGGCAGAACACATTGGAGTATTGACATCTTTTACAAACAAAGGAATGCTATTAAGTTTAAAGAGATTAAGTTTAAAGAGAGTTTTGGCAAACCTTAATCTCTCCTAAGCAACCAAACGAAGAGCTCAAATAAAACATGTTCATAACCAGACGGCCTTTGTCCCGCAACATGGATCAGCTACATCTTTACTGTTTGTCCAACAACAGGTTTTCCATTCCCTCCACCTTGTGTAAATTATTGCAACACATTATATCATCACATTCAAACTGACCATGCTCTTTGAAACATACAAACACATGAAAGAACTGTAACAAACAGGGAAAAAAGAAAAACAAAATCTCTTTTGTTGTTTCTAGACAGGTTCTCCCAGCACGTCTTGTCAAAATCTGTCTCTTATTCATAAGCAGCAGTGACCCGTTATGTGCAGTGTGATAAAACTGTCACAGTAGTTCGCAACCCTCATGTAGAGGCGGAGAGGAGTGCTCATGAAATATGAAGGGACCGGTTTCTGCTGGAGCCACAGAGCTGGATGTGCTCCTGCTCCTTTATATTTGCTGAACTTTTCACTCTCACACCCTGAGTCCCTGTGGTGACCAGGTTTCCACTCAGAAGCCATCATTTATTAACACACAGGTTGACCTCACTTACTCTGCAGCAGGCGGGAGCGGTTCTCATTTAAAATTAAACCAGTTTGATGTGGGCCTGTTTGCAGGGAAGACGACACATCTGACTGTATGTGATGTTTGTGGAGTCTGCTTTCAGTATACATGATTAAAGCTGTCATGGCAGTGTACTGTTCAGCTCAGTGAAGAGACTGGGTATGAAAGTTTCACTGTAATCTTTCAGAGACACTCCGTCTCAGTGGTGTCATTAAAGGGACAGAGACATTGTTTCCCTACAGGCTAATTTTGTCTCACTGAGTCACAGGAGTTCAACCAAAATAGGACTACACCTGGATGTTTCACCTCAGATGTCTTGTTTATAGCAATGATCTGAACAAACCTGAAGTTAAAGGACTTGCTGTGTTTTCCCATCTTACTCTGCCTATTTAAACAAACTTTGAGTTCTTGTAGAAATATCACTGTTAATTTGCATATATTATTATTGGTCTGTTGCAGTAGAGGAATGCAGTTCAGTCAAAAGACAGAAGAACCTCACCGTCCCCATACCCTCTTGAGGTGTCTGAGAGACATCACAAACTTTACAATAGCAGCAACAATGAACATCAGAGTTTTTGTAGCCAAAGGTGCTAACAAGAAATTTTATTGGCAGCTCCGTTAAAGTCAAAGACAGAAATAAAAAAATAACACAGTTGGAACTGAATCTTTACTTTTCCCTCTCGTTTACATACAAGCTAATGTTAGTACTGCAACCAGAGCTGGCCTGAGGCATTTGTAAACTATTTACCAAACCAGCAGGGGGCCCCCAAGAGCACTTGACTTCCTTCACAGATTATAGTGGTGCATTTTGTTTGTCCTCGGAAGTTTCCAGTGAGAAAAGAATGATCCACAAAATATTTTCTGCTTAAGACAGGGGGACCACTGAATGTGGCACAGCTAACTGATACACGAATTTAGAAAAGTTCAAAACTTCCACTAACAATTCAGTACATATCGTAACAGTCAGCTGACAGATCACCCAGGAAGAAGTGGTGAGAGTTGGTATGGGAGGAGTTTTCCCTTTCAAATGAAGGGCAAGCCTGAGTCAGCAGTTTGAGATCACATATGATATAACTCATTGAAGAATCAGAGTTTGTTAGCCCACTAGTTAATGTGCAATAATAAAATATAAACTGCTAGGGATTACAAAAAAAAAGCCTAGAAAGTATTAAATTCTGTTCAATAGTTGGCTTTACTTAATATTTTATTTTTAAATCTCTGCACTGGAACAACTCTGTTGTGTTCACTCATATCAGTCACTGTCACCAATAGGGCATCAGATACTAATTTTTATTATGTAGCAACGATTTAGGGCTTTAATATTCAAGTCCGGCTCTTCACCAGTTGTTAATTTTGGTTCTGCTAATGATTTAATTAATTAATTAATTAACAGCCAAAATGTAAAAGATTCTCTAGATGTTTCCTGTGTTTATATAATGAGAACACTGAAGCAAATAGATTTAACAGTTTACTGTAATTATCTGTTTTAACTGGAGATGCATAATTCCATCGGCCAGTGATACAATCATGACTCTGATTGATAAATTATTAACCAGAACCACAAAATGTCACTGTTTATTTAACAGCTTCACAGAAGGTGGGGGAACTTCGACCTTATTTTGACAGATAAATCTCTTTTGCACGAAATAAACACAAACTTTCTCTTAATTATGCATGTGAAGATTTATTGAAGCCATATAATTCTGATATACCATCATTCTACTCCAAAAACCTTCACCTAACTAACAAGCACTATTCTACACTGAGGGGATAAAAAGAATGACTACCTAACATTAAAAATAAAAGAAAATATATGCGCATTGAGTGATGAAGATCAAACCAGCAGTTTTATGGACAATGTGTAATTTGGGTTAACTTGGAAAGAGAAGCCCTCTTGGTGTGCTGATGCGTCTCAATGGCGGCGATCAGCTGGTAAACGGTGGGCTGCGCCCATTGCTACTAGCAGCTGATCGCCCCAAATCTCAAACAAAGAGTCATAAAACTCTGAGGTGGGAACTCAGTGGAAAAACTCCAGTAATAAAACTGGGATAAAGGCGAGGCCCAGACTGCAGCTGCTTTGAATGGAGAAACTTTAAAAGTCCAACTTCTAACTCCTGGCTAAGTTGGGATCCGCGCTCCACGATTCGGCACACTTGCACAGCAAATCAAAACAGCTCAGCATAAAACACTTCAATCAATATTGCATGCAATAAGTTGATACCTTGGATGAACTACTGGTGATTCTAAATCACCTTAACCATGCCTTACCCTGACCCAGACCTCTAAATGTACCTATCCGATTTAATAGGGAAAAAGAAAGAAGTTGCTTTGAAGTTGATTTCTTCTCTCCACTAGTTGAGGATGGGTCAGGTCTGAAGAAGAACGAGGGAGGGTGGATCACGCGTCCGTGATCAACTCAAAAGAAAAACGGTAAACTTCTCATCCGTCCAATAGTGGAAAATATGAAGAACCATTTAGTCGACTGAATCAACAAGGAGAAAACTCATCTCCTTGGAAATAAAACCTCTGTGGGTTTTCACCAGCGCCGGGTGTGGGCGTGGTCTTTGATTGGTATATGAATCTTCTGACCTTCTTGTATCAGACAGATTCCAGCTTTCAAGCTCTTCTGGGAATAGCTGTGTGGAGGAATAGTTCGCCTGCGAGCTTTTGTCTTTCCAGATATGTACTTCATTGCGTGAGACAAGCTGGAAATGGCAACGAAAGTTTATTTTCCGCGGGTTTTGTAATCCCGGGTGACGTCAGAGCTACGATGTCTGTTGAGCTGCGTGTGTTCAACTGTGCAACCAAACTGGATGACTCCATCAATGTTCTTCAGTTGAGCAAAAATCACATAAAGGGGAGGGACATATGCTTTGATGCAAAAATTAGGATAATCTTGTAACCTTTAATTTTCTGTTGGATTCAGATTAAATGTCACAATCATGGAACCTGGAGCACTCCCTTTCTTCTTCTACGACAAATATTTGTTACATTTGATTTCTTTAAATAAAGTTCAGTTTACATAAAATACACTGTTACCCATAGAGTTGGAAAACTTGATATAGGACGCATTCCTCTTTTTTGTTTTGGTTTCAATTTAAATGTTTTGAACAGATTAATAAGCAAAGTTTTGAGAGGTTAAACACTTTATCTGTCAAGAATAAATCACTATCATTTCATGAGAAGAGCTAAAAAAATTATTTATTCCAATTTTGTGAGCAACAGTATAGTTTGTTTTCCTGTGAAAGAAAATTGGAGCTGGGCAGTTCAGGTTTTAAAGAAAACCGAAACTTGGAATTGTGGAATAAATACTTGATCATTACATCTCGAGTGTTTATTTTTTTCTAAATGACATGACGTTTGACAAGATGGTGTTTATTGAATGTCTACAAATCCATTTAATTATGGATGAATTTACCCGCAACTCCTCCTGGAAATATGTCATGTACAGCACCTGATCTGCACAGCTGGGAATCCAACTTAGTTGGAAACAATGTTAATCACTGCTTTCCATTTTGTAGTGAAACATTTCGACTAATACAGGTTTGGTTCTTTTAGTTTGCTGTAAGTGATGAGATATTTCACTTGAATTTGGGACTACCCATTTCTGTCTAAAGTGGAAAATGAAGGCACATAATCAGCTATGGGAGCCTATTGTCAATTCACAAATGGGGAAATTGACATTGCCCAAAGACACAACGACTGAGACGAATGGAGCAGGGCTTTGAACCAGCAACCCTCAGCTTACAGGACAAACCCCTACCACCATTGCCACCGTCGGTCTAACACAACTCAGACCTAAAACTTTCATGTGAACCCTATATTAGACATTTTACCACTTTATCACTTTGCATGTACTAAATTGTTTTATATTATACAGTTTTATATTATGGAGTGAGACAGTACTGTCTCACTCTTCAGAAACGAGACAGTGTGTGTGTGTGTGTGTGTGTGTGTGTGTGTGTGTGTGTATATATATTCCAGACATTGATCCACAGAGCCCCAGCAAAGTCCCACTGCTGTAGGTACTTTAATATATATATATGAATATATATGAAAACACCTTCAGCAGTGGGACTTTGCTGGGGCTCTGTGGATCAATGTCTGGAAACCACCCATTTTCCTCAGATTTCTGAGGACATGCTCTGCAAACAGCATGTATAATATTTACTGCCTCTCTCTACTACACCTCCTGGTGAATTATTTTCTATGTGAGAAAAATAACTTCTGCCTACAACAGTGATTGACCTCATTATTAATGTTAAACGGCCTTAATTTTAAACATAACTGCTTATGATTATTTTTTCTGTTTTGCTACAGAGTAAAGAACTGACTGGAAATTAGTAAGAGCAGTAATTTCATATGTTGGACTGATGTCATGTGGCATGGGAATCTTGTATGTTACAACATACAAGTGTAGACGGAATAGGACTAACTTAAGCAACATGTAACCCATTTTCCCTCCGTCTTCTAAAAATCTTATGGTAGTGGATGAAATGACTCCGAGTTTTTGAAGAGACTAGAAGAAATTTGCATGTTTTTAGAGCAGTTTTGTTATATTCTACTTATGGAGTGATTTTACCCCCCAACATCCTGAATGGATCATAGGCTTGTTTTGTGGTTTTATATGATGGCTGTCATCATTGCTGCCTCCCACTTAACCCACTCTCTTGTGAGATTGAGACCCCTGTTACTTTAGGAGGCAGATGGATTGAAATTTTGAGTAAAAGAGTTTTTGAGATGTGAGAAAGACATGTCCTCTCATCGTTCGCCTGTCCACTCTCTGGCATGTTGACATTCATTTCCTCCATCCACTGCAGCTCCTGGGTGAATCAACCAATGTTAAGAGGCTCAGTGAGGGCAGCCAAGAGGCTAGCTGCTCCGATCTATTCCCCTGTCAACTTCCCACCTCCCCTGGAGTTTTATACCATCCGCTGCCAGCTCTCTCTCCCCCTCAACATCCCTTTTCCCACTGTTTCATCCCCTCATTTATTTCTTCTCCTCTTGTTCTTGCTCTCCGTTGTGAGGAAAAAATGCATGATTTATGAAGCTCTATTTTTACCAGTTACAGAGAAAAAGGACAGAGGAGAAAGAGTGACAAAGAAAAGGAGAGAAAAAGAGAAAATATTGGTAGGGAGGAGTGTGAAAGTGAGCCCAAGGGGGAGGAGGACAGGAGATTGTGCAAGAACATCCATCATCTGGTGACCCATTCAGCTGAAAAGAAGAGGAGAAGTAGGTTGAGGCAGAAATGTGACAGATCTGACCAGGATTAGAGATTTTCTGCAGATGATATGAGCTACCATGAAACACTATACGACCTGCAAAATTCATCATATCCATGTAAATCTATTAGATGTTGTAAAGTTGAAATCACCACATTTTGTGTTAGACCAACACAAAGAGGTGATGCTTATAATTTAGAAGGGAAATTAAAAGGACATAAAAATGAAAGACGAATAAAAATTTGAAATAGTTGGTGTGTATTTACATTCAACTCCATGACTCTTTGTAGAACCTCATTTTGCTGCAGTTTTAGCTGTAAGTCTTTTGGGGTTTGTCTCTACCAGCTTTGCATGCCTATAAACTGATATTTCTGCCCATTCTTCTTTGTAAAGGAGCTCAAGCTCAGTCAGATTAGATGGAGAGCATCTATGAAGATTGGTTTTCAAGTCTTGACACAGATTCTAATTGGATTGAGGTCTGGACTTTGATTAGTCCATTGTAACAATTTTTAGTCTAAGGCACTGTATAGCTGCTCTTGGTTCTGCTGGAAGGCAAGCCCTTGTCCTAGTCTCAGTCATCAAAACCTTTAAACAGGTTTTCTTCCACTAGTGCCTTGTATTCCAACCATCTAACCCTCTTCTCTGAGCCAGGTTCCTTCTCTCTACTGAAGAAAAGACTCAACATCATGATGTTGTCATCATTTTCTTTAATGGTAGGGGTGGTGTGTTCAGAGTATGTTTTTCACTATATATAACACTTGTTATTTCTCATGTCTCATCTGACCAGAGCTCCTTCTTCCAAATGTTTGCTGTTTCCCCTACATGGTTTACGACAAACTGCAAATGGGACGTGCTATGAGTTTTCACCTATTTCTTTCTTCTTGCCACTCTTTGATAACGGACAGATTTGTAGAGTGCATGACTAATAGTTCACCAACAGACTCTCTCACCTGAACTGTAGATCTCTGCAGCTCCTCCATAGTGACCTTAAAGCCCTTGGCCATTTCTTTGATACTCTCCATGCCAAGCCTGTCAGTTTAGGTCTTGGTAGGTTTACGTGTTTGCTATTCATTTTGGTTGATTGACTGAACAGAGCTCAGTGAGAAGCTCAAAGCTTGGGATATAGTTTTATAACCTAACCCAGCTTTAACTTTTCCACAACTTTATCCCTGACTTGTGTGCAATGTTTCTTGCTCTTTGTGATGCTGTTTGTTCACAATTATGCAGTATTTTATGTTGGCATATCACATAAAATTTAAATGAAGTGCAATGAATTTTGTGGGTTGCAAAACTAAATATAGAAAGAAGTTCAAAGGGGTGTGAATACTTTCCCAAGCATTCTAAGTGCTTTTTTCATGCTAAATATCAAATACATCTTTAAGATTCTTTCTCAATAACACACTTTCAATCAATTTCTCCTTTACTTTTGATCTCAGGTAGATCAAATTACATCCAACTTGTTGCTTCAAAGAGGGAATAAGAGCACTAATTAATTTTTTATTGCATTTTTATTATTTGATTATTCAGCTGAAACATGACAAGACCCAGAATTAGCTCTGAGCTTTCAAACATGTTGAAATATGCTGTAAAATATCATCAAAGGTATTATTTCTTAAGTCAAGTGTGTTTTTATTATTCATACACAATGAAGTCGTGTTTAATCTGTATTTTAGAAGATCAGTTGTTTGAAAGTCCCCTAAGGAACAGTTTGTTGTTTTGTTGACAGTACTTAAAAGCTTTGCTTGATGTTGAAAAATAAGTAGTTTGTTTATCCGATAGTAGCTGAATAATCGGCCTTCCAGCAGCTAACGCAAAAAATAAAAAGGAGTAATCAAAAAGCAATTAGTTTTATGGTGTTGCTTTAGAAAAGATGGCAAAATGCTTGAAAGTTAATGAACATCAATTCAGCCATTAGGCTTATTAACTTTTGATCATCAGTTAAAGGCTAGAAACATAATTAGGCTTAGAAGGTTTAGCACAATAAAGCCAACCTTTTATGTCTCAGTGCAAAGAATGAGCCTAGTATTTCACTCTACTCTTATCAAACTCTTTAACCCTATTTTCTGTGATATTGTTCAAACCAGATATTAACATACAATTAATAAAAAGACAACTTTTTTTCTCACATTCTGACAATAAATCAGATTAAGCTTTTCCTGTTTTAGGCTAATTAGGATGACCAAAATTATTTTTATTTGCTAATACCAGAATAATGAGTTTTTTTTCTTCATTTTTTCAAATTCATGTGTTTAAATTTCATTGGTATTTGGTAGAATTTCCATTGAACCCTTATGGTCTTGGATCAAATGTTTTCTTGTGTTTTGGGCTATTTCTCCTGATAGAACAGGTGTTGTAGACCACCTTGCTAACAACTAACTTTTTGGCTTTGCCCACATAGTTTCTATGGGACTTAGATCAGGGCTTTGGGATGGCCACGCACCCTTTACCTTCCTGGGTGATGCCTTGAGAAGTTTTTTCAGTACTTCCATAATGTTATTTCCTCATGACACCATCTCTTTTGTGAAGTCCCTCCTGGAGTAAAATCGCCCCACAACATGATGTTGCCTACCCGTACTTCACAGTTGTAACAGTATTTTCCATCTTTAAAGCTTTCCCTGTTTCCTTTCAAATGCAACAGTCATTATGGGCAAGAGCTTTTTGGAAATAATTGTAGTTTCATCAGACCACAGGACATATCTCCTAAATTAAAGTGTCCCTGAGTGCATTTGTAAACCGCAGTCTGGCTTTTTATGTTGCCTTTTGGAGTAATAGCTTCTTCTGCTCTGAGTGGTTCTTTCAGCTCATGTTGATTCAGGAATTTAGGTAACACTCTCCTACCAACTTTAGCCAAGAACTTCACTTGCAACAAAACACATTAATTTCTGGGACTCAGAGCCAGTCCCCTGCCTCAACAACATAGCTGGACATTCTCATGGTGTTTATACTTGTATATTATTGGTTCAAGAGATTACCCTGCCACCTTCAGATATTTGGAAGTCATAACCAAGGATGAACAAGACTTCACAGACAGTTCCTGAGGAATCTGCAAATAACTGGTATAGTTTGTCTCATTAAAAGAATAAGTAATGCACTCAACTGAAGTGGTCTCTGTGCATACTCACTGTGCAGGACTCCACCACTAAAAAATGCATGCTGAAGCTTTTCTAAAGTTTGCTGCAGAAGATTTGGACAAAGTAAAACTGCTAGAAAGACCCAGTCAATCACCTGACTTTTATCAAATTGTAAATCTATGTAAAGAACTGAAGATCATAGACAGGACGTTTAGAACCGTTAAGATTTAAAGATGTTTGTGCGGAAGAATGGGTACAAATGTATTTTAAACCAGACTCACCTTGCAATTTTCCATGATTGTAACTTCTCAGTTCACAACAGCATTTAGTTGTCCGTTGTACTAAATTTGCTCAGAAATATTCATCTGCATCACAGTGTTACCTGCAATTTTGATTGTGTAAATCAATTTCTTGGATTCACCTACCTATCTTTTCTACAAGTTTATACAGAACACAACACAAGTGCTTCTGTCCTTGCACAGAGTTTGACTCACATTTTAATTCTCCTTCAGAAAGTTTTAGCTTGAGAGAATTTGTACCCTAGGGGTTCCTCTGGAGTTACCGCAGGCTTCTTGTGTGCAGCTCCACTAATTTAAAAAAGAATATCTTTCAAGCAAATTTTAAATAGAATACAGTGTGTGTGCACCTTTAATTAATTATGGAGTGCAGTGTGGTGGAAATATCTTTATTGTTACAATTTTGACAAGCATGAGACAGCAATACAGGAGCTAACTAACATGACATATGGTAAAAAATACTAGCTAGTAATAGCCAATGTTTTTTCAGTTTCCTGAACTACAACTCTCAAATCATATCAGACAAAAAGCCTGACAAGCAAAGAGTTACATTATCAGGAATTATCTTTGAAGCCATACAGAAACCATTCACTTTCTTTGATAAATCCAGCCCTCTGACCCATGTGTCTGGAGAAAACAACTAGCGATCTGTGTCGGAAGAGTGCGTACAGTGCTGTGAAAGAAAAAAAAAAAAAAAACTAGATCATTTTTATTTATTTAGCACCACTTACAGATAAAGAATACAAGGATTTGTTGTCGTTGTATCAACCGTCCAGAGCACTCAGGTGTTCTCCACTAGTCTGTAACAAACTCCCAGAAAACTGCAAAAAGGCTCAAACCTTGAGTTCGTTTAAACCAAGGTTAAAAACCCATTTGTTTAGAATTGCTTTTGACTGACAATTTAAAGCTTGATGCTCGCCTGCTGCTGCCTTAACCACCACCATGTTACTCATGACCTTGTGTACCTTATCAAGTTTCAGCTCCCATATTATTAGGTCTCTCTCTTAACTAGCAAATGCAGCCTCTAAGTTGGCCTTCAAAGCTCTAATGTGGGTTCTTTTGGTCTCATGGTCATCATGTCTTTGTCACCATTCTAAACTCTGTTTTGTTTGGACTCTGTTTCTAAATCATTTTCATCCAGTTAAATTGTTTCATGAGCTCCAACAGAGAAAACATTCCCACCGCAACCAGTTTAGCCTTAAATTTCCAAAAATGACTCTGATGATATATGAGCAATGATGGATTCTAATGTGGATGCAGAGGTTAAAACAAGTGGTTATGAGGATAGGATTTAATCCTACTTCAATCATGAATTACTTAACCTGCAAATTTTAGTTTATTAGTATGTATACCATAAGCGCCATATTTTGCTATGTAGCATGTCTGCACTGCAGTCATTGCAATGTGTTTGTCTATTTTTGTTGGAAATACCTTACCCCAGGTTTCATGTGCAGGTATGGTAGGATTAGCAGGTTCTAGTGGACCCTTCATCAAAATATCTGCTTGGCGATCATTCCTTGCGTTCATGACAGATGATCAGAATTAACTTTAAATGCCAAGTTTGTGCACACATACAAGATATTAGATTTCGGTTCCACTTTGCTCTCAATGAAGACATTTTAGATATGAATATATAAAAAATATTTGTTGGGAAATATATTTTGTAAAAAGGTATTTGTGCAGTGCTTTTTCAAAAGAAAGAGGAAGATACGGTTGAATTCATGCAAATAAGCATGTTATCGATCTCTCAAATGCCCATCAAAGAGACAGCCCGGGGTACGAACCTGTCTCTTTAAAGGCTGCTTTCTGCAAATAGCGAACTGCAGCGCCGGCCTGAAGGTAAAAGTCTAAACAGTTTGTGTCATAGATGTGAGGGGTCTGCAGAGATGTTAGCTAGCCTTATTTTGACCCTAGACCTGTATGGACTTCCTGGATGGAGTGAAGGTCAATCCTGACAATCCTCTGTAGACCTGATGGTTAGTTGCACTTTGGTCCTGTCCTGTTTTGTGGATGAGCCAAACCATACTGATATGGACAAAGACAGGACAGATTGAATAATGGCAGTGTAGAAGATGACCAGCAGCTCCTGTGGAGGGTTATACTTCTTAAGTTGCCACAGGAAGTAGCCTCTGCTGGGCCTGTGTATTACCAGCTTTCTTACTGACCAGCTTGGCTGGCAGGTAGAGGCCGGCATTGTGACCTGGGCAAACTTCTTGTGGAGGATGTCTGGGTTGATTATGTTGAAGGCCGTGCTGAAGTCCACAAACAGGATCCTGGGGTGCATCCCTGGGTGGTTGAGGTGGTGCAGGATCAGGTGTCAGGTGTAGTCTCAGATTGACTGCATCATCTGCCGACCTATTTGCCTGGTAGGCAAAATGCAGGGGGTCCAGCAGAGGAGATGTTCTTTAGATGCTTCAACACCAGACGTTCAATTTTGTGACTACAGACATCAGGGCGACAGGTCTTCAGTCATTTAACCCCCTGATCATGTGTCTCTAGTGGAAAAGGATGATGGTGGAGTGTTTGAAGCAGGAGAGAATCTCATATAGCTTCAAAGATTTGTTGAAGATCTGAAGATGGGGACAATTGGTGAGCGCAGGTCTCACTAATTGGGATCCTGGTGATGCTGATGTTTTTCAGACCAATCCAAACTGATGTTGGGTTATCTGCTCAGAAGCTGCTGGTTAGCTTTTCATTGTAGCGTCTCTTAACTGCCCTGATCTGCTTGGTCAGTTTGTTCCTGGTCTGCTTTTACAGGTCTCGGTCTCCACTGCTGTAAACCACTGATTACGCTGTTTGCAGCTTCTGGTACAATTTATAGTTGGCACAATAAAATCTGTCCACCTTTGTTCTTTTCAGAAGGTTTCTATGGATTTTTAGTTTTCTAATAATCCCCAAACCAATGCCTCTTCATTCAGTGTCCTCAACATATGGCTCTGGGTTTTTTTTGCAGATGGACAGAATACCAGTAAACCCTGCTGAAGACAAATGAAAATGAAAAAACTCAGATAATTAACCCACATAATCACACTTTGAGCATATTAACCGTACTTAGCAATACTCCTTTCTACAGACTAACTCCGACTAAGACGTTTCAGGTTCACTTGCATGGAATCCAGAAGTTTGGGGGTAAATATTATCCACTTCAGTTATGATTTACAGCGAAACAGCAAAATAAACTGAAAACTGATATTGACATTTTGTTCCATCGAGGCTGAACTATTTGTGATGTAACATGGGTTTGACTGATTATGAGTCTTACCCTGGCCAGCTTGGTCAAGTGTGGCAAAACAACAAGTACAGAAAAAAAGTGTATATGCCTTTTCACAGCAGAGTGCACAGCAACAAGTGGTGGAGGGGCAGAATTGTGTTACATTTAAAAAAAAAAACTATGGTGACTCTGGCTCTTTCTTTTCCATCTTATTAAACAACCTTTAACCCATAGTAATGGCATGACAGCATTTTTATGAAAATTTCAAACTTCATGAATTTGGGACCTTAGTGTCGCTTGATACCAACCAGTGCTAAATATCTCAGTGAGCATCTCACTCTAATATCCATCGTGGTTTCATCGCTGTGACAGTTAGATGAGAAGAAATAGTTAATAGTAATTGCATAACTGAGACCCACTTTTAAATTTGAGCTTGGCAATAGTAGCTGGGAAGATTTTAAATTAAACTTTTACATCAATGTGCAACTTTTTTATCAGAATGAAACACTCGATGACAATATTTAATTTTCAACACAGCCAGAGCTATTTCCATCGGGAAAGGACTGTGACAGTGGAATATTATTTGACTTTTCACTCACAAGAAGATTTTTTCCTCCTTTTCTTTTCATTTGAGGCCTTGAAAGGCCTTTGGTGGAAATTGAAAGTCTGTAATATGTGCATTTCACCAGAAGTCGGATTCACTACTGATGACAAGAGTCCATTTTGAAGAAGAAAAAGGGGGAGGAGAAGGAACTAGTGTTGATTTGGTTGCTCCCCTGAGTGCCAACATCCCTTCAACACAAACACGAATCATCAAATATTCTCCACGATGATGCTGCAGCTACACCAACATATCTCACTGATGGAGTCACCTTTCCTCCTAGAATGGTTGGTGTAAATCCTTATGACCAAGAACAATGTAAAAGCCTGATCATAAATTTGTTCCTGGCCCATGAGCATTGCCATTGATTTGTTTAGAGATTATCTTTGCATTGTGTTTGCATGAGCAAGGTGCCACACAGAAACTGAGATGCAGATGTTCAGGAGGTGTGTGTGTTGTCGCCCTGCAGCGAGGCAGACAGCTCAGGGCAGATAAAAACGTGCAGACATTTTTGAGCTCTCCCGCTGAGGAAGGCTTTTTCTGCAGACTCTCCTATTGGTTGCGTTAGTCCAGCCCTGGGTGATATTAATACTCGGCTAATGAGGCCCTTCCTGGAAGAATCCGGAAACAATCGGGCAGGGCAGAGTGTGCATGCTGAATCAGTCTTCCCCCTTGTGCCACAAGTCCCCTACGGCTTGCCGAGAATGCACAAACAAAAAGACAAGCGCAGCTCCAATCACATTAATCATGGCCTGCGGGAGCACCGGCACTCGCTGCAGGCCCACAAGAATGAAAGAATTACATGAGAGGAAGATGTGAGAGAAGAAAATGAGCTGCCAGAGAAACAGGCAGAGTCACCGTGCATGTGACTGGTATTGGGATTTTCTCCATAGACACTGTCGAGGACTGTTGGCAGTTTGGTCAGAGATGTTGGTCATATTTAATGCTTTGTACAACAGAGCTTGGCAGTGTACCAAGGCTAAGAATTAAATTGGGATTTATTTAGGTAAGTCTGACCTATAGCAATGATTTGGTTTGAGTTGAAGGAGTTATCATTTGGCATAAATCACCGAGACATGATTTTGTTACTTCTGATGTTGTCCTTCAGTGACAGGGATTGAGATTTCAAGTAGTGTATCTCCACTTTCTAATATTAGTGAATGAGGAAGTACGTCTCTTTGCATTTAGTTGACATGATCATTTTACTCAGTGTCAGTGCATTGTTCTATATCTATATATCTATATAAGTCTGTAAATAGCATTTTTCCAACATTTTATTCCCTCGCTACCTCCTCATCAATCTTGCCTGTTTGTCTCTCATGTCAGACTGAATCACAAGTGACTGAGCTCTCTGAGCTGCACAGTAAAGCCATCACAGCTATTTTTTTTATGTAGATGAAAAGCAGTGCAGTTAGGACATAAACACTGTGAATCAATAAGAAAATAAGTCGTTATGGTTTATTCTATAACCCCCGTGCACTGCCAACAAATAGGGGAGGCCATGCTCATGATTCAGCATAATGTTTTCAGATAAATAATCAAAAATATATTGCAGATTTGTTGTGGCTCTGCATGCTTCTAAGTTTGGTACTGAACAGCTTCTCCAGCAGCATCACAGATAATTGAGTTTGGGTCGAGGGGTCCGAGTGAGACAGTAACCGTCTGCATCGCTCTAGGCTTTTGCAGGGAGATTGATGGGTACAGTCAGACAAACAGAAACACTGATCCTACAAAGTCAGTGAAGATTATGCCACATCTTGGACAACTGACTGGTTACAAGCAACAACAACACATTTCAACATGAAGGAGAGAAAAAATGCAAACACAATGAAAAAAAAAAGCACTTAACAAAGCACCTAACTGCAACACATAACACATCTGTCTACAAGGTTTAAAGATGTGTTCATGTGAATATTTGACAGTTCTTCCGGGGGATATTTGTGAGGTTGCAGGAGAGACCTTAGTTCACACTGTCTGCTCTAATTCATCCTAAAGGTGCTCTGTCAGATTAAGGTCAGGACTCTGTGCAGACTAGTCAAGTTCCTTCATGTCAAACTTGTTCATCCATGTCCTCATGGACCATGCTTTGTTCACTGGTTCAGTCATGTGAGAACTGGAGGGGGGCATCTGAAACTGTTCCCAAAATTGGGAGCATGAAATGATCCAAAACTATAAGTATATACTGCATTAAGAGCTCTTTTCACCAGAACTAAGGGAACAAGCCCAACCCCTGACCAACAACACCAACAAAATCTGCCTCCACCAAACTTTACCCTTTCAGTCAGGTAAGTAGCCTACTTTTCTTGTAGCAACCGCCAAACCCAGACCCCTTTAATTAGTTGTCATACAGGGAAGTGATGGGTCGCAGAACCTTTACAAAATTCATTGTTACCTTCCCTCATACTAATGTGATTTAGATATGCAAAATCTACATGACTGTTTGGATAAAGAAAACTTATCCAGTAAAAAAATACCCCTGATATAAAAACTATGTCTCTATGTTTAAATTTAAAAAAAATTATGTTTTAGAACAAAGAAAAACATGCAAATATTACAAAAAGAGAAGTCAATCACTTTAATATTGAAAACCTAAGACAGAAAAAAGTGTAGTTACATTTTTGCCCTTGAACCATTAGTATAATTTTAGCGAAATATTATGCAGCTTTTGCATAGAAAACACAAAATCAGTTGAAGTTAGATTTTTTTACAAGTTTTATATCTGAAAAATACTTCTCAGTTTTACAGCATGTTAATAAGAACAACTGTGCAGGTGGCTTCAGGGCCACAGCTTGAAGACCTCTGCTCTAGAGCTACGTATCTCCCCTGGCTTAGAGTAAAGTTGCAATATTATTGGCCCACACAATGTTTACATGAGGGGATGTTTTTTGCTGCTCATTTATGTCCCTTCTTTAAGACCCTCTCAGTGTGAACCCAGATCTTGCCGCCATAAGCCGGCCTCACAGGCACCAAAGATCAGTGCTAAGAGGGCAGAATATGTTTTCCAGGGTCCCTGTTACGGTTAGTTGTGAGGTTGAGGACAGGGTTTGGGATGACTTGGTGTTTCCTGTGCTGTGTTTATGGCTGGATCCTTGCATGACATCTCTGAATAGATTAACCCTGATAAATCTGTTTTCTAGGCAATAATCGTTTTAGCGTGTCAGCATTAGATGAATAAAAGTGTGTGCTTAAGTAATGTGTGTGTGTGCTTGTTGTGCGTATATAATGTAGAACTGTGTCATGTTCAAGGGCTCAGGTGCATTACTCAAGTGAATAATAGATGAAGGGACTTTTGTTTAAGTTGTAAAACATGCATGCCTGTGTGTGTGTGTGTGTGTGTGTGTGTGTGTGTGTGTGTGTGTGTGTGTGTTTGCATCAGTGTGTGTGTGTGGCTCCTGTTCCAACCAGATGAAGCTATACCATGTTGCTCCATCCGGCCACATTGGTATTCAGCAGCAGTCTTACCAGGCAGCTCACTTAAAGGGGAGCTGGGCACAATTAGCTGTTAACATTACATGGCAGAATTCAGCCTCGACCAGTATCCCCAGGGGAAATTAAGGATCCGCCAAATCATTAAATCACAAGCTAAACATTAACAGCCATTTGCATTTTTATTGCACCTGAAAAGAATGTGCCAGCTCCATTATCTCTGCAAGACAGAGAGGGACTCCTTATTTGTTATTTTAATGTCATCCCATGTGAAGAGACAATGGACAGGCCCAGAGAACCGGGGGCCTCAGTCTCAAGCTCATGTTTTTTTTGGAGAGTTATGATTACAAATTTGAACAAGGCAGAGGATCCAATGACTTGTTTGTTATGCAAATCCCCCCCCCCACTTCCATCCTTCCGAAAAATAAACAAACATACTGAAAACAGATGACAATTTGCAAAGGGGCTCAGTGAAAAACACGCTGCCGGTTTGGCTGCTGACAGGTTCTTGTTTTCTGAAGCATCACTTCTTATTGGACTTGAAATAAACAGGTTGGGCTTGAAACAGAAGTGGGGTGAGGTGGTTCAGGGGATTTAATTCGCTCACTCAGCGCCGGTTCTCTGCTTCTCTGCTCTGCAGGTGAGCAGCATGTGTGGACACGCTACTAAGCGAGCCTCCCGATCTGTTGAGACCCCTCCTCTTCATCAGCCTCCTGCTGTGTCTGTGGCTCGTGATGCTCAGCCCTCAGATTCTGATGAGACTCTGGCTGGTCTCCGCAGGTGAGAAAATCAGTGACTATAATCCAGAGAGAGATGACTTGATTCAAAGGTTGATACACCATCTGGAAAAATCATTTATACCCCGTGTAGGTTTTAACATTTTGTCACAGTTTTAATGAGAGTTTACGTGATAGACTAGAACAAAGTAGCTCCAAAATGTGAAATAGTTTCTTTCAAGATTGTCCTGTATTTAGCTCCAACCATCTTCTCATTAAGTCTGACCAGCTTCTTTGCTTCTACTGAAGAAAAGCATTCCCACAGCATGATTCCACCACCACCATGTCCCACCGTAAGGACTCTATGTGTATGGTGCCATGTTGGTTTTTCTGCTGCACATACAATATGCTGAGGAAATGTTTATTTTTGTTCTCATCTGACTAAAATACCTTACTCCACATGTTTGCAGTGTCCCCTTCACAGTGGCAAACCTTAATCAGGGCTTCTTGTGGCTTTCATTCAAATGTGCATTTCAGATGAGAATAAAATACACACAGGTGGACTCAGGTGGATGTGTTTTGGGGGTATCAGAGTAGAGGTTGAAAATAAATGCATGCCACACTTTTCAGATTTTTAAATGTACAAATGATCCTTAAAACCATGTATCATTTTAGTTTCACTTATCAATGATGCACTACTTTTGTGTTGATCTCTAATGTAAAATGCAATAAAAGTGGGACAAAGTGAGGAAACTCGTATATGTCCCAGAAAAACCTTGTCCCTGACTCTTTGGCCACCACAGTTTTCCTTGTGACACTCTTCCTCTCTCCACTTGAGACCCTAACTGAGCCGTGTAATAGTTGCCCAGCAGGACTGCCGCCTTCAGCCACAACATGTTTAAATTAATGTTAATTAGGAACAGAGACAAACACCTATTTAGGCCCCTTTTGATCTCTGCTTCCCTGATCAACTTTTTTTCATTTTTATTAAGCTGAATAAGAACATCTCTGCTTCTATCTCTTTCTTCATGACAGTTTTATTTTTTGTCTCTTTCCGTTTCACCTCAGGGAGTTCATTACTAACCTGAAAGGCTTCAGCTCCTTCTACAGTGGTCTCGGGGAGGCGTTGTGCAGTCGTGAGCCTGCTCCAGCGAACAACTCCCTCTGCTGGAACGGGCAGGAGATGACAGACAGGTAAAGGTTTCATTCATTCATTTATTTGGATTAAAACCATAAATTCCAGTTTTTACATTCACTTGCAGGAAAATCCACAAAGCCCCATACTTCTAAAATGTATCAGTTTATGAACAATCCTCTATCCAGCAGGCTGTGCATCTTGAATTCACTCCTGCATCACATCTAGGAGTGTAGGTGACTTGAAGGGTAAGTTTTCCCCAAGCTGGAGGGCTGCACACGCAGCACCCCTCCTACTCCAACTGAGTGTGAGTGTAAATCTTGACTTTGGCTCTATGGGATGTTATAAATGTCAGGCACAATGTCCTCTTCTCGCGTAGTTAACTGCTGTTTCCATTGTTCTGTCTCCTTCCCCCAGCGTCTCTCCTGCACCCTGTAGAACTATGATTGCTTTTAACAGTTTTTCACTTGCTCCCTGTTGTTTGGCTCCAGTTGCATGCTTTTTTCCATTAAGCTTAGGCCGTTACACATATAAGAAATGTGTTTCTTCTTCGCTTGTTTTCTTAATTATAAGTGGGACAAATTTTAGATTATATTTTCCCTCGTCTTCCAAAGATGGACAAAGATTAAATTCTGATCTTTGCTCAAATTGCTGAAAAATATTTTTTTTCCATAAAGCTTGCATCAATTTGTGAAGGAGACATCAGTTTGGCAAGAGGGCAAAGCTGTCCTGAGGGAATGATTACAAGCTGGACCAAACGGTGCGATAAGAGGGTGCAAGGAGGCAGGAAAGGGGACAAATGATGGAGAGATTACAATGTCCTGCAGCAAGCAATTCTCTGTGTCACCTGTGAGGGCATCCGCCTGTAAATATAGCCAGGATACGTTTTCACTCTGGGAAACTATTCTGGATCGTCATTCATTATCTTCCCCTCTTAGGACCTTCTCCAGACCCAGGCATGGCGTTCACTGGGTGTATTGTCTCACGCTGATAAATTTAGATGAAGTGGGTGGGGAGGATGAGCTCCAGAGAGGTCAGCTCCTGAATGCCTCCGACATGCGAGGATTGGTGTTAGGAGCTAAATGAGGCCCCCCCCCTTTTATCAGGCTTGTTTACCACCCCACCTGGAACCGAGATCAGAGGAGCAACACTTCACACCACATCAAAGAGCATTACGCTGAAAAATGTGAGAGAGATGTGATGCAGAATCAAACCAGAACGCTTCCATCCCTACCTTGGATCCTAATGACGCTGGATAATCCCCAGCGTTTTATTAAGTGATAAGAGCTCCAGCGTCAACATTGAACTCTTAATTATTGATACTTTAACATGCATAGCACATGTAAAACTTCCTGTTACATTTACTTTCTGTAGTTTCTGCCCCTAAGATAAAAAGAAGTTAAAAGACCCTGAACTGAAGAAAATAGACAACCTATTGTTAAAGGTCCAGAGGATGTGAAGGAATACGTTTGGCTCACGAGACAAGATGAGACTTTAATAGTTTTGGGAAAATAAAGAATCACCATTAATTTGTTTTCACAAGTTGAGTAAAGGTTTTATAAATTACAAACCTTATTTTAAGGAATCTGTAGTCAGTGTAAAATATTTCAGTCCAAGTTGACCTCATCCATTCTTGGATTTAATGCTTGTCTCAATCTAACATAGAAAATACTCCTTTCTTGTATTTTTGTATTAATAAATCTCATACAATGTTTTAAAGAATCTCTATTCATTGGTAAATTATTTTAATTTTGAGCTACAGAAAAATAAATAACCGAGCCTTTCCAGCCAAGGCATCTTTATTAGTAACAACAAAACAGGGAACCATCTCCCTTTCTTACTTTCTAAATCCAGACTAAGTCTTGGTGAGTCAAAAACATAACCCTTTTCAGATCCCCATTTTAATCAGTGATCGTGTTCTTTATGGTTCCAGATCATGTGAATGGTTTTCAACATAGAATGGGGGGTTGAAGCTGACCCACCAATTCATAGTTTTCACGTGACATCAGTTACTTGAAAACACCCACTTAAAGGTCATTATTTACCCATGGTAATGGTAAATGTAAATGTAAATCATCGAGAGCCATGCAGATGAAGTGATTTGGGTTCCTGTAAAATGTTGGGCCTAATGCTTCCTCCAATTTTTTTGTTACTAAACCTTTGCTGATATTTTTAAGTCTTATTTAATAAGAATTGGGCTTTGGTGTTTCAAAATGTTTGATGAATTAAAAAACAAAAGTAGCACCCAAACTTCAAACACATCTTCCCCACCACTCCTCTGGGTGGGAATGATGTGTTCAGGGTGATGTGCGGTGCTCAGGTGTTATCATTTAGGCCAAAAAGTTCAAATTTGGTCTCATCTGACCAGCAAACTTTGTGCTTGATGTTTTCTGTACACGCTACTTGATATGTAGCAGGTAGGGGCCGCTTTATTAAATACTGAGATTAAATTACACACAGGATGGGATTTATCTTCTTCTAAGGTGACCTCTGAAGGCAAATGGATTTCATTAAGGCACAGCACACTTTTCAAATTTTTATGATGATGACATGACATGATAAAAAACACACAGTTCTTAAACAAAAACACTAAAAAGCCAGGTTAAATTATTCTACAACCACTACTTAGACATGTGGCTATTAATAAAACATGTAATAACCTTTAGAATATAGTAACCTGGACATATATAAAAATGTTGGATGAAAGATACCATAGATCCTTGCATACATCTTTAAAAATATTTACACACAGAGCAGTATGAGCCTGTATATAGGACCATGAAAGGTGAGAACTGATAACTTTGGTTTGGTTCACATGAAACACTCCCACACACACACAAGCTAGCACAATTTGTGGTCACTACTGAAGCAGAACCAGAACTGACCACAGTAGTTCCTTTTAGCAGTAATGAAATAAATAAAGCAATGTCCTTTACAGATAAAATTGATTTCCTTTTCCATCAGCTTTGGGATCAGCCACAGGAAGTGCATTACCAGTTGTAGCCACACAGTTACCGCACCACATACGCTGACCTCTGTGCTTGCTTACACCACTGGGACAGGCGGAGGTGTGATCCATCAGGTGATATGAAAGTGTCAGACTGTACATTACCTGGACTCCATTTCCTCCTTGTCTGTTGTTTGTTCTGGTGTGGGAGGCAGCAGTCTCGTTACGACTGGGCCTAATAGTGTGGTAATTGGGGTTTGATTAGATTAGCTTATCACAAGAGTTTACCCATGTGATCGGCTCAGCAGGCAGCAACACAGAGATTGGATAACAAACAGAGAGCTGACAACGGAGACTATCAGAGAGAAAGCAACGAAGCATGTTAAATGATACTGTGGTAAAATTATCTGAGTGGCATTTATCACGTGAAACACTAACCTGCCTCGGCTCCTTATCCTCACTCAATCTCCCTCCCCTAACCCTCCCTCCTCGACCCATATTTTCTCTTTCTCCTCTGACTAATTGATCACACATCTTTCCATTATTAATGCGATAATTAGGAGCTGAGGGGAGATGAGATCATGACTAATAAGGAGAATAAATAACTGGGGAAACGTAATTTGAGTTTAATGAAAAGTCTGACTTTGTGTAGAGGGAAAGACTAATGAATGCAGATGTCAGGAGGGAGGTGTGTGTGTGTTCATGTGTGAGGGTGAGCAGTCAGGTCAGTGTCATGAAGCTAGAGCAGAGAATGACCTCATGTTTCAAACCACAGCACACACACACACACACCTTAGTATATTTTTATCTCAAGGCCCTTTCAGGCTTACTGAGTTTCTTTGAATAAAAAAGCACAGACTTGAGCCTGTTGGCCCTTCGTCTTTCAGTCATTTGCTGCAGAGGATGATACTTATCCTGCAACGTCGTCTTCAGCCAGGTCTGGGTTTAGGTTGCAAACAACCATGTTTGTGTTTCAGTCTAAATTTGGACTTAAAAACATCACCAAAAACGAATAAAATCAACAAAAAACGAAACATTTTCCCCTGTATATATATTATTGGTGCTGTAAAAGTAATTTGTTTTCCAAACCCCTGAAGTACTCATGACAAAAAAAATCCAGATTTTAATATTGACTGAATTAAGCAACCCTAGCTCAACCCTCACTGTGTTACTGCTGGATAAACTCATTGTATACGCTGATGTTAACAAACCTTGGCTCTAAGGTGTTCACAGAAAATTAAAAAGAAATTGATAAAAGAAAACATACCAAAACTAAAACAAATGTGTGAATTTGTGTGGAATTTGTTTTCTGAAATTTAAAAAATTTGGGTTTTGTTTGACTTTTGCTTTTTGCTTTTAATCGTATACTGTTTTGTTATTATTTCATATATTATGTATATAGTATTTTATTATATATGTATTTATATATATATATCTTTTGATTTCCTGCTGTCTCTTTTGTTATACAAGCTGTTTTGAAATGAAGCATTTGTTGTCCCCTTTTCAATTGTTATGTTTTAGAGAGTGGATTTCACATTTCAGATTTTTTGTTGCTATAACCTATGGGTGTATGAAAAGGATTCTCACATAAAGGTCTTTTATACCAAATGTGCATCACTTCATAGACACCATGGAATTGTTTCGTAGCTTTGAAAATCTACAGTTTATTATAAATGTCTTAAATTGTTACAGAATAAGGCTGCACGATGGCACAGTTGGTAGCCCTGTTGCCTTGCAGCAAGGAGGTCCTGGGTTCAACTCCTGGCCAGGGGTCTTTCTGCATGGAGTTTGCATGTTCTTCCCGTACATGGGTTCTCACAGGAAACTCCGGCTTCCTCCCACAGTCAGACAACATGACTGTTAGGTTAATTGGTCTCTCTAAATTGCCCTTAAGTGTGAATGAGTGTGTGCATGGTTGTTTGTCCTTTGTGTCTCTGTGTTGCCCTGCGATGGACTGGCGACTTGTCCAGGGTGTATCCCACCTCCCACCCGTAGACCAGCTCCCCTGCGACCCACTATGGAATAAGCGGTATAGAAAATGAATGAATGAATGTTACAGAATATATTGGAAGGAACTGTAGGTATTGGCAGATTGAGTTATTTTAGTTTGATCGGGTGTCATAATCTGTTATATTTCATAGGAGCCAACTGACCCAAATGGGGATCAGAACAGCAATCAACAGAAATAGTCTTCAAAAAATAACTTGCACTTCAATTAAATCATACATCAGAATTGAGCAGTTGTTTGTATATTTAACTAAAATTTTCTAAAACTCAATAAAATACTTAACTATAAAGAGAATTTAACTCAAACACAACGATTAAATACCCTTTGAAACATTGCAACCTTTATTTTGTTCTCTTTAAAGTTGTGACTTTTTGTGTCGTCTGATATGTTTTATTTTTGCTGTTGTTCGGAGTTCTATTGTTGTGCTTTTAACTTTTACTAAGGTTTTATAACAGTAATCAATATCTTTCCTATTCAGTCTTTCTCTAATATTCTGTTTATTATAAATCCTCATAAATATTTCCAGCTTATACTCTTCAGTCCATGGTGCTGCTTTAGATATGTTATCATATAATTAGATCTTCTTGTACTTGTAGCAGTAGTTAATCTCATCCTCAGAGCTATGAAGGTGTGCTGGGAACGGGTTAATTCTGGCGCTGCCTGAACTGAAAAAACCTGTGTAGGAAAGTCTCAGCATGAAAGTCTGGAGAGAGGACACACCTTTTAGACACAACAGCTCCTCCTCCTCTTGATAGCACACAGAAGAGTCGCCAGAGCACCGTCTCCTAAAGTACACATGAAGACTTGCAAGCACTCGCCTGTTGGCTGTTTGTTAAATATTCCCTCTAAGTTGCAGCTGCAGAGAAAAACATCTCTGCTAAAGTTGTTGCATCAACACAGTTGATTAAAGAGTTGTTAAGTGGAAGGTTAAAATGCATAAAATTAATCTTCAACTAAACTTTGCATAATGACTGAAACCATTTGAGGATTTTGTCTCCTCTTGACAAAATATGTGCATAAACTGCATATGTAAATCCACTTATTAGAAACCTAAGACAATTGTGCATGGAGGCTGCTGCTGATTTAAAATCCTATTTGTATGCAGATGTCGCCATCCTTTTTGTCTTATCACAAAGTCTAATTTTAAACATTTAATCCTGAAAAACTGGTAATTCTGTTTTTAATGTTTCTCCGCTGAGGGAAGAGTTTTCCATTCAGTCAGAGCTCATTTATAAATGGACTTTTCAACCGGCTGTCGCTGAAAGGAAACATCTCCGACTTGCTATTAATTTTACCGACACTAGGTGGTGATAAACACCATGTTTGGAGAGATGGAACAAAGCTCACTGTGCTTTTTTGCAAGCCCAGATTTCTGATCAACAAAGATTCAACAACATTTGTTGTTTTTCTTTCAGGTTTGCCAGCCCGAGCCAGAAGCGACTTCATCCTGCCTCAGAGTCTAAGAGCAACAAGCAGCCAGAGCCTGTAATCAGCCAGATCATTGACAAACTGAAACACATCAACCAGGTGAGCTGGAATGCCCAGTGGTTGAGTTTGTATTGGTACTAAGTGTCCTCTGCCTGCAGGAGTTTTCTAACTTTCGTCTGCATGATGTTTTTCTGTGCACATTTCCTTTCCCAGGTGTGAAGAGGGTTGTCTTCAGATTAGTTTTACTTCTGCTCATTTACTTAAAAATGCATACTTACCAACATGTATTTAGTTGTTTTGTGGTCTGTTTTGTAATGAAAACCTCTAGATTTAGTCGTCTGAGCACAAAGATTCATGCCGGATCAAGCTGAGCTCGTGCAGATAGATGTATCAGCCCCGCAGATCAGCCTGAGCTTCCAGCTTCTTGGCACTTGTAGCTCTCAACACTTCCAGCTGGCCATCTACACTCTTTCACCTTCACATGGGTGTGTCTTGTTAGTGCAGTGCAGCAGAATCTGTCTCACTGGCTTACCTTCCCTCTCCCCTTTTTTAAACAAGCCAGATCTGAGGACCCTATCCTCTCCCCTTTGACAGCCAGGGACTCTCAAGGAAAGCATGCAGGGCGTTGCAGATTGACACACTGTAATTTTCTCATTTACTACTGCTGTTTCACCTCATTTAAATGCAGATGACTCCCCCCTGCCATCTTCCAATAGGCCTCCTTACATATTTGTTGCAGATCATGCTCTAAAAGGTTTCATGCAGAGTTTGGCCCCGTAAGCCCCAGGCTAGTTTTCAAAACTTCCACCTGAGAACCATCCTCTAATTCTAGGAACAGCTCCCCGACTGTAAAGCCAAACTAAACACCCCTGGGCCCTGTGGATGAGACGCACATCTGAAATACTGTAAGTCTTCTTGTTCTGTATTGCTGTGTGAGAGAGGCCTTTGGAAAGTTCAGAACAGGGTGTAAATTGTTGAGTGAAAAGAAGCTTTATAATAAAAAACAGCTGCAGTGCCTTGCAAAGGTAATCACACACCTTGAACGTTATATTATTTTGTCATGTTTTAATCAAAAATATCTGTTAATGTTATTGGGAATTTATTGGATTCACCAACACAAGTAGTCCATGATTGTAAAATGGAAAACTTTTCCAAACAAAAGCCTAAAAAAGGTGTGGCAGAAGTTTAATAATTGGTTGAACCACCTTTAGCTGCAATTACAGCTCCATATGTTCTCAGGTTTGTTTCTATCAGTTTTCCACACATCCAGAGACTGAGATTATTGCTCATTCTTCTTCGCAAAATAGCAAAGAAGTTCAGTCAGACTGGATGGAGAGGGTCTGTGAGGATCCGTTTTGCCACAGATTCTCAGGTAATTTCTGAAGTTAACCGGACCGTTCCAACACATGAATGATGATGTAAACTATTCCAGTGTAGTTCTGGCTGTATGTTTAGGGTAATTGTCTTGCTGGAGGAGGAACCTCAATTCTTCTGCAGCCTCTTCCAGGTTTACTTCCAGGATTGTCCTTTATTTATCTCCATCTATCTTCAACTCTGACCAGCATAATGCTTACACTATCATGTTTCACTGTATGCTGTGTTCAGAGTTCTGTTTTTGCTACATACGGCATTTTGCATTTATGGCTAAATGTTTATTTTTGGCCTCGTCTGTCCAGTATACCTTCTTTCACATTAACTGTTTCTTCTACAAGGCTTGCAACAAATTCTAACAGAACTTCCAATGGCTTGTTTTCGAAAAAGGCCCTTTTCTTAACCATTTAGGCCAGATTTATAGAGTGCACAGCTATTATCTGTTCTGTCAAAAAAAATCCAAAATTTGAGCTGTGGATCTCTGCAGCTCCTCCAAAGTCATAATGGGTTTCTTGGCAGTTTGTTTTATTAAGGCTTTCCTTTTCCAGCCTGTCAGTTTAAGTGTTCGACCATCTCTTAGTAGGTTTGCAGTTGTGCCATACCCTTTCTAGACCTAATCCAGCTTTACATTTTTAGAGTTTTACTAAGATTTAAATACACACAGATGAACTGTATTTACTTATGAAGTGACATGTCAGGGGAATTATTTGCATTGGACTTCATTAAGGGATTTCAGAGTAAATATTGCTGAATACATGTGTAGAACCACACTGTTCTGATTATTATTTGTAAAAACAAAACAAATGTAGCATTAGTTTTTGTTTTCTCTTTCCTAATTAATATGCTCTACTAAGTGTCGGTCTATCACATAACATCCTATGAAAATATATTGAAGTTTGTGGCTGTAATGTGAAAAAATGTGAAAAATATTCAAGCAGTATGAATACTTTTAACTTAACATGCAAGTGACAAACACTTGTTTACTGTTCTTTCTGACTTCTTTGTCATGACATGTAAATCTGCATTTTTAAAGAAGATAAAAAAATATCAGAGAGACAGAACTCTCTTTAATGTAACAATCTTCTGGAAATGTTCTGCTCTTACAGGAACAAGCTGTCGACCTTGTGTTGTTACATTTACTGTAGGGCTCAGGTTTCAGATTGCCTTCTGCAGAGATTTGATAGAAATAGGCAGTTTGGTGAAATGGCTGAGCTCTATCTGCCATTAATCTAACACAGGAACTCAGTGAAATCAGGCGTTCCTCTCTTAAACCCGTGCCGTACACGCTGACATTTATCGAGGTTCTGACTGTGTTTCCATGACCTCTTGCTATTTCTGCAGGTTTAATATCCACATGGGAGCTTTTACTTTCATATTGGATGACTATAAAGTGAAGTAAATCAGTGTTTCTTTCTCAGCTCCAGCTTTTCATCAGATCTTCACTTCAATGTGCTGGATGAATGTCTCACACAAGAAAGCCTGTACTTGATTGTATATTTTATTTTCACTGAAGATGTTTGGCTCCTATCTGTGCTTTTTTCATTTTTGCAACAATCAGATAACAAATGTTTTTAAAACCAATCATCATTATCCAGGGCTACACCCCTTACTGTGTGCAACAGTCCTATTTTAAATTAAGTCAAGTATATAGGTCACCTTTTTCTGTTTCTTTTTAAATTGTTAAAATGACATCAACAAGCCCCTTGAGGTTACCCTGTTTTAGTTATAGCCTGCCATCTGATAACACAGCATGGGGGTTTCTGCTTAGGCACCATAACAGTGGAACCATACTGTAGTTGAAAACTGGACCTTATTTTATGCGGAGTGATATGAGACACACAGCATCCTCCACAATTATTGGCAACCCTGGCAAAGATTTGTAAAAGCACTAAAATAAATACATCTTTCATTGCAGTAGCAAAATCTCTCACTGAAAAACAAGAAAATATTGAGAAAATAAAACCTTTCTTGAGATTATTTATTCAGCCTGACATGTAAACTTAGAGTGACACAGAAGACCCATGTCTCTGGGCCATTTTTAAAAATGGGAAAGACAAGAAAACATGCCATTCACATAAAGCAGATCTGTGTCAATCTTCATAAAACAGGAAATGTCTGCAACAGCTGCTTGCCTCAGTTCGCACCCAACTAAAGTTGGAGCAATAATTAAAATGATTAAAATAACTGGACCTGTTACTAACAAGGCTGTAGGAGGACCTATACTGCATTTATCTTTCCAGCACACACAGTGAGGGTGATGGTAAGGGACATACACCTAAATCCCCAAAGCTCACTGTTGGATAACTCCAACTACAAGTATTCATTACAACCACTAGAAGCTATCTAGATGCAAAACTCGAGTGAAACTACAACTGGACTGTGTGTTTTGTTCACATGAGGCTACACTGAGCTTTTTGGCAGCAAACACTCCAGGTGGGTTTGATAACTGACAAGGGATACATTTGTGGGAAAAGGAGAATATGTGGTGCTTAGGGCTTGTATCTCCTTCAAATGCCCTGTGGAGGGTACTATAGTCCATGTCTTGGTGAAATCTTTAAAATATCAGCAGAGAACATGCAAACTCCATAGAGAAAGACCCCAAGGCTGGGACTGAAACCCAGGACCTTTTACAAATAATAAGGATTCTTGGACAACAGTTTTGATAAACTACTGTTTATCAGCACCAGTCTTTCAAAATGTCCTCTCATTAGCATGCTGATCTTTGGCAGTTTGCAATTCACAAACCAGAGGCCAAACAGTGTCTTTTGCACAGGTTATCCTAAAATAATGAGGGTTTGAACTGCATGACCTGTTCCTGAAAGGGGAAAGTCATTGTCAGCCTAAACCAAACTAGCACATGCACCATGAGTTCATTAAATACAAATTCAGTTCGTTCACTTTATTTAGCCCTAACTAGCATGAAAAGTCTTGCAAAGTACTGTGCACAAGGATTAAATACTCAGATCAATCCTGTGGTTACATGTAACACAAGTAAGAAGAAAGCTGCAAATATACAGGTACATCTGTCCTCAGAAGACCCAGTTACAAAGAAATCCATGCAGATGTTGGACATGTGGAACACCTACCAGCTGGTTTTGGCCTTCATAGATCCCAGCCCAGTGGGATTTTTCAGCATCATTACATTGTCGTCATGTTTACAATGCAGTGTGTGCTCCTTTTACAATAAAGAGTTTGAATGCAGGAGGTCAGTCTCATGGATTTTCATGGATCAGGTTCATCATATGTCTTTCACTCTCTCTTCCTTGTCATTACCATGCAACACTACTACTAATGCAAGTTGCTCCTGGTGATTCAGTCTGCTTTTACACCTGGGTGAACAAAAACGTGCAGTGGGTTTCTCTTTTTAGAGACCTCTATGATGTTGCAGTCTTTCAAGCGCAAGTAGCTCTTTCATTCTTGCCGTCTTCTTCTGGGATGCTCCCCTCTTGTTCATTATCTCCCCCTCACAATGGCTGCAGCTTCTCTGGGCATCTAACTCATCATTTCCTGTGCGCCAAAGATGTCTTACGTGACGGATATTTGGTTAGAGACTGTGTCAGCCCATTAGCCTTATAACTCACATATTTGACCAAACCTCCAGTCATTTGGAGGCTCAAATTGTCCACAACCTGCATCACAAAGATGAGGCAGACAACTTTGTAATGTGGACCTGATCTGATGGAGTTTAGATCCTGACCATCATCATTAAAATACGGCGTTTTATAAAAGAAAAATTTTTCTTCAATCAAGGAGAGCTTCACAAAACCTTTATGTTTGTCGCCGTGGCTGTTGGAGGGAATCTAGGATGTTACTTGTCGCCAGTGCGGCAAAACATTTATAATCCTGCAAAGTGTTTATTGACTGTCCTTGGTATTTCATGGCCCTGTCTGCTCCCAGCTTGCATATTGTAAACATCCTCAGCGGGCACCAGGGAAAGTGATGTTGTTTAGTTAAAAGCAGTTTTACAAGGCCTCCGCCTCCCGCCCAGTTGAAAGACCACCAGCTCTGGATGAGGCACGGCTGAAAGGGAAGAAACTCATTACCCATCTGATGTGAGAGAGCAGCCCTCAGCTTACAGATAATTACTTTCATGTCCTGCTTTTTATGCATTGTGAATGAAGGCAGGCCAGGGATTAGATAATGTGTAATGTGCCTGGAAGCAGAGCAGCTAGGTGCCAATTCTTTTGCAGCTTTCATCAGGTTTCTTCCAGCATTTATTTAGCTCTGTCCATCTTCCTATCTGCTCTAATCGGCCTCTCTCTCCCTGCTGAAGAAAAGCATCCCCACAGCATGATGCGGCCACCATCTTTGGTTTACCATGGGAATAGGGTGTTCAGGTTGGTTGATCTGCCATGTTCATTGTTTCACCTTTGTGTGTATCTGCATGTTTCCTTTCAGTTGGCTGCTGATACACCTGAATTTCCCCACTGTGGAACAATAAAGAATATTTCTATTCTATTCTATTTTCTCCACAGATAGCATTTTTTTGACAAAGGAAAAGCTAATTTGGTGGGATGTGAACACCTTGTTTTATATTGTGTCCCTTACATGACTCCTGTAATTGTTCTTTCAACAATGACTTTTTTTGCCACTTTTCCATGAAGGCCATATTTGTGATGTCACACTTCACATTATGTACTACATTGTGTTTGTGTCTTTCCTGTAAAATCACAGTTAAATACATTGACATCTGTGGTTTAAACATGACAAAGTGTGGAAAAATCCAAAGGATATAAATATTTTTTCAAGGCGTTGTTGATTATTGTCATTGAACGATACGTTCACGGCTTGGGTCACTGACATACCGATCTTTAGGGCTCCTCTGAGACTCTTTTATCCTGCAAACACTTTCTGTTTGAAAGAACAACATTCCTCCTTTTGGCTGAAACACTGAGCATAATCAATGGTTCTTCCAGCTTGTGCTGACCCACTTTTTAGCTACGAATTACCCCAAAACCACAGCATGTGAAACCGTGTTGTAATAAAATCCTGGGACAACACATTCTAACACTGAGTGGGGGGGATCTTAGGACCCCACTAAAAGAATCAAACTTCTTCCAAATTTTAATCCCCCTGATGTTTTAAAGTTTCATTCCTCCTCTCCTAAGTGCTCCGTGACGACACTGCTGTGAAATGCAGCAATAGAAATGTGTCATTTCTCACGTTGTCAGTGTTGATCAGACTATCAACAGAGGCAGCGACAGTTTGGCAGGCAGACCCCTGCCTTTGTGCCTCAGCAAGGCTAAACTCAACACTGCGAGGGGAGAAAAAACACTCAAAGTCGGTCGCCTCGGCTTGTAAAACACTGTTTTCTCACGCCCAAGGCAGTTGATGTCATGACTGAGCCTTAGCCAAGCTAACATTGAGCTGAACATTATAAATGGGAGAGGAGAAATGGCTCTCCGCTTTGTTTAATGCCTCTTCTCCTGGAATCTTTAAACAGAGCAGGACTCTGAGGAGCACTTTTTGTGCTACAAGATGTTGTCTCCCACACAGCCGCAGGAATTTGTGCAACAAATTCCCGTGTGAGGTCCTGTCTGTGTGTTGTTGCTTGTATATACAGCAAGTTGAAGCCGATAAAGACGAGTGTAATTTAACATGCTCTCCACGGCTCTGATGTCAGTTTGAAGATACTCTCTGAAGCCAGGCTGGCGAGTCCTTCTGCTTTCTCCCCAAAAAGCTGAGTCTGAATGTGACTGCATCGATGCTTTGATTTTGGCAGAGGTGGCCAACTGAGTTTTCTTTACAGAGAGCCATATGTAAAGTCAGACTGCCTAAATTAGAAGATCCTTTTTTGAAGAAGTCTTCTTGTCCGGGTAGGATTGGCTTGTTTTTTTTCCCAAACATCTGTTTAATTTCCCAGGGTATCAGGTTTCTCCGCTGAGTAACTAATCTGGCAGGAGTTGTTGGAGCTAGTGGCAAAATAGGCCAATTATGTGATTGGCTTTTGATTACAGAGCATTTCGTTTGTCAGATGAGTTTGCCTTTTGGAGAGTAAAACCTTGTGGGATTCAAGCAGCCTCGTCTTTTCTGTCTGACACTCTGTGGAGGTCTGCATGTGGAATATTACAGTACTTGCAACAATATCATTACCCCCAGATCTTTTTGATTGGCTGTATTCCACTCAGGTCAGAGTTTATCAACATATTTAAAGTGGATTTACAGCTAAAATTTTCTACATTTAGATCTTTTTGTTTTTCTTAACCCTTCTTGTCTCTTGATTTCCTTGCACAGGTATTCGAACGCATTGATCTTTGCAGGTCACCCTGAACACTCCATTCCCACTGTGAAACATAGCAGTGGCAGCTACATGCTATGGGTGTGAGAGGTGATGTGAAGATGGATGAAGTCAAACTGAAGTAGAGAACCTGTTAGAGACTGGAAAAACCTTGAGATTAGAGCAGGGTTCCCCTTCCTGCAGGATGACTCTAACCATATCGATAGCTACAAGGAACTGGTTAAGATCAAATCATGTTTATGTGTTCAGACAAAATCCAGACCTAAATCCACTCAAGGATCTACAGCAAAATCTGAAAATTGATGTTCATTGGTGTTCTCATCCGATCTAGTTGAATTTGAGCTATATAGCAAAGAAGAAAGGGTCAGAATGTCACTGTCTAACTGGGCTGAGCTGGTAAAGACGTATCCAAAAAGACTTGAAACTGCAAATGGATTTTATTTAGGGGTATTAGAGTGAAGTAGCAGTAAAGACAATTCAAGCCACACTTTTTGGAAACCATGCATAATTTTTCTTTACTTTACATTTACATGTCACTTTGTGTTCGTCTACATTATAGTTTGTGGTTTTAAGGTGGCAAAACAAGAAAGAGTTGGTTATTTGCAAGGCACTGTACTTTCTTATTTAGAACAATAGTTCCCTTCATTAGAAAGTGAAGAAGGTAAACAGAGCAGCTGTAATTTTTTAGCTTTTACCTCCATCATCCCCTCTCTGCATGTTTGAGGCCTTCCTTTCCATTTCCACAGCTGCGCTGAGTTGTGTGTGACAGACTCCAGCGCCATCGCCTCCCTCTCCTAACCCCCCCACATACACACACACACACACACACACACACACACCACTGACACTCTCACACCCTATGCTCACAGCTTCCCAGCCTAATTGAAGTCAGAACCTGGGAAAGTCCTGCAGGTATAGGACACGAATCTTGGAGTCTTGGGGTGGGAAATAAACCAGATCCGAGTGCCACAAATTCCATCACGCTGCCTCATTTCCTCCGAGCTGCCGAAGCCTGGGCAGCGTGCGCTCCCAAGACATGTCGTGCACACTGAGAAGGCACACCTCCGTGTATAAATCACACACTTGAGCTGCAGCCTTCATTCATCCGCACGCTTACAGGGATCAATCTTTGGCACACTTTGGAATACAACTGCAGCAGATTCACTTTACAGCTCATAGACAGCTGTGATATATAGGGATGTGGAAGAGCTTTTAAATAACGCGACACTGAAATGTGTGAATGAAAAACATCCTTCAGTGGAACTAAAGTGGAAGCTGCTGCATGCGGTGGCCTTTTACTGCAGGGTGTGCTTACAATCACACTAATAGACACCATCGGTGTCAGACCAGGCCTGCTGTTCTGTAAACGCACACCCTCTAACTCGGTCATTATGCTCACTGCAGTCAAAGAGTCTCACCTTCGTTTGATGTTATTTACTGAGGGTTTTTGAAGCGTTATTTAACACACCCCCTTAGGGCCTCGGTCCTCTCGCTCTGCTTGTTTTTATGTGTGAACTATATCTGCTCAGGATGCAGAGCAGGGGAACGTGGAGTTGTCATGCTGCCATGTTTGTGAGCTGGAATAAGCCATGAGGGTTCTTTAAATGAAGTGTGACACCTGGTGTAAACCTGCGAGGAGCCAGGGGGGGGCGGGTGTATTGTCAGTCCAAAGCACATTATCTTTGTTTTCTGCAGAGTTATGGTTCCTTGACTTGAGAAATAAACTTACAGACCCCCCTCCATTTTTTTCCTCCTTCTACACACTACCACAGCCCTCTCCTACTGGCTTTCTCCCCTGCTGACTGGAAGGTCAGACAGAGCATGTGAGGGCCCTTTTCCTTCCAATTAGTCTGCCTGCTAATGAGGTCCAACCATTCCTTCTACCACTGCCATCCATTTCTCCTTACCTCCATACCTCTACTTTACCCTTTTTTCCTCACCCCCTCCACCATCAATCCTGAGGCCCAAGCTGGGCTCCTTTCTCTCTGCCCACTCCGCCCTTCTGCCCCTACACCACCACCACCCCTCTGAGTGTAATTATCACGCCGCCAACTTATAAAAAAACCCCAGCACAAGCCAGACACTGACCTTACTTCCTAGGAATCACAGCTGTAAGTGAGCTGAGGACTTTCAAATACTCCACTTTGCCAGTAGATGTTTTTTTCTCTTCTTGCTCAGTTGTCGGGGAAAAGGAATATAAGCAGCTGAGTCTTCCTGTTGCCTGTCCGATTCAATCCACACGACTTGGGCTTGTTATCGCCGGGCACAGACACATGTTGCTGTACAACAGGATCCCTCCCCTGTAGAGGTCAGGGGTCACACTTCCTGTTTCCTGTCTCTTCTGGGTCATGAGAGGGTCTTCCCGTGAGGGTCAGAGACCTCCTGTGTTCCTGCACTGCCTTTTGTTTGGGACATTGGTGCTCTTGGGGGCATGGATCAGTTGAGGTACCTCTTTGGACCTGTCAGAGTGTTTGCACTCCTCGACTTTATCATTCCCCCACATGTTCACTGCTTCACATCCTGTCTAACCCCCGTGTTTTTGTAGTTTTTAGCTGTTCTTTCTTTCACTCATTTCTCTTTTCATGTCCTTTGTTTCATTAGGCTGGGTTTTATCCATCAGTAGCTCAGATAAATGACAGGGGTTGCAGGCAGTTATGGCAGATTACCTGGTGGAGCTTGTGTAAGCATAGAGTCACTCCACCTTCCTTTAGAGTGTCTCACAAAATGAATAATATTTTCCACATTCTTTCATGTTCCACCACAAACTTCATGATGTATAATCTGAATTTTATGTAATAAACCAACACAAAGTGCATAATTGAGGTGGAAGGAAAATAATACCTGGTTTTAGATGCTGTTTAACAAATAAAATGTGTTGCATACATTTGTATTCAACCTCAAGCTTTTCCTGCAATTATATCTGCAAGTCTTTTGGTGTAGGTCTTTACGAGCTTTGCACATTAAAAGACTGAATATTTCATTTATTCTTCTTAGCAAACTAGCTCAAACTCATTCAGATTGGACGGAGATCTTAGAACATCACTTTTCAAGTATTGCAGCAGGTTCTAGGTCTTTGATTGGGATGTTCTAGGGTCCCTGTACCACTGAAAGGTGAATCTTCTCAAGTCTCAAGTCTTTTGCAGTCTCTAACAGGTTTTCTTCAAGTACTGCCCTGTGTTGAGCTCCTCTATCTTCAAATCAACTTTGACCAGCTTCTCTGCTAAAAAAAAAGTATCCCCTTAGCATTATTCTGCCACCACTATGTTTCACAACATGGGTGTTGTCTGTGGAATGCTGTGCATTATGAGTTTTGAGATATATGTACTGATCTGCATGAAGGCCGATTATGGTCTCATCTGACTGGAGCACCTCCATCCACATGTTTACTGATGTGTGCTTTGATTGGTGATTTCAGACAAACTGTAAAGAGACTTCTCAAGGCTTTCTTTCAACAATAGCTTTCTTTAGATTTTAGAGTGTATAACTAGTATTTGTCCTGTCAACAGATTCTCCCACTAGAGCTGTGGGTCCCTGCAGCTCCTCCAGAGTTACCATGGGCCTCTTTGCTGCTTCTCTGATTCCTTGTTTGGCCTGTCCATTTATATGAACAATCATGTCTTGGTAGTGTTGCAGTCACTTTTTGCCATACTCAAAAAGTGACTGCTGAATTTAGTTGCTATTAATGAATTTTCATTTAATCCTTTTTAAATTTGGGAAAACATTTAAAACTATAAACCATTTCCTTCACTTCACAATTATGTTACTTTGTTGGTCTCTCACATAAAAAAGTCAAAGTTTGCAGCTATAATGTGATAAAAGTTACAAAACATTTAGGAGGTGTCAATATTTTTGAACTGTCTTCCACTAGGTGCGATCAAGGGACATGCTGCTGATTTTGACACAAAAGGTCTCTTAGTAACATATAATTTTGGAAGCCATGGCAATAACGTGCAAAACAGACAAACGTCAGACAAAAAGAGATTGTTTGAAGGAGTGTAATCTGATTAAGCAACCAGAGGCTTGTGCAGGACGGGGGACTTTTTCAACTATTAAACCCCAAACACACAATCAGGCACATTTACAGACATGAGTCAAGATTTTCATTTGGTTGGCCTCACAAACACACTGAAAATTGCTGTTATACCAGATATATTACAAAAATGTAACCCTCTGCACTCATAAGGTGCCTTGATCTGAACCGAGTTAGAGTGAAATGTTCCATTCTTCCTGTTGAAGGAAGGTTTACTGCATATCTAACTGCAAGGCCTGGAAGTATTTATCAGCTCTGAAAGACGGTTTACCAGAGTGTTAAAGCTTCGGCCAGACGCATCTAAAAATCCAGCTGGGATTCTTTTTAAAGCAGGGAAATCTGGAAATAAATTTACAAGCTGAGTCAGAAAGGTGGAGTGGACACACGCCCAGTTTAACAGAGGACCAAAGTGCTCTTTTTTCTGAGCCTTTTGTTTCCGACTGGACTGAATAGCAGGAAATTAATGTTGTCTGCATTACCTGTCTGAGGCTGGGGTCCCGTTTCATGTTGAACAGATAGTCGAGGAGAAGAGGGTGAAGGGAAAAAAACAGGGACAAGAATGAAACAGCACTCTCCTCCATCCCTCCTCTTCCGATTTCAGATTTAATAAAAGTTGAGTAATGAGTCGAGGGGAGCTGGTGGGAATGCAGGGCAGGACGAGCTGACCCAAAATGCCGCTCAGTCCAGCCTGAGGAGCTTTCCGTGACTCACTCTGTGGAAAAAGGTTCCTGTCATTCCTCAGCCTGTCTCGCTCCGTCTGTCTCTGCTCTCCTGAGATGTGCCTCATTCATTTCCACTCACAAGCCTGCTCTCTACAGGCTCCCTGCTCCAAACAGGGACATCTGCCTGGATGATACAAAGGCAGTAACTCTGAGGACATGTGGGGATTAGCTGGAAGGAAAGTCCATTTCCTTCATTTATCAAAAAAAGAAGAAAAAAAAACCATCAGTGCTGAAAGGTGCCATGTTTGTCTAAGATGGTGACTCAAGCATTAGCTCGTACACTGATTAATAATATGTTTTACACTTTTGGTCTTAAAGGGATAGTTCACGATATTAGAAGCAAGGCATGACAATACTGTATATCCCTAATTGGTTGTTATTACTATATTACGCCCCTCCTTCAACTGCCACCTTAACGTGGTGGAGGGGTTTGAGTGCCCGAATGATCTTAGAGGCTATGTTGTCTGGGGCTTAAATGCCGCTGGTAGGGTCTCCCATGGCAAACAGGCTCTAGGTGACGGGTCAGACAAAGAGCGGTTCAAGACACCCTCATGAGGACTACACAATCGAGGCACGTGACATTGCCCGGTACGGCGGAGCCGGGGTCCCACCCTGGAGCCAGGCCTGGGGTTGGGACCCGTCAGAGAGCGCCTGGTGGCTAGGTTGGTCCTCATGGGACCTGGCTGGGCCAAGCCCGAAGTAGAGACGCGAGGCCATCCCCTAGTGGGCCCACCACCTGCAGGGGGAACAGTGAGAGACCGGTGCAAAGAGGATTGGGCGGCAGTCGAAGGTGGAGACCTCGGTGGCCCGATCCCCGGACACTTAGGGTGGCTCTAGGGACATGTTATGTCACCCCGCTGGAGGGGAAGGAGCCTGAGCTTATGCGGGAGGTCGAGAGATATCGACTAGAAATAGTCGGGCTCACCTCCACGCACAGCGTGGGCTCTGGAACCCATCTACTTGAGAGGGGCTGGACCCTCTTCTACTGTGGAATGGCCCACGGGGAGAGGCGACGGGCTGGGGTGGGTTTGCTTGTTGCCCTCCAGCACAGCTGTCTCATGTTGGGGTTTACCCCATTGGATGAGAGGGCCGCATCCCTGTGCCTTCAGGTTGGGGACAGGTCTCTGACTGTCGTTTTGGCCTACGGGCCGGGTGGTAGTGCGGTGTACACGGCCTTCTTGGCGTCTCTGTCGGGGCTGCTGGATAGTGCCCCTCCCAGGGACTCCATTATTCTGCTGGAGGACTTCAACACCCACGTTGGGAAACGACAGTGACTCCTGGAGAGGCGTGATTGGGAAGAATGGCCTCCCCGATCTGAATCAGAGTGGTGTTTTGTTATTGGACTTCTGTGCTAGTCACAGATTGTCCATAATGAACACCATGCTCAAACGTAAGGTGTCCATCAGTGCACTTGGCACCAGGACATCCTAGGCAGGAGGTCGATGATCGACTTTGTTGTCATATCGTCAGACCTTCGGCTGCATGTTTTGGACACTCGGGTGAAGAGAGGGTCTGAGCTGTCCACTGATCACCACCTGGTTGTGAGTTGGAAGAGGAGAAAGCCGGACAGACTTGACAGGCGCATAGTGAGGGTCTGCTGGGAATGTCTGGCAGAGCCCTCAGCCAGGGATGTATTCAACTCCCACCTCCGGGAGAGCTTTGACCAGATTCCGGGGGATGTTGGAGACATAAAGTCCGAGTGGACCATGGTCTCCGCATCTATTGTCGATGCTGCTACCCGTAGCTGCGGCCGTAAGGTCTGCAGTGCCTGTTGCAGTGGCAATCCCCGAACCCGGTGGTGGACACCAGCAGTAAGGGACGCTGTCAAGCTGAAGAAGGAGTCCTATCGGCTGTGGTTGGCTTGTGAGACTCCTGAGGCAGCTGACGGGTACCGTGAGGCCAAGCATGCCGGGCCCGGGCTGTGGCAGAGGCAAAAATGCGGGCCTGGGAGAAGTTTGGTGAGACCATGGAGAAGGACTACCGGTTGGCCTCGAAGCGATTCTGGCAAACCGTCCAGCACCTGAGGAGGGGGAAGCAGTGCTTCGCCAATACTGTTTACAGTGGGGGTGGGAGGCTGCTGACCTCGACTGGGGACCACAGGAGTACTTCGAGGATCTCCTCAATCCTGCCATCATGCATTCCCTGGTGGAAACAGAGGCTGGGGACTCGGGGTTAGACTTTTTCATTACCCAGGCTGAAGTCACCAAGGTGGTTAAAAAGCTCAGTGGTGGCAGGGCTTCAGGGGTGGATGAGATCCGCCCTGAGTACCTCAAGTCTCTGGATGTTGTAGGGCTGTCATGGTTGACAAGCCTCTTCAACATTGCGTGGCGGTCGGGGACAGTGCCTCTGGACTGGAAGACTGGGGTGGTCGAGGGTGTGTTCCAACTACAAGAGGATCACACTCCTCAGCCTCCCTGGTAAGGCCTACGCCAGGGTATTGGAGAGGATAGTCCGGCCGATAGTCAAACCTCAGATTCAGGAGGAGCAGTGTGGTTTTCGTCCTGGCCGTGGCACACTGGACCAGCTCTATAACCTGTACAGGGTACTCGAGGGTTCATGGGAGTTTGCCCAACCAGTCCACATGTGTTTTGTGGACCTGGAGAAGGCATTCGACTGTGTCCATCGTGGTGCCCTGTGGGGGGTGCTCCAGGAGTATGGAATTGGGGGCCCTTTATTAGGGGTCATCAGGTCTCTGTACAAGTAGAGCCGGAGTTTGGTCCGCATTGCCTGCCACGAAGTCGGACCTGTTCCCGGTACATGTTGGACTCCGGCAGGGCTGCCCTTTGTCACCGGTCCTGTTCATAACTTTTATGGACAGGATTTCTAGGCGCAGCCGAGGGCCAGAGGGGGTCTGGTTTGGGGACCAGTGGATTTTGTCTCTTCTTTTTGCAGATGACGTGGTCCTGCTGGTCCCCTCTAGCCAAGACATACAGCATGCACTGGGGCAGTTCACAGCTGAGTGTGAAGCGGATGAAGATCAGCTTCTCCAAATCCGAGGCCATGGTTCTCGACCAGAAAAGGGTGACTTGTCCTCTTCAGGTTGGAGGGGGGCTACAGCCTCAAGTGGAGGAGTTCAAGTATCTCGGGGTCTTGTTCACGAGTGAGGGAAGAATGGAGCGGGAGATTGACAGACGGATCGGTGCAGCTGCCACAGTAATGGGGGCACTGTGCTGAGCCGAAAAGCGAAGCTCTCGATTTACCTCACGGTCTATGTTCCTACCCTCACCTATGGCCATGAGATTTGGATCATGACCGAAAGAACGAGATCCTGGATACAAGCGGCCAAAATGAGCTCCCTCCGTAGGGTGGCCGGGCACTCCCTTAGAGATAGGGTGAGGAGCTCGGCCTTCCAGGAGGGGCTCGGAGTAGAGCCGCTGCTCCTCCACATCGAGAGGAGCCAGTTGGGATGGCTCGGGCATCTATATCGGACGCCTCCTGGACACTTTTCTCGGGAGGTGTTCCAGGCACGTCCCACCGGGAAGATGCCCAGGGGACGGCCCAGGACACTCTAGAGGGACTATGTCTCTCCGCTGGCCTGGGAATGCTTTGGGCTCCCCCCGGAGGAGCTGGGGGAGGTGTCTGGAGAGAGGGACGTCTGGACGTCTCTGCTGAGTCTGCTGCCTGTGCGACCCGGTCCCGGATAAAGACAACGAGTACGAGTACAATATTACGGTACACAATATGCTTATCCCAATGAACTGTCTGGTCTGCAGTAAATATTAACAAATATGTAAGTACCCTCCAGTCAGGTGCCCCTGACATCTAATATACAGTATGTTGTGGCACTTGTTTAATGCAGCATAAAAAGTTCTGAAGGTGAACAGCTGCTAAAACCTTTAAAAACTACAACTAATTAGTTTTAATAGCAAAACAGCAGATGTACTAAAGCTACTTTTCAGTAAAACCTTGTTATTGATATGGAAACACTGAATATATATATTTTTTCCAGGCGATGGATAGACTTCTCATTGTCTGTGTTCTTTGATATGAAGCCAATGCAGAAAGACATTAACACTTAATTACTTACTAGTTACACCAACCAGACATGCTTTATATCTTCCATTCTCAGTATGTGTTTTTCACAGGAAGATCATTGGTGGCGCACAGCCTCCTACCCTCATTTACTGTTTAAATATTTACTGGCTTCTTTGGAAATCAACAGCCAATTTAAATGGGTTAAATGTTTGTTAGACAGCTTTTGCATACACCGCTTTGGCATTTCTTTTTATTTGGGGTTGTTTGAAGATGGCAGACAACCAGTTTTGTCTTGGTTCCTCTCAGACTAGCCAGTTTTATGCTGTTTTTATATTTTGCCGAGCATTTTAGCACTTTGAACAACACCTTACACAGGTCTTAACATGAGGAAAATACATGCACTTTTGAGGAACATCAAGCCTTGCAATGTTTTAGCAGCACTTTGTACGTGCTACCATTCTGAACAGTCCATGTATATTGGGATCAATCATGTGGAATGAACTGTATTGTACTGTGTCAGTGTTAGGGTAACCCATTATGTTGCTCTGTCAGTTTTTTATTATTATTAATGAATTTATTTTTATTATTAAAGTTCCATTCAACATCTGGAAACAAATGTTAATGCTCTAAGTGCCCCCAAGTGGTTAGATAATTATTAGCCAAAGTAATCAGAAAGTAGGTCGTGCCATCAGTTTCAAAGATCTGGCATTCTGAGGTGAGAGAATCTTCCTTAGTACAGATTGGGTATCTACATGGTGTTGTATGAAATTAAGCAATGCTATTGGGTCATTGTTGCATAATTTGACTAGCAGTTGTGTGAATGATCCATCAGTTGCACATGTGCGGTATACATGGCTTGTGAGAGTTGTGGCGCTCATGCTGTGGAATTTTTCAACATCTTGTGTTCAAATGTGTGAATGCTACAGCCTTAAACATGATGCTGGAGCATTACTTACCTAAAGCTGCATAATTTCCACCAACATTAAAAAGCAAGGCAGCATCAGCCTTCAGAACCAACCAATCTGTATATAGAGTAAATTAAGATGCCAAGAGCTTATATTCTTCAGGTAAGATGTTAACTGCTTTTAACCTTTCCACAGAACCTGTGCTCCAGTGAAATGAATTTGTTCTGATAAACACACTCAAACTAGGGTTTATTATTCTGGCCTGTTGATCCTGGATTGGTTCTCAGAAATCAGAACTTTCTGAAGCCTGACTAATCTTGTCCCATGGATTGTCCCTTACTTTCGCCCTGTGCTGTGTGTCATATGCTATGAACAGGAGAACAGAGCAGGAGTGTAAACTCATCATTGGTTGTCACCACCTGCACCTATTGACTTTTACTACAGCTCAGAGCCTTCTATCTACATGGGGTTACATATGTCTGTGGTAAAGGTGGTAGTTTTTTTGTTTCGGCAGCAGCATCAGAGTCTGGGACCTCATTCTTAAGAAAATGGCAGGCTCTGTGCCTTGGAGACCCAACAGCTGATTGTTGAAGCAGTTGCATGAGCTGCTCCTTAAATTGGATTACACCACACAGCCTCTGCTAAATAATGCTAATGAGTGTCTTGAGTTGGAGGCTATTAGCTCCAGTACAGGAAGTCTTGCAAACAGCATGAACTATAGCGTATACAATGATTTCCTGAGCCTGGAGAAGAAATTCCTTTATAATCAACACACATGAAATACCAGCTTCTTTATACTTTTTTAGACTTTGATTATCCTTTTGACTGTGCCTCACAAAAGTATTTATACTCCTTGAACTTTGCCACGTTTTGTCTTTCTACCACTACAAACTTCAATGCATTTTCTTGGGACTTCACGTGGTAGACCATGGGTGTCAAAAGCAAAAACTGGGCAACAGCTTTGATATCATTCAAAATGTTAATGGTCTATTATTTGAATATAGCTATATTGACTCAGAAGAACATTCTGATATCTAACTACACAGTGGATCACATTGATGGTTTTAACATATCTAACCAGTAAAAATCTGTAAAGTGTGCCATCCTTTTGTATTCAGACCATCTTTACTCTGATACTCTTAATAAAATCCAGTTCCCTTCTGAAGTTACCTCATTTTTAAAATGAAGGTATACCTGGCTGTATAAATCCAACTGTTCTGTGAAGGCATCAGAGGTTTGTTGGGGAATATTTGACAACAAACATCATCATAAAGACCAAGGACCACAGAGGACAGGTCAGGATGCTGACACTATTGTTGTGGAGAAGGGGTTTAGGTCAATATGCCACTGTTCAATCCATCACAGGCAGTGAATCAATCCAGGGTAAGTCTGAAGGAGCTGCAGATATCCACATCTCAGGTGAAAGAATCTATTGACAGGACAACTGTTAGTTCTACACTAATCTGAGCTTTATAAAAGAGTTGTGTAAGAAGAAGCTCTGGTCAAATGAGATCAAAATTGAAAACTACCCTGTGCATCACCCCTACTGTGAAGCATGATGGTGGCAGAATAATGCTATGGTGTTTGCTTTTCTTTAGTCTGTCAGAGGCTGCAGGGAACTTGAGACTGGGACAGAGGTTTACCTCCCAGATGGGCGAAGACCCTAAACATAAAGTTAGCGCTGCAATGAAATGGTTTCGATCAAATCATGTTCCTGTTAGAATGGTCCAGTGAAAGTTCAGACCTACATAATTTGTGGAAAAACTTAAAATTTATGTTCACCGACACTCTCTATTCAACCTGACTGATATTAAGCTATTTTATGAAGAAAAAGGATCAGTCTCTCTCTCTCTGGTAGATCTGTAAAGCTGCTGGAGACATACCCCAAAAAACTTGCAGCTTTTATTGCAGCCAAAGGTGGTTCTACAAAGTACGACTCAGGGGGGCTGAATTCAAATTCCCTTTTCACATTTTTCAGCAACAGATTTTCTGTTTCACATGATTCATTAATATCCCAAACACTGTGATGAGAGTAGGTTTATGAATGAATCTCTGACAATCAGGCCAGTCTTTCGTTACTATGTTATCTGGAAAACAGCCCGTGATGACTGCCTGCATTTTAAGCCTTCAACTCAGACCAATTATGGAAAGCATCAACATCAGATGGCGAAACCATGGCTTTTGTCATGAGCACATGGCAAGAAGTCTGTTTGGGAGCTTCAGATTAGATTTGCAGACGAGATGAGTCAAGGCATTGATAGAAACATTCAGAGCACCAGATTCCATCTGGGCCAAGTCATGCAGGCTTGTCCAGACTAGTTAAGTGCACGGAAAGGAGGACGTACCTTGAGCCCTGATCCCAATCACAGCCCCTGACTGGAGGCCCCTGATTCTATAGATACATTCTGTCATCATTCTTTGCCTTCCTCAGTGTACCTCATTCCCACAGCAGGCTCTAAATTTGTTACTTTTAGACTTTAAGACACGCAGATGACGCCAGATATTTACAGTCAGTCAGTCTGTCATTTTCTATACTGCTTCTTCCATAGTGGGCCACGGGGAAGCTGATGCCTATCTCCAGCAGTATATGGGCGGGAGGGGGGGGTACATCCTGGACAGGTCGCCAGTCCATCGCTGGGCAACACAGAGACACACAAAGACAAACAACCATGCACACACTCATTCACACCTAAGGGCTATTTAGAGAGACCAATTAACCTAACAGTCATGTATTTTGGACTGTGGGAGGAAGCTGGCGTACCCAGAGAGAACCCACGCACACAAAATGCCAAATTATAGTTTACAAATGCACTCAGGTAAGAAGAACTTAATTGTTAGAGATGTGTCCTGTGGTCTGATGAAACCAAAACAGAAGTGTATGGCCATACTGACCATCGCTACATTTAGCGGAAAAAACAGGAAGCTTGCAAGCTGGAGAACACCATCTCAACTATAATGTACGGGGGTGGAAGAGTCATGTTTTGGGCATCATGTTTTGCTGCAGGAGGGACTGGTGCACTTCACTAAATAGATGGCATCTCGAGGAAAGAACATTAAGTGGTAATATTGAAGGAACATTTCAAGACATCAGACGAGAAGTTAGAGCCTCTGCGCCATCACAGATTCATGATCTCCATCCCACAGACGTTTTGTGAGCAGCAATTTTATCGGGAGGAATGTCGCAAAATTCCAGCAGACTATTGTGAAACGTTTTGGGAAGATACCCAAAATATTTAGCCCAAATCGTTTATCCTAATGGGCAATTCTTATGAAATGTACGTGAACATTTAAATTTTAAGAAATCGAAAATTGGAAAAACTCTCTTGTTATTGTGGTGTTTAGGAAGAAGAAGTAATTTTTGACCTGAAACAGGAGTCTGATTTAATGATTAATGACAGTGCGAAAAAAAGTGTATTTTTACACAGTGTTTGTAAATATCTGGTTTCAGCTGTATGTGCAGGCTAGTGTTGGCTCCTGTAAAACACCACAGCTGATGGCCAGCAAGCGCAGGTTGGTTTCCATCAGTGTAGATCAAGCAGTAAGGCTCACAGGCTCAGCTGCAGCTGTCGTGTCAAACAGTGACCCTGTGTGCAGTTCGTGTCATGTGTTTGGAGGCAGTGACAGACTTGCGGTTTCTGTGTCTCTGTGTCATGGCTGGTCCTGGCTGAGCCATCAGACACATGTTTGGGCTCTGAGTGCAGCATATGGGCTTTTGTTTCTGCACTGTGCTTTTGTGCTTTTGTGTTAAAAGGAGGTAAACCTTGCGGCTTGCGGGATGCACTGATTACATGTCTTCCGAGTCCAGCTGTCTATCCGTGCCCTGAATCATAGTGGCAGCTTACTCGTTTCTTCCATGCTTTCTTTCTTTTTTTTTTTACATTTTTGAATTTAAGAAGATTCCTGCCCAGAAAGGCTAGCGGTTTCTCTCTCTTGTGGTAAAGTTTGAGGCCCATGGCTGATCAGGCAGTGGCTCAGCAATGCCAAAAGCGCAACGTCACTTTCAAAACAAACATCCATCCAACTCCTCCCTGCCGCCACAGCTGTGGCAGAGTCTTGCAATCAGTGGGCAGAAGCCACAGCACCCTGCAAGGCCGACTCAGCCAGAAGTAGTGTCCTGTCATCCCTTTGTGGAGAGGGACATGGCTCATTTATGCCACAGCCAGTTCATTTTTCATACACTATTTTCATCTTTGGGTCACGCGTTTCCATTCAGAGCTGGTATTTTCTCAACTCCACTTCACCCAGATGAGTGTCAAAAAGCAGAACATTACGTTCTCAGTAGCTGGAGCCATGCTAACCCTGTGGCTTATTAAAATGGTTTGTCCCCCTGTCTGTGGATCAGTCAGGAAATTTATCTTGAATTGCCTTGGGAATCCTCAGGACTTTTATTACACATTTATGTGGTTCCCCCAATGATAATACCCTATTACCCATTTCTGTGGCATTGCCTCTACACTCTACAAACAGCCGGGCCATTTCTTTAACCCAAATACTGGGTTTATGCTGTTGTTATTTCTTGATCCTGTGAAGCATTGCCCAAATTCTGTCGACAGCTTCTGGTCCTGCAGTTTTACATGTAAACAGAAGGTCCCTTGCAGAGCAAATATGGGTAAAAAAACAGGTAGAAACACCAACTTTTACATTTCAAATGGAAAAAGATTGTCATACCAGTTCTTTCATTTTTCATAGATCAAGGGATGCCCTGAAGAAAATTATACTAGCATATGTATTTGCCTTTTCAACTAATTTCTGTATTAATCAGACATTTTCTATACTTTAAATATCTAAAATGATGCTTTTAAAATTGATAGTTAGAACAAGATGTATGCAAAAATGCTAGCCTCTAAAGTCAAAACTGCAGCTATATAGTGTTTATTAGGGCTAATGCTCTTTTCCACTGTTGAATGTGGTGAGTTGTTGATGCAATTGCACAAATACTGAGCTCTTTAAAGAGCCACAGTGGTTCTTGTCAAGGGTTTTCCCTTCGCTCCTCATTCCTTTTTCTGGTTGTCTTTAAATACCTCAACATCTTTTCTCTTCCCTTTTCAGCTGTTTGCCTTTTAACAAGGTTTTTGAGGCAGTTCTTCCCACTCTGAGTCCCAGCTAGTTGCCAAGATGCGAACCATTAGAAGGAATTTCAGTACCTCAGTAAATCTTTGGGAGAACTCAGACAAATACATTTCAATCTTTAACAAAAAGATTCAGCACATTAAGTCTCATTTGTCATTGCGAGAGTGTATTTATGGGAGCTGCAGTTCTGTACGGGCTCAAGTGGAAATACTCCTCTGAGTCCAGTCTGCCTGGGAGTTGCTGTTTGTCCATCTCTTGGTCTAAAATGACCAGGGTTACAGAAATGCTGTGGTCATCGTCCATCTATGGCCTCAATGTTGGGAAATGAATGGAGGTTTGTTGGGCAGCCTTGCTGGGAACAGGATGATGTGTGTTCCCACTCTAAACTTTGGAGTTTATGCCACATCCAAAACCCAGATTGTGTACACAAGCAGAGGGAACGTGCTTGTTTATACCTCCGCTTTCTGTCTCGCACACAAAAATAAGATGTCTGAGCCCAGCCAGACGTCGCAGCTGACCTGAGACAAGACCATATGAGCCCAATTTTCTCCCACAGAAAACTTCCCCCAAAAGATGCATCAACAACAAAAAAATGCATGCTGACGTGTGCAGAAAGGAAGGAAATAAATAAAACACAAACAGGCGGAAGGCAGCATGGTTAAATGAAACGACGGAGGGCAGGCTGCTGGAATTTAGCACATCTGTTACCTTGGCACGGTCCTTGGTTACGTTTTTTAGAGCCCCAGAGATCAACAGAGCGTGGCTGTGAAGGTTTGTTCCTACTTATCACACATTTTTAACTGTAGTTATATTTATTTTTTATAAACAGCACCCTCTGCACATATTGGCATCCATAGTAAAGGTATGTAAAAATCCTTGAAACAAATGCACTTCTTATTGCAGCTCCATAATCTTACGCTGAACAGTTTAGAAAAATCCAAGCCTGAGTTCATAATTTAATGAAAAATTATTGTTTTTCATAAAATCACCACTTATTGGTGCAATCTCTCATGATGATTCAGAGTCCTGGGTCATGTCTTATATTCTATTCTACTCAGCCCATCGCACATTTAGATGTTGTGTGGTGAGCCAATGCTGGGTTGATCAGATTTGGATCATCACCTTGCTGAAAGACCCAGTGAGGAACCAATTTCAGTTTTCTAGTAGAGTCCACTAGATTTCTTTTTAAAATGTCCTGAGATTTCAGAGTTCATGATGCCATTCACTTTGACAAGGTTCACAGGGAAAAGAACCCAGCCCACAACATCACACATCCTCCACCATACTTAACATTTGTTATGAGGTTCTGCAGAATCTGCACATATTTACAGATTACTTAGTGGGCTGGTAGTAATAGACCCATGGCCTGGTACTGGTCTGGAACCTGGTGGTCAGAAATCCATCATTTCAAAAAGAAAATTCAGTTTTGTCACTAAATTAGCATCCTCAAATTGAAGGCTTTTTCTGCATTTTTAATGGCCGATTAAACTACAGGAATAAATGACGAAGACGTTTCTCACATCGTTACCAGAAGTGCCAATAAATGGGCAGGGGGCTGTAAAGCAATGACAACAAATAAGGTCTGATTTATTTTTAGGCCCGAGCAGGAAAACTGCAAGGGCCTATTGTAATCGCTCGAATTCTTATTATTATTCCGGGGACTTTTGGCGGGGCAATATGGGGACTTTGCCATATCCCAAAACTCACCAAATTTTACCCAAAATTGTCCCCCGCGTGAAATTTTTGTTCTTCAATATCGTCGTCAGTGGGCGTGGCCAAACCACTTAGCCACGCCCACAAACGTGAGATAGGCCAAACCGTAAGTCGTACAGATCTCAAATTTGGCACAATGCTAGAACTCCTCAAACCAAGAAAAAAAGTCTCTTGGGGATATGCCCTAAAATGCACAGGAAGTCGCCCATTTTGGGTCAAAGGCCGATTTTTGCCCGTTTTTCACTTTTACTCACCTCGAACTTTAACGAACTCCTCCTAGGGATTTTCAGCTATCGCCTTCATATTTGGTCAATATGCAAATATGCAGTTAAGGCATGGGGGATTAAAAGTTATCAAAATTTTGAGTTTTCGGCCATGTTTAGGGGGCGTGGCCGGGGCACGAACTTGCCGTTCGCGCTCAAAGTGAAAAGATGCAATAACTTTCCCAAAGAAACGACAAATCACACCAAAGTTGGCATGAAGGAGGACCTTTGGGTTCCCGATGATCCTATGGGGTCATATTCTGACATCATCAAAGCCACGCCCCCTGAAAACCGGAAGTCACTTTTTTCACTTGGAAAGGTGCCTCTCTGACCCTCTTGACCCAATCAACTTGAAAGTGTGTCAGAAGACAGACAACTAGTGGGTCTAACTTCGTTTGAAGCACAGTAACTTTTTAGAAAAGGGCATGGCCGTGGTGGCGCGGCGAAGTCAGACGTCACGCCATGGCCATACGTTTGGTTCTAATTTCCACATAGATCATCTGATCTGCACCAAATTCAATGTGATTGATCCTTGTCCAGTCCCCAACAGAGATCTCATGACATATTTGATGGGCGTGGCCTAATTCGTCCACAGCGCCCCCTAGACAATTAAAAAAAAACAGCCCCAAGCCATGCTTTGACCAAGGAATCTGAAATTTGGTACACTTATGTATCTTCTCTGGACCTACAAAAATGTCTCTTGGAGCATTGGTCTAAACCCCACAGGAAGTCGGCCATTTTGGATTGAAGTTGCCATTTTGACCCTCTTTTGGGCGTTTTTTGCCCGCATATCTGAGCGAACTCCTCCTACAGCTTTTGACTTAGAGATTTGAAAATCACTCACTATACTCTTAAGGCACCGGGGATTAAAAGTTATCAAAACCTTTTTCATACATGAAAGCGTGTGGGCGTGGTCACGCCTCAAAATATGACTTCTCGTCATAAAAGATGAAATTGATATAGCTCCTACAAGGAAAGTCACAGACAAATGAAACCTTCTGGGATTGATCTGCCTCTAGGCCTCAACAATATTCACTGATCAGATGCTGACATCATCGAAGCCCCGCCCCCTGACAACATAAAGTGTCCCGTTTTCCTTTACAGAATCAGTGTTTGATGTTCTTCACCTAATCAATGTGAAACTGTCCCAAGTAACAGATAACATGATGGTCTTAGACAGTCGCCAGTATTTACTGCTTTAACTGGAGGGTGTGAATATGATGGCGTGGCGAATTCTGATGTCACGCCACGGCCATACGTTTGCCTCTAAATTACACATGCATGGTCCCATTCACTCCAAAATGAATATGCTTGATCTTTGTCAGACCCCAAACAGCTCTATTGGATTACATTTCAATTTGGATCAACAGCGCCCCCTAGGACACTTCAAGGGCTATATCTCCCTCATTCATCATCGGATCCACTTGAAATGTAGTATATATGATCATGAGTTAATGCTGGACATTTTGACACAGTCAATTGATGATGTTGTTTTAGCCCCGCCCACAAACAAACAAGCGACTGCAGCGTCCTTCTGGAAGGTCCGATTTACTCGAAATTTTGAATGCTTTTTGCCAGACCGAAACTCTGCATGACCAAAGATCATATGACATGTTGCTCACAGTACCACTTAGTGACGACGTGTTGAAGTGAAGCAGTGTCATCGTCAATGGCGTGTATGAGGTGATGCCAGTGCTCCTGCGGTCGCTCGACAACCCGAGTTGCGCTGAGGGGTGCGAGGACCTTCAAAGCTGCTTGCAGGTTTCTAGTTATTATTATATTTACTTAATTAAATGTAGAATAATTACAGTTTGCTATGTTTTTATAAGAATCCAAAAAGCAAAAGGTAAGTACATTTGCATTGCAGCTCCCAGAAATGTATATTATTTATGAATTGAAAGATTTTCCAGTCTATGGGGTTGTGTAACATATCATGGACTTCAGTAATGTGCATGGGCAAAAAATCTCCATCAGATGCTGTTTGTACATCTGTGTCCAAGCTGGATACAGATCCTGTTAAATGGGTTTTCTTTAACATACACATTTTGTGTTTGTCTTATAAGAGGTGTTGCACATTTGTCTTGTTCTTTGGTCTATCTTATTTGTCGTGTGGTTCCACAGTGCAGCCTTACGTGACCCAGTAAGCTATAACCTGCAAAATACAACAAACATTAGCTTTCATTCTTTCTAGTTTTTCACAGAGCATTTATAATTTTGGATCCCGAGACCTTGATTTTCACTTGGCTAGTGTGTTATTGCCCTGTGATAACCACCTTAGACATCAATGTTTGCCAGTAACAACACGGTGTATTTACCCCTCAGTTTATTTTTCTACCAGTAAATCACATGGACCGAAAGCCACAACCATTTGAATGAATCACGTTTGGACAAAAATAACAAAACTGGCAGAAATAACAAAAACGTGCTTTCCTGCCTGGTGGTTATAGGAGTTTGGTAAACAGCAATAGTCTCAGATCTTGCGATGTTTTTGTCTGGAATTCCCCTCATACTCCTGTAATGATGCAGAACATGCTCAGGCCCAGAGACAAGCCTTATTTCTTGTCCCAGCTTTGATAAACCATTAATGTAAGGCACCTTATACAATAGACCAACACAAAATACTAGTGCATAATTGTAGCTGAAAAAAGATTATACATAGCTTTACGTTTTCTCAATAAATAAAAAGTGTAGTTTTGCAAATGTATTCAGCCCTCTTTACTCTGATGCCTCAAAATAAAATCCTGTGCAACCAGTTGCATTCAGAAGTAGCATATTAAGAAAATCCAGTCATGAAGCAGCAACATTAAAATCAGGAAACGTAGACAGGTCAGTTACAGAGAAGTTAAAAGCAATGTTATAAAAGCAAGGTTATAAAACAATAGTCCAAGCTGTAGGAAGGTGCTCTCACCAGAATTAAGTAAAACCAAAACTAAACTTTGTGGCAAACATGCAAAATGCTATTTGTGGTGGAAAACTAACACTACACATAACCATGAAACACAAAATTCCCACCTCCCACCCAGCCTTCAGGAAGGTGTAACAACTAAACACAGATGGAAAATAAAGTTAAACGCTGAAATAACAGCAAATAAGGAAAAATTGGAGAGTAGTATGAGAATGTAGTGAAGAGAGTGAAAGTGGTCATTATGTCCTCCATCAGTCTATAGCAGCACAACTACAGAGATAGCTCAGGATAACCTAAGCCACTCTAACTATAAGCTTTATCAAAAAGGAAAGTTTTAAGCCTAGCCTTAAAAGTAGACAGGGTGTCTGCATCAAAGACTAAAACCGGGAGCTGGTTCCACAGGAGAGGAGCCTGATAACTAAAGGATCTGCCTCCCATTCTACTTCTAGAGACTTTAGGAACCACCAGTAAACCTGCAGTCTGAGAACAAAGTGCTCTGTTAGGAACATATGGAACAATCAGATCTCTGATGTATGATGGAGCTAGGTCATTAAGGGCTTTATATGTGAGGAGGAGAATTTTTAATTCTATTCTGGATTTAACAGGGAGCCAATGAAGGGAAGCTAAAATGCACCTTTCTATTTATATGATTGGATTCATCAGATGTTCACAGATCACAGATTCTTCCATCCAATCTGACAGTTTAAATTGCTTTGCAAAGAAGAGTTGGCATAAATTTTTACTTGATGTACAAAGCTGGTAGAGACACGCAACAAATGGGATTCTACGGAGTATGGACTCAGGTGGGCTGAATACAAATTAACACAAAAGTTCTAAATTTTTCATTAGTAAAATATTTGGAACAACTAGGAATCATTTTAACTTTTCTTCACAATTATGCTCTATATCTAGCTCTATCACATAAAAGGTCAACAAAATACTGACCATTAACCAGTTTGTGTTTCCCGTCCTCAGCTGCTAAACATTGTGACAGTATCTGAGAAGCGATGGCGAGCTCGGTCACGAGGAGCTGGAGCAAATGGGTGGAGTGACGATGCTGAGGAGGGATTTGGAAGCGGCGACTGTGACGACGAGGATGAGTGCGCCGCAGTGTCAGGGCTGGGGCCTCCTCCGAGGCGTAAACGGCTGCGGATCTTTGCAGGTTAGGCACACAAATGTCTTTAAAACCGTGGATCTGAAGAACTACATTAGAGTGCAGCTGCTGTGGCTTTAAATGAGATGCTGAATCCGCACCGATAAGTTCAAATTATCCTAAATTTGATTTCTAGGACCGGCTGTGAGAAAGAAATGTTCAGCCAGAGCTAATGACTTGTTTACAATCAAGCCCACTAACTTAATTAGACCCATTTGCTTAAATGCTGATGACTGAGTGGATGGATTTGGCTTCTTGTGCAGAGTCAGTGAGATCAGAGGCACTGGGCACAGCAGGGAGGTATTAACATGGCTAATGTATGTTGATACCAACGTGACACTGTGCTGCCGGACACGTGAGACTTCCAAATCGGTGTTGATTGCATGAAAAATGTCAAACATACCCAGCAAAACAGAGGTATACAGTTAAAGCCACATAGTTGTGTTTAAAGAGAGAAATAACTGTATTTATTTATTCATATAGCTTTAAAATTCTCTAAAACAATTATTTTGTTATTTAGGAAATTGAAATAATTTTGATGTTATCTGACCAAAAGAATTAACTGTTTCGTCTGTTTTTATGTTAGAAAATGAGAAAAAAGAGGTGTTGTGTCATGTTGTACAGGGTATGTAAATATCCTGTTTCACCTGTAGATCCTCAAAAAAAAACCATCCAAACTGCTGGAAGAAAGACGGTGAACCTAAAGTGCCTTGAGACGACGCGCTATATAAATAAAACTGAATTGAATTGAACCCAGTCAGAGAGCAGGAACAACCACGTTCAATCTGCTGATGTAAAACCAGAGCAGCTGAGCAAACACGTCAGTGGGAGTAGCCCTCCTATGGCAGAGGTTTGGGTTCGCCGGACAGAGATCATGAGGAGGAACTGGGGGTTCACACCGAAATCACTTCCAGCAGGCTGGGCCGTGAGAGCCTGATGCCCTCTCTTACATTCTGCTGTTGTGCGTAGTCATTACACTGTCCGCTCTGACTTACAAGCTGCTGAAAGGTCCACTTTAGAGTTTTATTTGATCTCCTGTGAGAGTCATGAATTAGCCGTTTGTGCTTTCAGTGTGCATGCTCCTCATGAGAGTATGTGTTTGTATCTGCAGGCCTATTTACCCATTTACATCAATGTTTGCAGACTTTGATGAGTCCCTGCTTATTGACAGATGCACAGATAGTTGCTGATAGCTTGTGATGACCCAGCAAAACGCTGACCCAGCACGGCTGCTTGGCCTCTTTTGGTAAAACGGGTCTGGAGTTCAAAGGTCAATCTGTAGAGCACCAGGCCTAATGGGTTCCCTGTTTATGCTCTGCTCCTCTGAGATGGATGAGCCAGATCTGATTTCACAAAGCCCTGAGCAGATCGAAGGCGAGGCACAGACACTCTTACACTGAGGACATAGGGATAGAAGCCACAACAACAAGGTGCAGACAGGACAGACATATGGCTGAGACCCCAACACAGCTTCCCTGTCAACCTGCTGACCTCACAGAGGATGTTCCCAAACAGGCCTAATGATTGATCTCTCCTCAGCCATTCTATACACAGATTCCATGAGCTTCTCATACCTAACACCACACACACACAGATACATAAACACACATGTGCTTCCCCTGCTGACCAATCAGACCTTGCTATTAAATGTTCTCCACAGCATTCCAGGCCAGTAGAGCTATTCCAGGATGGGGATCCCCATGCAGCACCCCGCCCCCCTAAAGTAAGACCTACAGGCAGGCACAGAGCTGGGTACGACTCAGCCAGCTGATCTCTCAGGCAGTTGCAGTACCTTGCAAACGTATTCATACCTCTTTAAGCTTTTTACATTTTGTTACTTTACAACACTGCAAATCAATGTATTTTATTTGGATTTTACATGATAGACCAACAAACGTGAAAGTTGAAAGAAAATCTTTTAGTTATTTATTTATTGATTGATTTTCTTTTTTACATATAAAATTTCTAAAAGTATTTTACGCACTTGGATACCACTACCTTTACTTTGACACCTCTAAAAAACTTGGGTGCAATTTTTAAACTTCTTTCAGAAGTTGCTTGTAAGGAAATAGATCCTTCATAAATGTTATTTAATCTTGTTTTTAGTGAGTCTGGAACAAATTAAACGAGTCAGAGGTAACGTTGCAAAGAAGTTAAAAGCAAGGTTAGGTTGCAAAGCAACATCCCAAGCTATAAACATCTCACAGAGCACTGTTTAATCAGTCATCTACAAACAGAAAGAGTACAGCACAACTCCAGACTTACTAAATAATGGCAATCAGCTTAAACTGACAGGTGAGCAAGGACAGCTTATATAAGGAACGCACAAAAGAGGCCCATGGTAACTGGCAGAGCTGCAGAGATGCACAGTTCAGGTGGGAGAATCTGTTAACAAGACAACTATTAGTAAATCTGACATTTATGCAAAAGTGGCAAAAGAAAGACATTGTAGAAAGAAAAACATAAAATCCTCTTTGCATTTTGTCACAAGCCACTTAGAGGACCCAGCAAACATGTAAAAGAAGTTGCTCTGGTATAGAATGAGACTGAAGTTTAACCTTTTGATCTTCAGAAAGACGCTATGTGTGGTACCATGGAATGGTAGAATCATTTTGAAGGGATGTTTTGCTTCAGCACGGATTTAAGAAAACTTGTCCGAGTTAATTGACAGATGGATGGAGCTAAATACAGGACAGTCCTGGAAGAAAGGATCATGATAGAGGCTGTAAAGGACTTGAGAGTGTGGCGGAGGTGTACTTTCCACCTTAAACATACAGCAACAGCTGCACTGGAATCCAACCGAGAATCTGCTGCAATATTTGAAGACCAATGTTCATAGATACTCTTCATCCAATCTGATTGAACTTGAACAGCTCAAACCATGTTGCACAAGAAGGTATGCAAATATTTCAGTCAAAAGCTGGTAGAGATGTATGTCAGAAGACTTGAAGCTATGACTGCAGCAGTATTGACTCATAGGAACCGACAACCACATGCCCCACTTTTCAGATTTTTATTAGTAAAAAATATTTCCTTTCAATTTACAGTTTTGAATACGTTGTTTTGCTCTCCTGAATAATATCCCAATGAAATGCATTGCAGTTTGTGGTTGTAATTTGAGAAAATTACAACCAGGGCTGCAGACATTTTCACAATCCACTGTAAACATGCTGGTCGCATATGTTTTTGAGTTTGCAGACCAGCATTGAGTCACATGTTCACCCATGTGACGGAGGTAGAGCACATGTTAAGACGGTGGTATTGGTCAGATGATTTAAATGACTTGTTGCTTGCTGCTCTATATCTGTTTCAGACAAGCTGATGTAAGATCAGCTGACTCATTTTCTGATGACTGATGTTACAAGATACATCCCTTAGCTAAAACTGCGGATATTGCTGATACATGCCACACAGTTCCCTACCTCCATCTGTGGGAATGCCCATGAGTTATCTATTGGTTCTGCTTGGGACTGCAGTGTTTTTTCGTTAATCCATTCATCTTGGATTCCACATTCTCCTTATAAGGGCTCACCTGTGTTTTTTTGCTTTCATGCACACCTGCTCCCTGACTGTACCGCCTCTGTGGAGAACAAAAGAACACGCCACCATCCCCACAAAAACCTCCTCACAGATTTCTGTCAAAGTCTTACTTTATGGCCACATAATACTCACAGTTTTCAGTCCCTCCTGCTGTCAGTTCATAGCTGTACTGCTGCATCAGAAACACAATGATTTAGAATACATTAGGTTGAAATTGGATTTAAATTGATCCTTCCCTGTGGCGGTTACATTTATCATAAGTTTCCAGGTGAGATTACACGATATGAGAGCACTGAAATGTGGCAAATCACTTCAGGGGTCTTATAATACCTCCTACGGAATAACTGTATGTGCAAAAAGGTTGACTAATCAGTTTTGAACCCTTTGCGAGATTGCTAAAAACAGTATGTGCTGGAGTGAAACTTTGTTTCTCAGCTCCTGCAGCCTTCTGCTCCAACCTGACATGCTTAGCAGAAGTCAAGTGAATAGACCTGTTGTTACACTTCTGCGCTCAGACATTCGGTCACTGAAGCAAATCTTCGTGGAGCTCCTGAGCATTTTTTTTTTATCAGCTCCAGCAGTTAGTGAAATCCAAAGTGGAAATATTCCCGTTATGTGAAACACGCAGCTTATGATGAGAAGCTGGACTGGGCTCACCTTTCAAATTTGTTGAGCTGGAACAAAGGCGCAGAAGGAAAGAGGGAGGCGATGAAAGAACGTGGGGATAAAACGGAAAGAGACAAAAACACCTTTATACCTGCAAAGGTTGATACACTGGGAAACCTAAACATTCCTTGCTCTGTATGTGGGTGGAATTAACCACCGCACATGCTGCCAGTATGGGAAGCTGGTATGTTAATTAACTGCAGCTGTCACCCCTGACCCCCTGCACCTGATAGGTGAGTCACCGGGCGCCAGTCTTGCACTGTGTTCGCCACATGTCTTCATCAGCCCAGCCATAATTCTCACACTATTAGCAGCATATGTATGTTTGTTTCTGCATTGTTTCAGCTCTATATGGTTTCACAGAGCCATACAGATTCACGAATGTACTTGTAGGAGAGGAGTCTCCGACATGTGGCTGCCAGTTCCAGTTTGCGTGCCACAAGGAGAGGGGCTCAGACAATGCAGATGTGAGTGCAGGTGTCTGAGGGGAAGATGAATCTGGGTGCCCATATGGCCTGAGACTGAGAATACAGAGGCACAAAACATCCACATTTAACTTCTGTCAAACGTTTACCCACAACGATCATTGCCCGTGCTGCATGGATACAATTTTGAAGGGATAATTGCAAATCTTTGACATGAAGTTCTGCAAAGGTCTTATCAGTGATAGTTCCTCCACCTGTAGTAGAATAATGTCATATCACTGTGAGCTTAAATTAGGAAAGTCATCAGAGTGGTGGAAGCCAACAGCTAATCCTCCTATTATAGCTGACTTTAGCTATTTAAATCAACTCTAAATGGAAACCAAATCATTGGGATAGAATACTATTTTAGCTGATCAGTCTACAATTTTACAACATAGCTGTTGTTATATTGGATTCTGTTTTGTTTAGTCAAATGACATCTGTGTTCCTATATGGACGTAATGTTATTTCAGCCTGCTTGTTGTATCAATTGAGGTGGATTGATATAAAGTGCATCAGTTTTGAGAATTAGCTGCCACAACTCTGTGGACTTATTTCTTTTGTAACAAGATCATAGTGAGATGACATCTTTCTATTATCTGTTAAGGGAAATATTACGGAAAATAACTTGGCAGAACGTCTCTTCAAAAAACCAAAACCAGTCATTTAGTACCTTACCTGCTAGAGATAACATTTGTGGCATCTTGATTTTGTGTAAATCCAGATTAACTAAAGCTAACCCTCCAGAGGGGCCAAGACCAAATCCAACTTTTACGATGTTTAAACAACTCTACTATTTTATAGACCATTAAACTGTCTTTACATTTTCAATCGATGGGTACCAAGAAGTAGAGCCCTGCAGTACCCCACATGCCATACTTTTAAATTCAGATGTTGATCTTGTAAAAACACTGTAACTTTTGTCAGAAAGGTATGAACAAAAACACATCAGAGCCTCACTGGACACACATACTGTATATTGTATCCTTTGAAGATACTATGAGCAATAGTGACAAAAGCAGAGTTTAAATCAAGCAAGATCAGAGCTGTGAAAACTCTTGGAGTCAGCTGCCATGACTCTGGAGACCTTAAAGTGATGTGTATGGAAACCAGACTGAAACATGTAGAACCAGTTATGTTGTTCTAAAAACAAGAGTCAAGTTGTTCTGCAACTACCTTTTCAGGAATGTTGGAGTGAAGCAGTAATTCTTAGGGTGCAATGAATCCAAACTGCATGCTTCAAGGGGCCCCAGAGCACATTACACAATGGGAAGTATTGCATATCTCTAATACAAGGGCCAGTCAGGTTTACAGTTTGTTTTTCTGACATTACCAGCCTGAGGCATTAACAAACATTCAACACTCTTTCACAAAACCTCAACACTGATCTTCGATTTAGATCAGTGGTTCTCAAACATTTATTAATTACTATAAAGACTACATTCTCCAGTAAAAAGTTTTGGTTCTTTGTTGGTTTCTTTGCACTTCCCAGTTTGTGTTCTTCAGGGTGCTGTTCATATTGGATTAGAGACATGATTTATTTGCTCCAGTTCATTTAGATGTTTTTCTGTTACCTCCCTGCTTATTTGTGTTAATTAGTCACTCTCCCTCAATATTCTCCCTTCTACCAGCTGCCCCTGAACCTCTCCCCGATTAGCGTCTTCAGTTCATTGGTCCATACTTCACTTCCCTCAGCATTTAAACTCTCAGGTTTTCATTGTTTGCCACTGGTTCTTCCTGATGTCTACCCTGAAACTGTTCACAACCCCGTTTGCCACCCTGGATTCTACCTCGCCCATGTGTAGTCTCTTGCCATCTTGTGAGTTCTTGGTTTATTATTATCATTGAGATAACTCTTCAACTCACCATGTGGCTCCCTCACTATGCTCTGCACATTACTCCAACTTCAAACCAGCACAACATGACAGCCACAGGTTAGGGTTAAGTTGGGTATAATGTGATCCAAGATAAATGTTTTAACCTCAGACGTAATTGTGTAAGAAACAAGCTCTTATTCTTGCTTCACTGTTGTCGGAGTACTTGAAATATTCTCCACTGCACTTCTCTTTTGTAGTAGTTTCCATTTAAAGCGAAGATCCATCTATTGCTTCAACAGCTCATCTTTCTGGCCATTCAGCTCTACATTGTACTTGAGCTTTTTTTTTTTTACCATGTGGTAGAGGATTGAGTACCACTAAACATGGCCCAAGTACCAGCATTGGTACCTGCATCACAGTTTGAGAAAAATTGGTTTAGACTGTAAAGGTGTAAAATGCAGTTTGTAGGTTAGGTTAGGATGTTTGTTGTAGTGGTTGATAATGTGTAACACACAGAAAATGTTCTGACCCAGTGTTCTCTATGACCATCCCTCTTGTAACTTCTAAACAGCTTGTTTAAATTTAGCCAGTCCTCCTCCCCTCTCCATCCACGCCTGTCGCAAAAATGATGTAGCCGGCTGCCATCTGTGTAAACAGGCACGGCTAGTTGGGGCTGGAGCCTCTCATCTCGCTCTCACTGAAGCGGTTCCCAGCTCTGCGTCTGAGTGGGGTGACAGTGGAGCGGAAGATGGGGAACGAGCTTAAAAAGAAGGGAGGAGAGGAATGAGGGGATGAAATTATCCTCTTATTGGATCCTTAATGCCCTTCCACTCTGAAGCTTTCCTAAATCAGTCCAGAGATAAAACCCTTAAGATCAGCCCAAAGGCAGGAAGAAAAGCCCTGGTTTTAATTTCTGTGGATACAAGCACAGAGTTGACTGGGTTCTCATAGTACATGTGAGGGGGGCCCACCAGTATTTGGTTCCTTTTCTAAGCCCATACATTTTTTTCTGTGTTTGTGACTGTGCCTCTTGGACAAGCGTTTGTTTGCTCAAGAGCTTTATTTACATTCACAGGCACTTTTTGGACGCAGTAAATTGATTCCAGGTCCGTTCCTGGGTCGTGTCCATCAGCTCCGCCACAGTCCACAAACACTCCACACACAGCGGGGCCATTCTCGAACCCTGCTGCTCTGCTGCTGGCCACCACAGGGACACACAGAAACCATTTTGTGGGACTGTCCTAAAGGTTTGGTTGAAGCTTTCAGCGATTAGCTGTTCTCATGTTGACCCTCTCATCTGCATCCTAAATTCTCCCTCTGTTTGTTTTTTCTTTTGGCCTGCTTCAGTTCAGTTTTTTAGTCCTTTCTTGAAAGAAACCCAAAGGTGCAGCGAAACTAGATAGCATCCAAAGAATGTCTCTGGTGCTGATAAGAGCCGTCATTGTCCGGTGTGTTCTGACACAGAAACAGTGCTCCGTGCCAACCTCTGACCCTCCATGGAGCGCTAACCTCTGAGGTGATTCACAGCCCGTAAGCGCCGTAGAGCTCCCCACCCTGAGCAAGCTGCTTCCCCTCAGCACAGAATCAACTCTTTGTATGTTTGATTTGTTATGGTTTTTACTACGCTCACCCACACTTTTTCCACCATAACAGCATTGCTACTGTGAGGAATTTTGCTGTGGAAATGTGTGCGTCTGTTCTGAGCTACTCTTTCGCTTCAGGCCTGTTCTGCTTTTTATGATGGTGTGAGCTGCTAGCTGGAAGTACAGACTAAAAATACATTAAAGTCAATGTAATTTGGACTGTGCAGGAAGAGGTCAATGAGTGCAGCATGCTGCTCATCCCCTCCCCAATGCAATATAAATTAGTGTATCTTGACTTTAATTTGCTTCACAAGCCACAAAGAGTCTCTGTGATAAGTTGTATTTCACTCATGTCAGAGCTAAACAACCTATTAGAAGTCGGATTGGAAGTTTTGTATATTTGGTTCTTCTTTTTGTTTTTTTCTAAATAGGTCTGGTCTCCTGATTCCACTTGGTAATGAGTGTAGTTCTGCTCTCAGTATAAATCTAGCTGTTCAAGGAGAAAGTAGAGTTAGGTCATAAAACACTATGCACAATTGCAAACCTACCAAGACATGACCATCAACCTAAACTGGCAGCTAAGAAGAGCATGTAATCAGGGAAGCAGCCAAGTGGCCAAAGAAATCTATGAAAGCCCCTTCGAGCAGCCACAGCTCTGGAGGGAGAGGCTCCTGACAGGACAACTTTTCTTTGTGAACTTTACAAATCTCACCTGGAAGCATGGCAAGAAGAAAGCTGATGTTAAGAGAAAACTGAAGAAATCCAATATCCAGTTGTCTTCAAGCCATGTCGTGGGCACAGCAAACATATGAAAGACCAAATTTGATCTAAGACCCTGTGTGTAGCAAGAAACAAACACTACACATCACCCTGGACCCGCCATCTAAGCTATGAAGCATGGTGGTGGGAACACTATGTTGTGAATATGCTTTTTCTAGCATGGTGGAGAGGTTACAGTTGATCAGAAATTGATAATAGCTAAATACAGTGTCGTTGCTGTATTTAGCTGATAGATGCTGTTAGAGGTTGCTAAACCGTTTCACCTTCCACAGCTGTAATAGAGTGGTTTAGATCTAAACATAATTATCTGTTAGATTAGCCTAAACCTGAGAATATAGAGCAAAACAAGTACATGCTACATTTCTCAGATTTTTATTTGTTAAAAATGTAATACTATATGTAATTTTGACTCCATTGTTGGTCTTTCACATATTGAACTTTGTGGCTTTAACATGACAAAATGTGAAAACGTTTAAGAGGTGTGAATACTTTTGCACTGTACTGTACTTCTCCACTTCAGTTTAAAAGACGACCAGATATCATTATCTCTTTACATCCACAGCCGTTTGTGGCATGACTTCCCCCCGTCTCACATTGTGGTCCAGTGTGGGAGTGTCCCTCAGCCTGGAATAACAGTGAGTGCAGGGAAGCTTGGAGGCAGCTCAGGGAGCTGTGCTGTTTTAAAGGCCAGGGGCAGGGCCTCCTGCGGACGTCTCGTTTGTCTTGGCTCGACATTCCCAGCCTCTCCGTGCACCCCTGTGGTCGGCTTGTTGGTGTGGGGGCAGACTGTAATCTCCCCGCCAGACAAAGGCATCTTGCTCAAGTCTGTCAATGTGCAGCCTCTCTGGACAGTTCATACAAAGTGACAAACCAGCCAGTAATCACTACCTAGCTTCTTATCAGTCCTCCTCTAGGAAGTGAAACTCCTTGGATTTGGTTGCCCATGTCATGTTTTTACAGAACCTGGTGGCTCCGGGCCAGGAACTGCACACAAACCCTCACTTTCCAATGTGCTGAGTCTGAAATCCATTTGAACATTTACTCCACAGAGATGATACAAAGTGATAAAATATTTGCTGTACCTCAAGAACCAAAATGTAAGCTGTCGAACTTTGAAGGCCTAAATTAAATTTGACTAGCTTAGGTGTGTTATGTGCACACATGGTCTGCCAATGCAGCGCCAAACTAAACCATCTCTCCTGTTTCATAAGAAGCACCTGTGTTTGGAGACTTAACATTCCACATACTTATCTGACCCTAAAAAGGACTTTGTGTGCAGCACACGTGCTGAATAAACTGAACAGCACCATCAAGCTGTATTCTCTCCTGAGGGCTTGTAGCAACGTGTCAACCAGCTACTGATGTGCATCTACTCTGCAAAGTAATTTAGTCAAATGTAAGCAAAATGTTTCCAGACTGTGTCGGATCATTTCTGGAATATGTAATCTTCACCTGTAGCAATGTTTTTTCACATAGTTTGCTTGTTGTGACAACTGCACACTGTAAACGGCAAGCCTTAGGCATCCGCTGAAAACAAGACTCCAGACTCTCTCTCCCCCTCCCTCTGTTTCTCTGTCCTCCTCTGAGCAGACAGACAGAAAGGCCACACGAACACGCATGGGACTTGCACTCCAGCCTCTGTTTGACCTGTCAGGGTGATCCAAACAAACATCCGCTCCTCGCCTTAAGAAACCCACAGTGCCTGCATGCATTCTGTTCGCTGCATGAATTGGTCACTAAAGACAACATAAATTTATAGCTTGAATGTGACTTGGAAGTGACTACCAGTCCTGCTCATTCATGGTACTACCAATCAATGGTTGGACTGTTGACCCTTCGCCTTGGTCGTAACTCGAGCCCCTGAAGCCATGGTGAAACTAGCAGAGATACTCTAGCTAGTTGGTGTCTCTTTGCGGTGTGACAGTCTGAAAATGGAGGATCTGAATGGATGTGCCGTGGGAGGGCCATGTTTATTTGAAAACCATACAGGGCTCACATTTATCACTCACAGGGCTTATACAACCACACATGTCAATGTATTTTATCGGATTTAATATAAAAGACCAACATTTAAAAAGCATCATCTTTTGAATGTTTTTACAAATGAAAATCTAGAAAGTGTGGCATGCAGCCCTCTTAACTCATCCCATCAATCCCATGGAGTGAATTTATGTAGCACTATTTTAGTCATGCTGACCTCTCAAAGCACGTTACACTAGAGCCAGATTCACCCAAAAACACTCACAAACATGCACACATTCATACACTGATATGCAGATCGGTATGCCACTTTGGGTTAAGTGCCTTGCCCAGGGGCACATCGACGTGTGACAGCCACAGTCGTCCAACATATTGCTTTCAGAAATCAACTTCCTCATAAAAAAAAAACTTGACCTGACTGTTGTTTATTATTATAAATCCAGGTGTTTTATAAAGCCCTCAGATGATTGTTGGAGAACATTAGTGAACAAACCAAACAGCCAAGAGGCCCATAGTAACTCTGGAGGAGCTGCCAATATCCACAGCTTAGCTGGGAGAATCTGTCTGTGTCAAACGTCAGCCTTCTAGGACTGGTGTCCTGCAACTTTCAAATGTGTCTTTGTGTCAAAACACTTGATTGACACAATTAGGTCATTACCAGGACTCTGTAGAAGTTGAGTGGATGAGGAGCTGATTAATTTGATTCAGGTGTGTTGGACTCAGGATACATCCAAACGTTGCAGGACACCGTCCCTCGAGGACTGGACTTTGACACCCCTGATCTATAGGTACCAGGTGTGCAATTTACAAATCTGGCTTTTATGTAAACGTTGCAAAAAGAAAGCCATTGTTAAAAGACTCCTGTGTCCTATTGTGTTATTCATTTGTTAGCATGGTCTAGTCAAAGTCCAGGCCTTAATCCAATTGAGACTCGGTGTCAAGATTTGAAATTAGGTGACTGACTGTAAAACAGAATGGGTTGACATGCACCAAGAGACTTGCAGCTGTAATTAAAATAAAAGGTGGTTCTACAAAGTGTTGACTCAGGAGGGCTGAACTCAAAAGCAAGCCAGCATTTTCAGATTTTGATTTGTAAAAACCTGTAAAAACTCGTTTTATTTTCATACAATATCAGAATTATGTAAAATGTTGTGTTGGTCTATCAGATAACATCCCAAAGCTCGTGGCTGTAATGTGACCATTTCAAGGCCCTGTATTAGTCTAATTGTCCCTGTCTCTTCACTGTCCTCGCTCCTCCCAACAATAAAATACCACAAAAAGAAAGAGTGAACAAGAGGAAAATGAGTCTGGATGACTCCTGTTTTCTATCTGATTCACTCACACCCTGTCTGTATTTAGGTCTAAAAACACAGCCACAGGTGTTCATCACTAATTATACCAGAATATTATTAGTCCCAGACTGGTGCAGGGATCTAAGTTTGCATAGTGTTCAGTCCCAGTTGGGTTGTTTTTAAATTCTGCAGAACAAGGCCCCTCTGTGGTGTCACTCATGTCCATGTGTTTAAACTAGGAAGAAAGACCCTTTTACTCCCTGGGATTTTTTTATTCTTTCTCAGAAACTGAGGGTTTTTTCTCCCTTCACATTATTGCCGCTGTAAAGCAGCAACAGCAGCAGCAACAATGTCCTTCCACTTTGTCTCTCGCTTTTTCACAAACACTCATTGAGGCAAGCGCATCCAACCCACTCAATCATCCGCACACAATGCACAAATACAGACGTGCATACCCCAGTAGCCCCCCTGCCCCACCTCACCCTGCCCCTTATCCACACTGTGTATAAAAGCTGTATCGAATTGCACCTTGAGCTTAATTGGCTCAGCGGTACAGTGTGCTGCTGTCGAAAGTGACTAATCGGCCTTTCAGAGCCCCAGAGAATGTCTGCCCGCTGCCATGTCAGAGGACACAGCGGGGTAAAAAAAAGTTAATTGTCCTCGGGCAGCAGTTCAAAAGATGTTGTAACTGCAGAGAAATTTGTGGGAGCTGCAGTTTGGAGCTTTGGAGGTTTATTTATTTGCCTCATTTCTCTATTTAAGATGGTGCTTGGCAGTGTAAAGGCCTGAGGCCAATGGACACGTAGAAGAAAGAGCCTCATTCTCTGTGTTTCTACTTGAGCCAAGCCTAGCAATGCTTTTCAACAGACTCCTAACTGCTCCCTTTTATCACGCAGCAGCTCAGATCAGACGATTCTCTCTGAGCCACCGCCATGAAGGACATCTTCACAGACTGTAAGGACAGAAACATTTACAGAGTCCTACCAAAGTATTCCTACCTCTTGAACTTTTTTACACCTTGTCACTTTACAACCAGCAATGTGTTTTATAATGCTTTTAAGTGACAAACCAGCCCAAAGTAGTACCTAATTGTGAAGTGAGGAAGAATTTGTCAACATGTCTTGCACTTCACAAACCTGGTCTTTATGGAGGAGTCGTAGGAAAAAGGCCATTGTTAAAAGAAGGCCATAAGAAATCCTATTTGCAGTTTGCTACAAGACATTTAGGAGAAACAGCAACCATGTGGATGAAGATGCTCTAAGATGTGACCCAAATGTAACTTTCTGGCCTGCATGCAAAACATTGCATGTGCTGGAAAGCTTAACACTGCATTCCACCTCAAACATACCATCCACACAGTGAAACATGGTGGTGGCAGAATGTTGCTGTGGGAATGACCATTTGAGGAATTGTTATGAAGATGGATGGAGCTAAATACAGGGCAGTCCCGGAAGAAAATCTGTCAGGGGCTGTAAAAAACTTGAGACCAGCAGGACTAAACATAAAGCAAGAGCGACAAAGAGTTGGTATAGATCAAGGCATATTTATGTTAGAGCGGCCTAGTCATAGTTCAGACCTGTATTCAGTTGAGATTTTGTTGGCAAGACTTGAAAATTTATGTTTACAGATGTTCTCCATCCAATCAGACTGAGTTTTAGCTGTTTTGAAAAGCAGAACGGGCAAAAATGTCAGTCTTAGAATGTACTAAGGTGGTAAAGACATACCAGAAAAGATTTTCGCACTATGCTTTTCTGAATTAAGACCACATATCATCATCCTTCTGCTTTGTAATTATGAAATTATGTTTGTTTGTTATATCACATAAAATCCCAATACAATGTGGTAAACTTTGTAGCTGTAACATAACAAGATGTGGAAAAGTTCAAGAGGTATGATTATTTTTAAAGGCACTGAATATGCTAAACAACCAACTCTGTGAAGAGGTAGATATTTTAAAAAATCCACCATGGTGTACGTGTGTTTCCTCTGCATCTGGCATGATAGGGGATGACGCGGCTCATACTTAGCGTTCCTAACTGTAGTGCTGCTTTATTACTGGTATCCTTCTGGCCTATCTCATAACTCAGTCCTTTCATTTCAGTCTCTCACACTGCTATCTGCCAGACAAAGCAGCACAGAGCATGTCACACACAAACACACTCATAAACAGAACGACCTGCTCAGCATCAGTACGGAAACAGCTGTGGATGCAAAGCAAGTCAGCAGTAAGAAAGAAGGGACCAGCAGGTGTCCAAGAAGCCGGAAGATGGGAAAGCCGGAAGCCGATTAGGGGTTTACTTTTTTGCTTGTTTTTCATGTTTCCTGTTCTCTGTAATTGTCAAATGCAGACATTACACAGGTGTAATTGTCCCCAAAAATACCTGATGTCAAGTGTTTGTGGCAGGTATTTGCCACCATCCACAATTCATAATATCAATTAAACTGGTACTCGAGTTCTTCTCTCTTTTCTACCAACAACAATATATAAAGTAAATAAGTCACCTTCAGATGAAAAAAGAGATAAAAGCATGTCACTGTAGCTAAATCTCTAAAATGTACTTCTATTTTCCTTCAGGCACACAGGGATGATAAAATTTCTTACATTTCCAAAGCCAATAATCAGTGAAGCTAACTGAAGGTGAGTCATAAAAATATCAAGTTTCTCTATAAATGCTTCCAATCTTATTAAACAAACAGTGTTAACTTTATATTGCGTTCCCTCTTACCTTGAGGGACTCCAACTTAATCATGTTCTACTTTCGGCTCACAAAACCAGTGGGATTTGCCAGGTTAGGTGCTACAGTCAAACTAAAAAGAAGAATACTCCCTTTTAGTTTGTTGGTATTATGTATCAGAGCACAACACAAATAGTCTGTTCATTATCAGGTTCCCAAATTATTCTTTATAGTTTTAAATCTAAAGTTCAGGGGTGTACAAACACGCACAGCAGATTCCACACTGTCTTTACTTTGTCTGTACTAAAACAACCCAGAATTTCAGAAGCTGTATTTGGAAAAACTAAGGACACCCTTGCAACTCCCATAGGTGTTTTAAGAGAAATTAGCTGTCAGGTGCTGCTAATCAAATGCACTTCATTAATTGATCATCAGCAGGACTGTCCTGCTTCATAAAAGCAGGAGTTTGTGCCCTAGTGCATACAGGTGTGTTTTAGCACATTGCCAAGACGGAAAGATGACAGCAATGACTCTAGAGATGCAATTGTTGCTGCCCATCAATCTTGGGTAACGAGGCAATTTGTCAACATTGTGATGTCCGTCACTTTGCAGTGAGAAAGAGTTTTTACCAGGGACAGACTCAGCACGTTCACCCATAGGTCAAAATCCAGGAGCTCCAACTAAGACTAAACAGAACTTGGCTAGCGTATTGAAAGTTGATGACAGTATAATTAGAAAAGAACATGAACAAGTAGGACATTTGGAAGGGTCTTCATGCAAAGGATACTTCTCTCTAAAGAAAATATGGGAGCACTTTGGTTTGCAATGTTTTATTTAAAGTGACAAGTCCTCTGGAACAATGTTCTTTGGCCAGATGAGACCAAAGTAGATGCACAGTGCTGTGTTTGACTAACACAGCACTGTGTTAGTCAAACACCCTAAAACTGAAAGAAGGTGTACTGTCCTTTTGTTCTACATAACAAGAAAATATATCTTTATGTGTGTTCAAGATATATACCCAGGCTAGATGCTTACTAAGATATGCACTACAGTACTTCAGCAGTTTTATTGTGCAATCCTGTCAAATTGAATATAGACGCCCAGGGTTGGTGTGAAATCCTCCATATGTCCAAGTCAAATTTTCAAACTTAGCTGGGGTGTTCCAGTTAATTACATGTTTTCAATGGGGAGGTATTATAGCTCATGGGTTGATGTTTCTCTCCAACTAGCTAGTAAGTCTAAAGTAAGATAAAAATAAGCTAAGCTAACACTTCAAGTTTAGAAAGAATAGTGTTCAGGAAGGAGACTAGCTTGGGGTCCCAGAGAGAACTTGTTTTGGTATGAAATGTGTGAATCAACCTCAGAACAGATACAAAGGTTTTTTTAAGACGCTAGGTGAAGTTGGTAGCAGAGAGTCACTATCCACAGTGAAACAAGTCCTGTATTGACAAGGGCTTAGGGGCCACTCAAAGAAAAAGAAGCCAATAAAGCTAATGTAAATATCTGGTTTTAACTGTATTTTTGTCTAAAGACATTTCATCACAAAGCCTTCGATTGGGTCAATGTGAATATAATAGCAGATAGCTTGATAGAGCAGTTTGGGACAGCTCTCCCTAAACATTTTTATTCATAGTGTTCGTAGTGTTGCCATTCTGTGGAAGACACAGAAACATGCTGTTTTACGGCCCTACTATCTGAGGACACACAGTGTCTGTAGCTGTCGTAAATACCATGTCAGCTATTTCTGAATACCAAAAATCATTCAACTAGGGACCACCAAAAATATACATAACATTATCTGTTCTTCAAAATGTGAAAGTTAGACTCTTCTGATTTCAACACTGACTGGTTGTTTTAGTGAACAGCATCTGTCATGTAATAAGAGATCATTTCCCGCATGTATTGGTCCGATTTTAGAAGACACAGATGGCTCAAATCTGTCAAAAATGTTGGGTGTTTCAGAGGCTGAGACATGACTTCATGCAGCCTCTTTGGTTTTTATTTTTATTTTCTGTTTTCAGCAGCATTTCAGCAGTCTCTCTGGCTAAAATAAATGTGTGTGCGGTTTAACATGTGTCTGCAACAATAACTTTCAACATCTGGAGCGCCGGTTTCTCCCGATGTAACGTTGTTTTTACAGCTGTGTAAGACATCATGCAACAGCAAGGCAGACATGTGTTTTTCTGTTTTTGTCTCTGTGTTTGTTCTAAATTTCTCCATCCCTTCCCGTCCCCTGCTTCCCTCATATTTCTCATTCTTTTTCCTCGAGTCATTATCTCCTACGTCTCCTGTTCTATCTGTCTCCCTCTCAGACCTCGCTGATAACCTGGCAATGGATGACTTCACCTTCCAGGAGCAGCTGCTGACCCCTCGGCTGGCCACCGCCGGGATGGGAGGGGTCCCCTCACCTGCGGTTCCGCTGTGGAGGAGCAGCCTGGTTACTGCCCTACTGGCGACACTTGCTCTTCTTCTGCTTTGGCACCACTGACGGGCCCATTCCTGTTCCCTGTCTAAACAATTAATCCCTACATACATGTGGAAGGTGACAAACCTTTTGGACTATTGTGTCCTGATATAAATTTCGGTGGACCATTAAAGGAAGCGTTAACATCCAAGAACCCAACTTTCCTCTTAATCTGTCTATAGTGAAACTTGTTTTGCTTCATTTAAATTTGGTGGATGTTCCTAACAAGCTTGTGAAAGCACACTCCATATTCCATCTTGTAAATAAGAAACTTCCTGCTGGCAAACTTACCCAAACCTATTTCTGACTTTTGTACCCTCTGGACTCACCTCCTCATATACGGATTTTCTCTCTATACTGATTATTTATTAAACTATGGATATGTAAATAAGGCCTTAAAAGACACCAGGCCCTTTTAAAGGGGCAAGCCCTCAGTCTGTACTGACTTGCAGCCCAGCTGGAAGGAGTGAAAGTCAGCTGCTGCTATTTTCCTTCATGACTGTAAGTGATCTCTTGCTAGCGTTGGACCTGAAAGCTCATAGGGAATTACCTGTTTAAAGGGATAGTTCAGAAAAAATTTAAGTAAGGTTCTGTTAAAAGGTTATACAAAGTAAATATCTTACCTGTAGTAGATTGTGCTATTAAAAAAAGGACCAAGACCAATACGGACTTCTACAACTCAAGTCTAAAAACCTTTATGACTTTTGGTAGGAATAACTACCTGATAAACAAAATAAGTCTGTGTAAACTTCAATAGAATAGCATTCATTTAAATCATATTTCCGTCACTTTCTGTTGTTCTAATTCAATTCAAATTCAGTTCAAAAATACTTTATTCATCCCGAAGGGAAATTAAATAATGGGCCAAACACAGGCATATCTCAATCATATATCAGCTGAATTTGACTGCACTGCTTATAGGATCCAGTTGGAATGCAGGTAATTGACTCTGAATCTATCTACACGATATTTCTGTATATATATTGTATCTGTTGGTTTTTAAAGTGCCTTAAGATGACATTTGTTATGAATTGGAGCTATAGTAATAAAATAAATGCAATTAAATGTTGAGAATTTTAATTTAAACTAAGCTGTGTAATTACAAAAATATGGCAGGACCACAGCAGAAACAACCAGCAGACATGGAGATCAACAGTAGAATCCGCCAAGGAGTGCTCTAAAACAGGAAGCAGAAATACTAAGAGGAGTAATTATTGGGACAAGGAGCTGGGGAGCCAACTTAACTAAATGTGTCGCACCTGTTAGGAAGTGCATGACTTAAGAAGCAGAGGAAAAATTACAAATTGATATGGAATGAATTCAGTGGGAAAACACTGGGATCGGGAAAACTAATTTATTACAGGAAAACACATTAAACAACACCGAAAACCAAGATAATCAACATAATAAAATCTAAGAATGAACAGAAACACAAGATTAACACAGAAGTTAAAACTAGAATGACTCACTAAATTCAAACCCCAAGTGGATAGTTACCCTTAACTGAAAAGCTTTACGTGTTCTATTCTCGGTACCGCTACAAGAAGATTATTGGTGGGGCACCACCTGCTCTCTCTATACCTTGTGTAAATAATCATTGATGGTATAAATAACATCCTTCATAAAACAGAATTAGCATAAACCACTATAGAGTCTTTGGGACTGAAGTTGTTTTGAGAAACTCTGATAAACCGTTACTTTCAGTCACTGGGACTAACTTACTGTCTTCTACAAGTAAGAACTACTTATTACCTTTTAACATAACCTCTCTTCAAAATTCCTGAAATATCTCTGTTCTTTCAGAACCTGTGCTTTAAATTTCTCTTTTTATCTCTGATATTGGTGTCTGGGTGTTAATGTGATAACTAAATTAATTCTGACAGATTTTTCTCACTTTTATGACCAGTGACTGCTTTGTTTCCCTAAGCTGGTATCTTTAAGTATGTGAATCAGCCTGACAACTGTATAGATGTAAGTGTTCCTGTGTTGGTGCCATGTTTTAAAAAATGTGTTCATTTGCCATTTCTTAGTTTGTAAACTGAACTGCTGGCTGGAATGTGACGCTTTGCTGCAACCTACTTGCTTATTTATTAGCACTGTGCATAAAGCAAGCAGTGAAATGACAGATGCATAAAAGGTACAAGTTAATACTATGTTTGTGTGCATTCAGATACCTGATTTATAAATTCTGGCTTTTGCATTTAATCACTTGGTCTCTTGGGTTATTAGTAGCAAATCAGAAGTCCTATTTCATGTTATTGTTTTTTTAATTTAGCTTAGATTTCAAAATAAAGTGTGGCATAAAGTGAAGACTAGCTCCCATGTTGTTTGTAATGGAGACATGCTATGTATTTATTTATTTTCAGCTCAGTTTATCTATAAGGCGGTTCTCTAGACAAACTGATCCACTTTATGTACAGACATGTTTCCAATTCAGTTATACAGACAGATTCAAATTCGATCCTAAATTTAAAACATTACATTCAGTTTATTACATTCAGTTTATTGAGCCAATTGGTAAAAAGTGCTCCATCTAAGGAAACCCAGCCAATTGCATGAAGTCACTAACTTTGCAGCAATCCGTCCTCCTCTAAGAGCATGTGACGATAGCGCACAGTTGATTGCATTGAGTCGTTAACTATCCGTCATACTGAGCAAGCATGTGGTGGCAGTGGAAAGAAAATCTCCCTCTTAACAGTAAGAAACCTCCAGCAGAACCTGGCTCAGTGTGAGCAGCCATCTGCCACAACCCACTGTGGATTTGAGAGCACAGAGCATACACACAAAAAAACACAGAACCACTGATCCAGGAGTACTTCCATGTTAAAAAAGAAGTACTGAGGTAATTGTAGTAGTAGCTCTTTTAGTGGCTTCATAATGCATAATTGAGTAGTAGTAGGAGAAAGTAGCAAAGTGAGGAAACAGCCTAAGCGTAACTATAGAGATAGTTCAGGATAACCAAGACAACTCCACTATAAGCTTTATCATAGAGGAGAAAATTAACAGTGTCTGTCTCACGGACTAAAACTAGGAGCCGTTTTCACAGGAGAGCAGCCTGATAACTAAAAGATCTGCCTCTATATTGATTTATTACAGATTTTTTTAAAAGGTTCATGTGGAGATTTTTACAAACTTTTTCAACCTAATGAAACTGTGTTGTGCTTCATGCATTCCCACTGATACGTTCTGTACTATAAACCACAGTAACAATTAAGTCATTTTTACAGTTTTTCCCTGTGTCTGTCTCAATTTGTTTGGACTCTGTAGACATTAACAATCAAACATGCGCTGAGTCTTTCAGGGTTTTTGATTTTAAACTCTGTTGACCATGTGGAAATAGATAAAAATTCTGTTTCAAAAATTAACAGAAGTCAGGTCAGGGCTTCAGTTCTGTTGTGAATGTATTTCATAGAGGTACTGATAATTTTGTGACTTTTCTCAGTTTAATACCTTTACAGTTTTGATTTTGATTACAACGACCTTCGGGTTAACCTGCGTTAATAACAAGTGATTTAGGTATTGTTTTTATCTGCTCATACTCTCAAACAATGTGACTCCATTAAATAATATTTGACATGTTGCTCATATTTCCTTTGTCTTTCTCAGAGGTCATAATCTCTCATATTACATGAGAATCAACTGGTCCAAACATAGATCTGACAAAAAAGGGGAGAAGATCCAATATAAAGTCATAAACAAATACACATCCATCCATCTTCTATGACTCTTCCAGTAGTCAGAGAGAGAAAGGTGGAAGACAACCTGGACAGTTCAACATTCCATTACAGAAAGGCTAATATAATCAGTAATATTGGGAGTTAAAAAAGAAGTATGAAAATAACCAGGAAGCCATATAAAGTAAGAGATTTGTTTGGTAAATAAAAAAAATTAAAAGAAAAAAATAAGTCTTCTGAAAAACAAAAAATATTAATAGCATCAATCAATACCAAATTTAATTATGTGGCTGAATACCAGTACATTAAACAAAGAAAAGCAAAATACACCAAAACAAAATTTAATAAAAAAACAATGTCCTGTTTTTTTCATGCTCCTGTTGTACCATATTTTCACCAATTACTGATGATGCCATTTACTTGATCATGAGGGCTATGTTATCTGGAGCGGTAACTCCTGGAAGCAAATTGGCCTCAGGGCAGGGGGCAGGCTAACTCACTCACAAGTCCCTGACTGAGTGCCTTGATTTTTGAGTTTTACCAGGTGAGCAAGAGGGTCGCCTATTTACGGCTACAGGTTGCAAGAGGGAAGGTTCTGACTGTTGTCTGTACTTATGTACCAAACAGCAGTTCAGATTACCCAGCCAACTTGAAATCTCTGGTGTTCTAGAAGGGGTGCCATCTGGGGTTTCAGTGGTGCTCCTGGGGGACTTCATTGTCCATGTGGACAACCAAGGCATTACCTGGAGGGGTGTGATCGGGAGGACTGGCCTCCCTGATCTGAACTTAAGCGATGTGTTGTGGTTGGTCTTCTGTACAAGGCACGAACACCATGTTCGTGCACAAGGTGTTTCATAAGTGTACTTGGTACCAGGCCACCATGGGGCAAAGGTGGATGATTGCTATTGTAATTGTATCATCAGAACTGCAGGTGAAGAGAGGGGCAGAACTGTCAGCTGATCACCACCTGGTAGTGAGTTGGATCCAGTTCCAGGGGAGGCTGCAGGACAGACTTGGTAAACCCAAACTGGTGGCAAGGGTAAGCTGAGAATGTCTTGCGGAGAAACCTGTCCAAGTGATCTTAAATTCACACCTCCAGAAGATTTTTTGCCCATGTCCCGTGGGCTCTGAAGGGTACATTTCTCTTTTAAATTGTTTTCCTAATTTCGTTCTATGGATTTTTTGTTTAACTCTTTTAATGTCGTGTCTTTTAATGTCGGAAGGAATCTGGGATATTACTAAAAGAAAAGCGATTTTCTTGTTTTGTAGAAGGATGGAGACAGATTTAATTTTGCTTCAAGAAACACATTCCTGTGAGTCCGATGTAAACTTTTGGAAAGCACAATGGGGTAAAGCAGCTTATTTCAGCCATGGCTTTAATCACTCAGGGGAGTTTAAATTTTCTTGCACAAATTTAAAGGTGATGTTTTAGAAACAGTGCCTTCTGATGATGGTAGATGGATAACACTTGTAATAAAACAAGACAATGCAGTTTTTATTCTTTGGAATTTATACGGTTTTAATTCGCATGCTTCAAACCAGATATTATTCGGTGAAATAGTCTTAAAACTTCAAGAAATCCACGAGAAATACCATGGTTCAAATATAATTCTGTGCGGTGACTTTAATGAATGTCTGGATAAAACAATACACAGATTCCCTCCTAAACAAAATCTTGCTTTACAAAATAATAACCTTATCTCATTCCTAACCTCCAACCTCTCCTTAACTGATACCTGGCGTTTCTTAAACCCTACTAAAAAATTATTTACATGGTCCAATAATAACCACTCTCTAAAATCCAGAATAGATTTTTTTCTGATCTCATCTTCTTCCCCTGAATATGTAAAAGATATTTGCCATTTTAAAGCTCCTATATCTGATCATAAGCTTATCATTCTGAGATTATCTGCAACCCAGAAGGGCTCTTGTAAAAGAGGTTTTTGGAAATTCAATAATTATGTGTTGACAGACCTATCTTTTAATAATGCAATCAAATATCTTGTTAAAAGAAGTTGTAATAAGGAAATTATTGGAGAACATATAGGAACAAATGGGAGTTATTCAAATACAAAATCAGATTAGCTGCTATTAAAAGAAGTAAAGAACTAAAAAACAAAAAACAGAAGCTAGAATCTGACTTGATGCACAAACTAAATCTATTAATGAGGAAATACAACTTAATTCAGTGGAAGAACTTGAATTGAAAAATATTCAGTCACAATTAGATCAATTTTATTTAGATGTGGTAAAAGGTTCATTTATTCAGTCTAGAGCTAAATGGCTAGAAGAAGGAGAAATGAACACAAGTTATTTTTTTGTTCTGGAAAATCGAAAGTCGAAATCTTTAAATGCTCTTAAGATTAATGGAATGTTATTTAAAGATCTAAAATTAATTAATAAATCTGTTTCTGATTTTTGTATAATTAAACCTTATGTACCTTCAATTAATGAAGACTTTAAATTCTGTTGTGACTTTGACCTGTCAAAAACAGAAATTCAAAATGCTTTGTTTTCTATGAAGAAGAGAAAAGGGCCTGGAATTGACTGGGATTTTTCTGTAGTTTTACATTAATTTTTGGGATCTTATTTAAAACCCACTATTGTCCATGTACAAAGAATATATCACTTATGGTGAGATGTCGACTACTATGAAGCAGGGTATCATATCTCTTATCCCCAAACTTGATAAAGACCCCTTAAAAATCGAAAACTGGCGGCCTATTACTCTTCTAACAATTGATTATAAAGTTTTAGCCTTAATATATGCTAACAGATTGAAAAAAGGTCTAGATACCATCATAGCTGAAACTCAAACAGGCTTTATGAAAAATCAGCATATTAGTAGTAACATTAGACTAATCTTGGACTTAATTGATTATGCAAGTGAGGTAAACTCTGATGTTCTCATCTTGTTTCTAGACTTCTACAAAGCCTTTGACTCGATTGAGCATAATTTTAGCCCTTAATGCATTTGGTTTTGGTCAAAACGTTGTTGATATTGTCAGCATGTTTTATAGATATATTAATAGTTCTGTGATAATCAACATGAACACTTCTAAATGATTCAAAATTAACAGAGGTGTCCGTCAAAGCTGCCCTGTTTCACTCTTTTTATTTATACTAGTTACAGAATTATTATCAATCCTGATTGTTAATGACAAGAACTTTGAAGGCATCACAATTTTTGGCAGAGAATTAAGACTTTCCCAACTTGCAGATGACACAACTTTTTTTGGGAAGGATTAACACCAACTCCCTAATTCCATTAACCTGATTAACCAATTCTCAAACGCCTCAGGTCTAAATTTAAACTTGTCTAAATGCGAAATTCCATCTAACTGCAATGAGGTTGCAGTCTGTAATATTCCAGTTAAAGAAACAGTTGGATATCTAGGTATACTTATCACAAAAAAACTTAGAACCAAGCAAATTTAAACTTTTCAGACAGGATAACAACAGCGAAATCCATCCTTAATACCTGGCTTAAAAGGGATTTTATCTGTCCTTGGTAGAGTTCCACTCTCTAAAGCAGAAGGCCTACCTTGCTTTGTGTATCCATCTTTATTCCTTTTTGTTAACGATTTAACAGCTGCACAAATTAACAATCTTTTTAAATTTCATTTGCAAACATAAATCACACAAGCTTAAAAAAGGAGTACTTTCAAACAGCAAAGTAGATGGAGGTCTTGAAGTTCTAAATTTCTTTGACATTAATAATACCTTTAAAATTAATTGGCTTAAAAAATAAATGTCTCATAAATCCTGATTCCACCTGGTTTTTCATCTCAAACCATGTCTTCAATAAATTAGGAGGTCTGTCTTTTCTCTTGAAATGTAACTTTATACCTAGTAAATTACATATCAGCAGGCCCTTCTTTCTTGGAAACTTGTTTATAATGTTTCTCCCAACAAGGCTCTTCTCAGGAATAACTGCAATATTTTGATAAGAAACATATCAGTATTCTTTTACAATTGGTTTGAGAAAGATATCAACCACATCCTCTGTCTTTTTGATAGTACTGGTAATATGTTGTCTTATGAGCGCATATAATTTTCCTGTTCCCCCCAGTGATTTTATCAAAATAACTCATGCTATTCCCAAAACCTTAATTCAACTAATAAAAAATCACCTGAGTTATTGCGGATCGATGAAACCTCTATCCTCCAGCTTGTGCTGGAGGGTATTAAACTAACAGATAGTAAATGCAACAACAAACACATACACCAATGCTTTCAAAGAAAGAAGAGTGTAGTTCCTAGAGGCAAGTTTTATTGGAGATCTCAAACTGAAAAAATAAACTGGAGAAGGGCTTGATTATTACCCTACAAATATTATATCTCTAATAAAGTAAAGAGATAAATTTTAAAATTCTTCGTAACATATATCCACTGAATTATATCAATGCAAAGTTTTCAGATGTGGTTGACTCCTGCACTTTTTGCAAAAAAGAATTGGAAACAACTTCTCTCTTATTTTTAACTGTGATATAACAGCAACATTTTGGAGTGATCTTGGGTCTCATTTTTTCTGTGCTGCTAATACTGTATACAAACTACAACTCAAAGATATTTGTTATTACAGTAACCCAGAAAATTGTGAGCTTGAACACATGATGAATTTTATAATCATATATGCCACATTTTTTATTCACAAACAAAAATTTACAAACTCGACACCGAATTTTGCACATTTTGTCTCAGAACATAACTTCTTGATTGAATCGCTTAATCTTAAACAACAAAAAATGCATTTCATTACTAACTAACTATAAAAACTTTATTCTTGAAACCTCTGTCTTGTTTATCACCAGTTTTTTTATTTGTTTTTGCGTCTTTCTCCTAGTCCTATTAAGACTGTATTGTATTCTCTGTCCATATATCTACCTGTATATCTTAAATGTATCCCATACCATTCTTACATAATGATATACTCTGTTTTTTTGATGTGGTGCTCTTTAAAACATGTACCTTGTCTGTTCTGTTTATATGCATTGTTGTTTAATTAAAAAAAAAGAAAAAGCATGAAGCAGAAAGTATGGCTCCACTTTTCAAAATTCGATGCAGATTACGCTTGCTGCAATATTTGTGACGCGAAGTGCAAGGCCAGTGGTGGGAATACTTCTAATCTGAGGACGCACCTGGTTAAGCATCAGATTTTTCTCAAGACTGAAGAGTGCACAATTTTCATCAGCCTCATTCCATAGACTGGTACCGTTGAGTACCGGTATCGATTCGGAGGTATTGGGTATCAGTACCTTATCAGTTCAAATGTGAAAGGTACTCATCTCTGCCTATGGTCATGAGGCGAGGAGCTATGACATGCGGGGGAAGCTCAGAGTAGAGCCACTGCTTCTCCACATTGAAAGGAATCAATTGAGGTGGTTCAGGCATTTGATCAGGACAGCCCTTGTGCGCCTTGCTTTAGAGGTTTTCCAGGTATGTCCCACTGGGAGGAAACCCCGGGGAAGACCCAGAACAAGTCGGAGGGATTATATATGCTGTCTGGTCTGGGAAGGCCTCGGGATCCCCGGAATGAGTTTGAGGATGGATGGATGGATGGATGGATGGATGGATGGATGGATGGATGGATGGATGGATGGATGGTGGATGGATGGATGGATGGATGGATGGATGGATGGATGGATGGATGGATGGATGGATGGATGGTGGATGGATGGATGGATGGATGGATGGATGGATGGATGGTGGATGGATGGATGGATGGATGGATGGATGGATGGATGGATGGATGGATGGTGGATGGATGGATGGATGGTGGATGGATGGATGGATGGATGGATGGATGGATGGATGGATGGATGGATGGATGGATGGATGGATGGATGGATGGATGGATGCCATTTGCTATGAACCTTGGGTGTATAAACAATACAGGATAGCACCCTTCAAAAGGTACTTTTGGGACCTTTCTGCCAACTATGGCTTCACTTGAAGAATGAAAATCTGTAAATGTCAGGAAAATCCAATTAGTACAACTGAACTTTATTTGAGATTTATAAAATTCATTGTGATTGAAGGTAGGTGTGTGCCCAAGAAGAAGACTAAATGTCTAAATTAAATCAGAAAGTGTTTAAGTGGGTGCATGTTTATGCTACAAGGGTATTGCAACTTCGTGTTTTTTTTTCTGCTCTAATAATTCTGTTTGTTTTTCACCATCATTGAATAGGATATACTGTATGTCACATTATATGTGGAAAATGGTATAAATTGATTTAGCAAGATTTAATTTTTCATATCACAAAAACTGGGTAATTTAACAGAAGTGTGTACACTCATGACCAATTGTTCTTGTTCCCACGTGTATTCTTTTTTTTTTTTGCTGGTTATTGTATTTCTTCAATCATTTCTCTTTTATCTCTCACTCAGTGACAGCTCCAGCCCCCATCTCAGCCTTGACCAGTATCAGGAAGATGGATGGACAGATGGGAGGATTTTCTTTTTCTTTTCCTTTAGTAATTGCTGCTTTGTTGACTCCATAAATCATGTTTCAAAGTGTAGAGCTATGCTTGAGGTGCTCATCTTTGAAGTTGTTTAATATTAGCCAAAGAGTTTACTTTCTAACTGGTCTACAATATTACATGTGGTTATACTTATGGATGAAACACTTCTGTACAATTGGATGTTGAAGTCTGTTAGGCTTCCAGGCCAACCCATCATTACATTAGGGTGGGGTCAGGTGTGGTCTGTTGTACTTATGACCACTGTGAAATGTGTCATTTCACAGTCCCTCTCTGCAGCTGCTGCTGTACAGCGGCACAGGCGCCTTTGTCGGGCCTAAGTCAGAAAAAAAAACTATCCTGCCGCACACTCTTGAGTGCTTGTTGACCTTTCTGCAGAACCTGTGAAGTAATGTTGATGCGTTCCCACTGCACCAACCCAGCTATTAATGTCAGAAGCTCACTCAGTGTCATCTCGCGCATCCTAAGTGTTTTGGTGTCAGTTGCTCAGTACCACACTATGTGATGCTTCCTCGTGGGCATTAGGCAGCTTTCAACAATCAGAAGGTGATTCATTGTTTAAACAACAACTGCCAGTTTTTACACCACCAACATCCACAGTTGACAGATAGGGATGTATCCATGGAAAACTCTTGTTTTTACTGCAAACTGTTGCCTCGCTCAAGGGCCATTATTTTATGTTTTTTGTGATCCATCCATCCATCCATCCATCCATCCATTGTCTAGCTTCTCACCCTATTTCTCCTCCCTGTGGAGGAAACTCATTTCGGCCGCTTGAATCCGGGATCTCGTTCTTTTGGTCACGACTCAAAACTCATGACCATAGATGAGGGTAGGAACCTAGATCGATTGGTAAATTGAGAGCTTCGCTGTTTGACTCAGCTCTCTCTTCACGACGACAGACCGGTACAGCGCCCGCATCACTGCTGACACAGCACCAATCCATCTATCGATCTCCCGCTCCATTTTTCCCTCATTCGTGAACAAGACCCCAAGACACTTGAACTTCTCCAATTGAGGCAGGACATCCCCCCCGACCCGGAGAAGGCACTCCACCTTTTTCCGGCTCAAGACCACGGCCTTGGACTTGGAGGCACTGATTCTCATCCCGTCCACTTCACACTCCACCTCCTCTCCAGAACCCCCGAATAGACCTTACCAGGGAGGCTTAAGAGTGTGACTCCCCCTATAGTTGGAACACACTCTACGGTCCCCCTTTTTGAATAGGGGGACCACCACCCCGGTCAGCCAATCCAGTGGAACTACCCCCGAAGTCCACGCCATGCTGCAGAGTCGCTTTAGCCAACACAACCCTACAACATCCAGAGCCTTAAGGTACTCTGGGCGAATCTCCCCCCCACCCTGGGGCCTAACTACCGAGGAGCTTTTTAATCACCTCGGTAACCTCAGCATCAGAGACTGGAGAGCCCGCCCCAAGGTCTCCAGTCTCTGCTTCCTCAGCTCCGCTTCCCCAGGCTCCGCTTTCTCTTCCACTGGGAATTTGGTGTGTGAAATAAATCTGTAATTTTGGATTGTTAACTCTGCTTCGAGGAAATTCATTTGTACTTTTTGCTTCATTTTTGTGCCTCTTGATACCACAAAATAAAGGTTTAGTACATGATCATTCAAACGTCATGTTGAGGTTTTGACTTGGAGCAAAGTGCAGACGGAAACTCAGGATGACCGTCGTAAAGTGTTAATAATAAAACCGTAACTTACAGATCTTAAGCAGGGTGAACAGGACATGGAGCACAGACAGGCAAACAGGCACTGTGATGGACATGGTAAAGGAGACAATAACAGAAGTCTAACAAAAGTATACAAACAGTGGAAACCAGGAGCTTAGATACTGAGGCAGCTCGCCAGTTCTGATTTGGAACAGCTGTGGCAGAATGAAAGCAGGAAAGCTGAGGAAGGAAGACTAATTAACACAGATGGAAATGCACAAAGAACAAAACACACAAATAAACTAAGAAACTAAAGCTAATATGTAAACAATTTACTAACAATAATGAACACAAAGAAATGAACTGAATATGGGAAGACCTATAAAAAATAAACACAAACACAAATAAAAAGCAAAGCACAAACAACCATGGACCGTTACAGATAGATCAACGTTAAATACATGGCTTTCAAAATATTTAACAAATGCAAATTTGAATATTTTCCAAATTTGCCCCACATTCCTATATGGTTTTGGTGTGGGTTTTGATTGGACCATTCTAACACCTGAATATGCTTTGATCTAAACCATTTAATTGTAGTTCTGACTGTACTATGTTTAGGGTTATTATCCTTCTCACACCATGTTTCAGGTGACTTCTGGGTGATCTGCAGTTTTTTTTTTTTCCTTTTCTTTGAAGGCCAGAGAATTCAGTTTTAGTCTCATCTGATTACAACACCCTCTTTCATATGCTTGCTCTGTCCCCTACATGTCTTGTGGCAATCTACAAACAGGAGCTCCTATGGCTTTCAACAATGGCTTTTTTGCTTGCAGTTCTCCCAGATTTGTGGAACGCACAACTAAGAGTTGTCCGGTTAACAGATTCCCCCACCTGAGCTGTAGATATCAAAAATAAAACCCAACAGTATTCATACCTCTGGCATATTTAGATTAAAAGTTATATTTTAATTTTACCCAAATGTTTCTTCTGACTGAAAAGTAATATTAAAGTTTTGCAGCGGCTCAGCCAGAGAACCAACCTTAATCTGATAAAGAATCTGTGGAGGGAGTTGAAGATTAGGGTGATGACAAGGAGCCCTTCTAACCACAAAGACCTGGAGCTCATCACTAAAGATAAATCAACAAAATACCCATGGAAACATGCAAAAAGCTCCTCAGCTATTATAAGAAGAGTTTGATCGATGTAATGTCAATTAAGATATTTCCCTTGATTGCTGAGAAGGGTATAAGGGTATAATATATAAGGGTATAATAAGGGTATAATATATAACGGTATGTTGAACATTCCATTTAAACAAAAATGAAAATATAAATCTTCCAAATTGATCGTCATGTTACATTGTTTTAATATCGTTTGAGAGAAAAACTCACTTCTTATCAAGAACAATCTTCATGGTTGAATGAACATAATTTGAAATGTAAATCTGCCAAGGGTATGAATAATTGTGGGTTTTGTCTGTACCTGTGGCTGCTTGCTTGATTAATGCTCTCCTTCTACAGCCTTTTAGTTTAGTCTGACAGCCATGTCTTGGTGGATTAGCAGTTTTTCAAAGCTTTTACTTTTATTGGCAAGGGTTTGAAATGTTGTTTTATAACCTAACTCTGCTTTAAACATCTCTGCCACATGCTTTGCTGGTTTCTATAAAGGGAGCAGAATACAAATCCAATACAGTTTTTTCAAATTTGTATTTGCTAGAAATTTTGTAGACCATCATATCTCCTTCCACTTCCCAATTTTACACCACTGTGTGTTGATCTGTCACATAATATCTCTATAAAATACATTGAAGTTTCTGGTTGTAATTTTACAAATAGTTACAAGTTTAAGGTGGCTTGCATTGTGAAAATGGCAATTTGAGGTTAGCAGTGAAATCTAAAAAGTAGAATGACAGAATAAGAATAGTTAAGAAATTGTTTTAACTGAAGATTATGTTGGTGTGAGAGAAGTAACCTACTTCTAATTAGGTAAAGTAAAACAACATCAATAAATGATCTTCAAACTAAACTAATTAGAAAGCACGAAAAAGCAATTTGTCTAATCTCCCTGACTGTCATGCCCAACTTATCATCAGAGCATGAGGAGAAACTTAAAATATGACCATAAAACTGAGGCTTCTGGAATAAAAGTTCCAACTCTAAATCAGTCATTTCAGTTTGTTGTGCCTCCCCCTCACTATCATCTGCAGGGTGCTTTTGTCCGTCGTATTGCTGCCTGAGAAACCAAGCTGAGATGCAGTATGACAACACTTTCTGAAGCACATCTCTGTAGAGCGCTGTAAAGATGCTGGTAGAGAGCGATGCTTGTTTCAGTTTCCATCCAAAGTACAATCTGTGCTGGGTCTGTTACATAATGCCAGGAGTGTTTTTCACCCCAACATGTTTTCTGAGGTCATTGACTTTGCAGGTAGATTGTTGAGTATATTATTTTAAATTAAAAAATGCAAAAAACATTGATCAAATTTTGTGAAAAAAAGGAAGAAATCAGAAAGCAACTTTTTAAACATAGTGGAATGCAACAGATTTGACAATATGTGGAAGAATGTTTCATAAAAATAAAATGGATGGCACGCTGCTACAAAGAAGACAAACCCTTCTGCAAATATATTGCTCTATGTGCTTTTCACCCCGATCCTCTTTAAAGCCCTCCATGAATAATGAAATTTGTGTTCCCTGGACTTGGAGTTGTCCGAATTCTCCAAGCCATGTGTGAACCACGTGCATTTGTTTTTTTTTATTTAGATTCCTTTCCTCTGACAGATGATGCAGTGCTCCAGAAAAGAAGATCTTCATTAATTAATTAAATTAACCTAATTAGTTCACTTTTACAAGGTAACAGATGCTCATTCACTCCCAAATAATGAAATAAGGTTCATTGGTCCTAATTGTTTGTGTTCTGTCAGTGTTCAAAGCCTGTCTGCTCTCCTAACAAGGTCAGCTCCACACGTCTGTCTCTGCAAATGCACTTCAAAAACTCCCGTACCCCAACCTTCTGGTGTAACGATTCACACCCACACACCTTTTTCCCAGCAGATCGAGATAAAAACGCCATCCCCCTCCAGCTGTGCTTTTCACTTCTGAGCTGGATTGCAGCTTTTAAGATGGTAAGAGAGGTTGATTATGAGGAGATGAGCAAACGGTGGCTACAGGGAAAGCAGCGGTCAGCCCAGGATGGGGGTTGCTCTCTGAATGCTAATGCGAGGCTTGAGAATAGCCATTGAAATGCAGGGTCCACTTGTTTTCTTAGGGTAATATCTGGGTAATGTTGAAACAGCCACCATTACAGGAGCAAAAGGTCATGTTAGTCAGCAGGAGAATAGAAGGCCATGAGAAATCACTGCATTTTCTCTGTGACTCACTTCTGTAGCCCTGATAAGCTAACGCAGATTAATAAATCAGTCACATAACTAGTCTCCTATTCTATGAAAAAAAATTGGTCTGAAATTCGTTTGAAAGATCTCTATCACAAATTAACAGAAGCAAGAACATTTCTGTATGTTCCCCATAATTAGGATTCATTGCAAATGAGCACTAAAATAATTAAACTTCAGTTGAAATGGAAAGATGATAAGAAAACTGGTAATTAATATACATATCAATTATGCAATTTATTTATCTAAGGGCCTATATGCAAATAATTTAATTTGTAAAAAAAACACACACAAAAAATTTAAAAACAAAGATACTAACGCTAGCAAAGGTTACCAGCCTCTAAGGTGTTTAAAGTAAGGGGCTTTAAGCCCTAATTCTGGGATCTGGTTGTAAACATGATTTTGCAATACTTTGACTGACCCACATTTTTCTCACTCTTTTCTTTTTTTCCCGTCATCACAACGTTGGGGAGTATTAGCCTTTCGGTCACTTAAATCTTTATCAGAGTCGGGCATCAAGTTGAGTCAAAGTTCACCCAACTAGCAAAACATATTTATTTCATGCAGAGCATAAATGCATGTCACTTTAAATATAAATACTTATCAAATAGTGCATCCAAGTATTCCTCTGCAGTTCTCAACATTGTACGCAATGACGACTGTCCCTTGATTTATTGTGTGGCTCTTGCTCTAGTACCTAAAGTTGACCTGAGGGGAGAAGGTTTGGGTGGAAGAAAAAAGAAGTTAGGGACCAACTTTGATCTATCTGCTTCCAACATGAGAACACCAGATACAAAAATATAGAAAGAGTGCCATATTTTAGTAAGATGCCGCTGCAGTTTACCCTTCTTTGAACAACTTGCATCTCTCCTCCAAGATTCTCTCTTGTCTGTCACTATGAGCAGGTTGGATAGTCGACTTTTTTGCTAAAACAGCAGTTCTGTCTGCCTGGAGGTCAATCAGAGACTGCTAGGTGTCACGTTTAGCTTGGTCCGTGGATGTCTTGGTGGTTCCAAACCTTGGAGTCGAGCCTGGTTTAATATCAAGTAAAAACATTTTTAAACAAAGTTAATCAGAGACACTGCACAGGTGTCAGAGCAATGGAGGAAAAATAGCAAAGCACACACCACATACAAAAAACATTGATTGCAACTGAATTTAAAATAGCAGTCAGTGCTGGCTCTGACTTGGCTGGGTAAGGCTTATTGCTGGGTTTACTGGTTATGACTGATCACCCAGTCAGAAGAGGATTTTCAGAACCCTGAAAGAGACAGTATGTCAGGATAGACCATCACTAAGAAAGAAGCTATCTGTTTTAGAACCACATTATTTAGACTCAGGGAGACCAAGCATGTCATCAATCTATTACACCAGAAAAAATATGTGTCTCATTTCAAGTTTCAAACATACAATAATTGTACTGACTGAAAAGAGAAGCTTATATTCAAATTTGAACATAATTTAAAATTTTTTGATGAATCCTGCAATAATTTAAAGCTTTCTGAATTTGTAAATTAGCTTAATATAATAATTCATATTTAAAGGAATTTGGTGGTATAAAAACACTTTGAGGTATTAAAAATCAAAATAGTTGAGATTCTTGAACACCACCTTCAGAATAAGAGCTTGTGGCTCAATCTAAACGTCCAACGAGGACTTTTAAAGGGGAGTTGGAGAAAAGTTTTTGTGAGAGTTTAATTGTAGGGTGTTCTGTTCACTTCACTATTTCTAGATGAGAAATTACACAGTCACACACAGTTATTTAGTCCCCCAATCCCTTCAAGTGTTAGAAGGGTCATCAAAAAGGGCATAGAAATCAAAATAACTTTGGAATTCAGGGGCTTAAGTGTCTGTGGGCTCTCCAGTCCAGTCTGATTTTTTACCAAGCTGGATGTTGAAATTCCTCAGCCGCAGAAAAAAAAACCTGAGACATGTCGTGTCATTCAGAGCTCATTCATGTCTAATTATCATGGCACTAAACCATTTTCTCAGCCTTTGTTGGCCTGTTGAGAGGATCGCCAGGCCCACGCTCTCCCATGCGCACAGCTCCAGCATCCTCCTCCTGCTCCTCAGCAATCCCAGAAGCAGCAGCAGCACCAGCAGTCACACAGAATGAAAGGAGCCGCCTCAGGAATGCGAACACAAAGCGAGGAATGTCATTCTGCCGAGTGCTGCTACCCCCCCAAACCAAACGGACAAGTGCGCACACACACAGAAGTACCCCACAAGTCTTGGCATGTTTAAATCACAGGGGGTAAAAAGTCTTATTATGACTTTTTTTTATCATTATAATGGAATATAAATATTAACTTTGTGACTGATAATTTCTTTACTTTTGATACGTTTTGTCTTCATTATTAGATTTTACACAGATGGTATCTTGGTATTAGTTTTTCATTACAAAAGATGCTATAACCCATTAGTTTTGAATAGTAGATTGTGTCTCCTTAATATACTAATAGTTTATTCTTAATATTTTACAAATTAAATTTTGCTAAATCTGAAAATAAAAACAAGGGCCAAAAGTAGCTCAAAGGTTACGTTCAGGAAGCATCAGACACAGCAAAGTCCTAAGATGCAAAAAGACCATTTTAAATCAATATTAGTACTTCTGTCAGCAACAAGATGCTGTTATCTGTTTTGAGACCTAAACAAAAGAGAACCAAGCTTGTAATAAATATGCATTTGACAGTTTCTTAATAAGCAACAGAGTACAGAGAAATTGACTCTTTTATTTTTACCAATAAGGGAAAGTCGCTTGCTTGTACTAGGCTTTATTTATGGGTATCAGAATAAAAGGGGCTGCCTGTCACATTTCAGATTTTATCTGTAAAAAAAACTGCAAACTTTGTATCATTTTTCCTCCACTTCACAATTATGTTGGTCTGTTCTGGTATGTTTGTGTTGGTTTGTCACACAAAATACCAGAGGTATCCATACTTTTTCAAGGCACTGTAAACAAATGACTATGTGACAGCAGTAACATACTTGTAATGCAAATTTGGGAAACTTTTATGGAAATAAATGATGATGCAATGAAGTGTGAAATTATTATTTTACCAATGTTCCGGATTATACTGTAAGTTTCATACTACTCTCTGGTACTTTCCAGTTGTCGATGAGATTTTGGTTTGTTTTGTGTTTTCATTTTTGACCAGTAATAAGTGGAGGTCTTGGCTCCACTCCCAGCTCCTGTCCTGGTTTTCAGCATCGGTCAAGCCTCTTGTCTAGACAGCGCAGATAGCAGGAGGTCCGGAGCTGGGAGTCCCTGCTGCTCCATACTCCATCCCTGGTGTTCCCGACCGCCGGCTCTTTGTCCCCGGAACTCGCTCTCACTCCTGCCAGTCCGCCGGGGCTTTTTTTTTTTTTTTTTTTTACTCGCATCTGGATCCCAGTACGAGTCGCAAACAGCCCAGCGTCCTCTGCCGCAGAAACCACGGCGTCTTTAAATTCGGGAAAGCAAGCAAGAAAAGAAAAAAGGGAAGACAGAAGAATCCCAGCTCTCCTCCGGCTACTTTCTGCGGTCTGCTGTCCTCCCGTGGTTCGTCGAAGCCGTGAAGCAGTTTGTGTGAGACTGATTGTTGCCTCAAGTTGGGGAGAAAGTTTTTTTTTCAGCTCGCTGTTTTCGCACATAAACTTTTTTTTCTGTCGAGTCTGAGACTTCATATTTAACTAACAGTTGTTGCTTTTAAACGGGCGACGTTTTAACAGGGTTTAGACGTATTTTGTGTTTTTTTTTTTTTTCTGGCTCCAACTAGTTGCTGCAGAGCTGGCCTCGGAGCTGCTGTGAATGAAGTTTCTGTTGGGCTGAAGAAATCTCCAAGAGGAAACTCAGCCTCGGAGGCGCACTAACCTTTCCTTAGCTAGCACACACCTGGGTGGCTCTAAACCTATTCTTAATTTCCTTTTTACGGCTTTTACGTTTAAAAAAAAAAAAAAAAATCCCAGTAAGACCCACGATGAAGACGCTGTTGTTGCTGTGTGTAGTCTGCACGCTGACTGTGTTGTCCGTGTCGGGGACCACGGAGCCAAAGTTGAAAAACTGTAACGAAGTTCGGGCTGCGTTCAGCTCCAAAGGCTTCAACATGAACGATGTCCCCAACAAAGCAACCAACGGTGAGTTTTACTCCTCAGCTCAGCTTTTAACCCCGCTGGGTGCTAAGAGAGAAGGGGGGAAGGCACCCTCCGGGGTCTTCATTGTAGAGATTTCCCGGTGCTCTTGTTTTACATTTTAAGCTACTGAGGTTGTCTTAAATAACTCTGTTAAACAGGGTTTTTATTGTCGGCTAGAAACATCCAGTCACTGTTTGTTCTGGTTCTTATTCTTCGCTAACAATAACATGTTAAATATGTCTTTTAAAAAGAACAAAACCGTTTTAATTGTGGTCAGGTTCGACACATTAAAGCTACTAGCCTAACCTTTGTAGAATTAATCCGAATCACGTTAGATATGGTCTGTCACCTGTACAACAACGTCTTTGGTTTATTTTTGTAATTATACTGTTAATCGGTTTTTATGTATAGATAAAACTTCCCAGAAACAAGCTTCCACAAGTATGTACCTCTGATGACATCACAGAAGGCATAATGCAACTGATCAAAGTTTTTGCCCAAACTAATTGACTCCTTCAAAGGATACTTGTACTTTGTGTGGCAACAGACAAATGTTTTAGAGCCATTTGTGACAGGTTTCGGTCAGGGTTTTGAAAAGTTCGAAACTGAAATTGTTTCTTAATAGTGGAAAACTGAAAATTCAGTGTAGGAAGAAGTTTGAGTTTCCAGATTTCTTTTTTTAAAATGAAAAACTGGAATTTCCAAGAAAAAAAAAATCTAGATTTATGTATTTTTAGATGATGACCTTTATGTTTGATTTGCCACATCACGATTTGAGTTTTTGTCCAGCTTAATTATTTAGAATTATTAACAAAAGAACAATCATTCAAAGGTTAAAATGACCATATCTATGCCAGTTTTACAGTTTGACCTCTACATGTGGGATTTACATTGGACCCATGGGTCTTGAACTGGACCTGGGTTGAATGCAGAACAAATAATTGAAATTTCTACTTTTTAGAATTTTGTTAAAAAGATACGCTAATCACAACCTTTGATTTAATGTTATTTGTTTTCAATCTTTGATAATATAGTCCAGATTTATTATAAGTAATGCAGGTTCTAACGGATCTAAATCAGCCTGGAGGTATCAAATAAAAACATAAAAAGGGGAGATAAAAAATAAAAACTAAAAAAACAACTAGGTTAATATTTTGTGCTCAAATGTCCTCAACCTCATACAATTGACAAAAACAGAGTAGATTTTCTATAATACATTCATCTTCTTGTTATATACTGACTGGCAGAACAGCTGTTATGCATTCATAGCTAAGTTTCCTCTCTACCACCTTCTTGCACCTTTTCTGCTTCATCTGGCTTCATTTTTAAGCCCCTCAGTGATGGTGAAAATCACTCACTTTGGGTATTCACTCAGTAAAAACTTTCACACAGAAGAGTGTGTTGTCAGTGCTACCTGTTAGCTGTTATGTATGGTTTGTTCACTGATCAGAAATGGATCAGATGTTTTTGTTTCCGACCGGCTGATCACCGATCAGTGAAATTGACAGAATTTAGCCACCAGTGGATTTATTGGTGCATCTCCAAGTGAAGCCTAAAAAGCTTTTCTTCTTCTTCAGTACTGTACGTGTTTGTGGTAAAACCTTACATTTCTGGTGGAGAAACATTGTTTTCCATTTAGGAAATACTTGTAGCTAATTCATAACAATATAAGGGGGTATAATCAACACAAAAGCCCGGCTCCCTACTGAATGAGGCCAGGCTTGTGTTTATTTCCAGGCTTCCTCAACGGAGGCTCCTGCGGCTGTGAAGTGCAGGCAGCCGGCGGTGATTTAGTAAACATTCCTTGTGAACACGGCTGGTGGATTTGTCTCCTCTGACTCCGCTGGTTCTCATTTTGTGGTGGAAGCTTGCTCTGTTTGAACTATACATCTCCCTGTGGGATAGATGAGAGCACATGACAGGATGAAGGGCACCAGTGAGGGCGGCTGATGTATTAGGAATTAGAGGGGCAGGAGGGCAAATCAATGAAGCCAATCATGGGATAAGTCAAGTAATGGAAACTTAGGTAGGGGGGCTTTTACAGTGAAGGCTTTGAGGGGAAGCAGTGGTTCGGGGAATTGAAATTCCTCTGTGGCCTACATACTTAAACCCCCCTTCCCCCACCTTTCTCCATCATGTTTACATTTTTACAGTAGTTAAGTGAACATGGTTTATTGAGACCTTTATGCACAGTCTGCTTTGTTGGCAGCTGTGAAGTAGCTCCAGCATGATGCCCTGGTGTGATTTTCCAAGCACGACCACTGGTAATTTGGTTGTTGTGTTGCCAAGGCTCCAATCTCCTTGAACAAGTTTTGATTTGCATAATAGGACAGTGTTTGATTTTGCTATCTTTACTCACTGAGGCTTGTTAAAATTTTAAGCATAAAAACACATGCAGCTTATTTTCTCATGTTATTGCCAGTCTTAAGGTCCTTTTTGTTTTTTGCAGTTTCTTCTGGTTGTTTTTCACTGAAAGCCCCTTAACAAATCTGCAAAGGTCAGATATAGTAGTAAAAGAGTCATATGTTTGAACGTGGTGTTATTGTTCAGTGAGCTGGAGACTAAATGAGCTGTTCAGAGATATGGTGCCTTGCAGAATCATGTACTACCTCAGAATCAGAATCCTTTACATTTTTTTTTAAATGTTAGAGTCACACCCCTAAGGGGGATGTTATTGTGCAAAAAAATGTGCATACCTTTTTTGGGAGGAAAAAGATTTGTGGTTCATAACATTTTTGACATAAAAAATCTGAAACGTGTTGTGCATTTGTATTCACCTCCTTTTTCTCTGATACCCCTTTAATAAACTCCAGTGCAACCAGTTGCCTTCAGAAGTCGCCCAATCAGACCAGCAGTTCTGTGAAGCGAACATGGCACATGGTTCAAAAGACTGTTCAATCTGCGTTACAACGGAAAGTGGTTAGCAGAGCTGCAAACCTACCAAGACATGGCCACCTATGCCCCTTTTCCACTGGCTCGATTTGGCCAGCCCGGAACAGATCCGCACGGCTTTGCACGTTGTGTGTTGCATTTCCACACACCAGCTTTTGCTCCGCTGAAAGGGACACCTCCTGGAGGCGTGGCTTTAAAGCATTATTTGTCGTGCTGCATAACCGCGAATGAAACACCCAACCGCCAATGTAAAGAAGAAAAGACCGAAACGCGTTACAAAGACAAGAAGTAACATGTCTATTGCCTGGGGATTAAACCTGCTGACTGCATTGACAATCAGATTTGATGAGTAGGATTTTGACATCCGCTTTATTATTATTAATAAAATTTCACTTTCCCTTTAAGAGACTTGGAAAGATTTGAATTAGGGCCCGTTTTATTTCTAATATTTGTTGCCTATATATTTATTCAGCTGCCGCCGAATACTGCAGTCTCCTATGATCGCCAGAAAAGCTTGCACCTCGTTGTTGCTCCAAGGGTTGACTTTTCTGGATAACTGAACTCCATCATATGTTTCTATCACTCGCTTGAATGCACGTTTGAAAATGCCGGTTGTTTTTTTTTTTACGATGGCCGACTCTTACGGCTGGCCGCGCCCATGGCCAATCAGTGAACAGCCGTTTGTTCACGTCACCTACAGTACCGACTCGGCCTCGCTTAGCCCTGCTAAGAAGGAGGTACCAAAAAAGTAGGTACCATTACTAAAATAACAGTAATGGAAATGCGTGCGAAGCGAGCCAAATCGAGCCAGTGGAAAAGGGGCACTAGATTGGTGGTAAAGAGAGCATCAACGGGAGTAGCAGCAGGGGGCGCTCATGGTAACTCTGGAGGAGCTGCAGAGATCCATAGCTCAGGTGGAAGGATTTGTTTTCCAGATGTGCCTGCTACAAATCCAGTCTTTAGAAAATATTGGCAAAACAAATGCCATGTTCAAAGAAAGCAATATAGGGGACAAAGCTGTGTGTGGTGAAACACTGTACAGTACCCTGAACGCACATTACCCACATTAAAACATGGTAGTGGCAGTATCATGCTAGGGGGTTGGTTTTCTATCCAATCTGACTGAGCCTGAACCTTTCTTGCAGAGGAGAATCAGTTTTCCTCTTTGTTTCTTCTTTTCAATGTGTGCAAAGCTGGTAGAGCCAAACCCCAAAAGACTTGAAACAAAAGATGGTTCTACAGAATATTATCTCAGTGGGTTATAGTAGTGCTTGTCACGTTTTTCAGATTTGTGTTCATAAGAAATGTGTAAAACCCATGTAGCATTTTCCTTCTTCACAATAGGGACTACTTTATGTGCTCTTTCATGTTGAATCTCAATTGGATTCACTGAAGTTTGTGGTTGCAACAAAATAAAATGTGCTCAATGGGTATGAATGCTACAATAATTCAAGGCACTATATGTCTAGGCTTGGTCAGCCCCATTGAGCAGCTGTTTCTCTTTCATAGACACTGAAATAAATAAACCATAGTAAAAAAAAAGAACCCTGAATGACAGTGTTAAGAGTCTCCAGAGACACCCTAAAAATGTTTGGTTGAACTTTAAATTTAAGTTATAATTTTATTTCAGTGAAGTTGTCAGAATCCTCATCCTGAATTAATTTTCCTTTCATTCAACTTGATAGACTTGCGTGACAACAGCACATTTAAAAGGATGCACCCATCCCTTTTTGGTTTTAATACAAGTACGTTTTTGTTTTAACTTCGTTTTGGTGCAAACATCATAAATCCAGCGTGTGGAACATCAGTCTTGGTGGAGACAAAAATTCAAAGATCGCATTTTCAACCTCAAAATCTCTCGTTATTGTTGGCAGTCAACAGATAAAGAAATGTATGTTCCCATTGAAATCACCCGCAGGTTTATCTGAAGCCAGACATGAGTCAGTAAAAATGTTTTTTAGGCAGTAAACGTGCAGTGGAAACCCAGCCTGCTCCAGCAATAGACAGAATGAAGTGATACAGAGGGACTGCAGGCTTGGCTGGTAAATTCCTCCGTTATCCCATGGTATCAGCTGAACCGCTTCTCATGGCACTGCTTCAAGACTTTGCTTCCAAGTTTTCCTTTTTTTTTTTGTCTGAGGATGATTTATTTGTGGCCTGTGGTGGAATATTTGGCATAAATTGGGAAGTAAATTTCTCCCAACACAGTGAATGATAGCGTATAAATATTACGGTTAATCACAGAAAATGTAAATGGTGGTTTTGCTGCCTGACTCACCTAATAATGTAACAATTGTATTTGATTCCCTTTTAATTATAAAAGGGTTTTGTCGCCTATCTGTGGAAAGGATCCTCAGAATTAATCGCTTTACTTGTGGATTAGCCATAAGATGGTGTAAGATTCTGATGGTATGAAAACCTTGACTAAAATACTGCATTGTCATGGTGTCGTGGTGTAAAGAAGTATAAATTGATATAATTGGTTTCGTTTGAATCAGAAAAACACCAAATATTTGTACATGTGCTAAAAATGTTAGAGTATTACAGTTTGAATAATGTTATCTATGCCATATTGGTTCTTTTTCACACATGCTACAATGTACTACACTTTTAGTTTTCAAGTAATCCTATCTAATGTCCCGAATATTCTACCTTTTTGCCGTTTTGTTCAGTGACGTCAGTAGGTTTCAAAGAGGGGGGGACGGGTAGTCAAAACAGTGTATTGATTAAAAAAAATATATTAGCAAATACTTTGGATTTTCAGTTTTCAAAATACAATTGTAATTATCATAATAAAAAGTAAAAGTAAACCTTTTTTCTGTTGCATAGGTTATTTTCACCAGGACATGATTCTAAGATCATTTTAGTCTAATTTCAGTTGAAACGCCAAGAGTGGGGAAGCTGTTGTGTGTTTATGTACATTTACTGTAGAACCCGTTAGACCCGCTTGTTATGTCCAGATCTGTAAAAGTATTCATTTTACCATTACTGTATGACTCCCACTACTTAGATTTTGTTTATATACTCTGCCATTCTTTTAGGCAACATAGGATTAAAACTAGGTCTCTAGAGTTTATGAAACTGCAGGCAGTGTGCGCAGAAAGTTAAATTGGCCAGATTCAGATACGACATGTTTTAGTTGAGGTTTTGACTTGGTGCTTTTATTCTACAATACAACTTGTTAGAGGAAAAAAAAACACATGCTTCTTAACCTGCAGACCTTTACTGAGCTCCATCCTGCGGTCTTCTCTCAACCTCCAGCCTCTTACTTAGCCCCATTGAATATCTTCATACATCCATCTTTTTAATGAATTGAGGGATATATCTGTACAGTCACATTAACAGGGACACTCTCATTTAGTCTTTACTGGCAGGAACTGATTCTAACGACAACACACTGATATTGGGTCAAGCTAGCAGAGAGGTGAAGTTTGCAGTCTAAAAGTTGCCCAACTACAGTGATGGCTTTTTATCCCCTCAAGTAAATGTCTGTAAAGTTAAGCAATTAATTGTCAGGACTGCTACTTTATAATTAGCGGACTCTTTCAACACAGTATGGCAACTTAAAACTCTTTCCTTTTTATGCTTCAAAATAAGAGTCTCAAACATGGATACGACAGCATGTCGAGCATAAAGCACTCGCCTCCACGTCTGGATTTGTAATATTAACTTGAATTTGCTTCATCATATTAAGTCACTTTGTGCCAACCGCTGGGTAGTGTCCTGCAGGAAGGACTTCCCTTTGACAAGCAAAATCATATAGTTTTAATATCGCCAGATCTCGTTATACCCCTACCTGTCACTCTGGCACGTTCTCTGGCATCTCTTTAAAATGTTTTTAAATCACAGCAACAGTATGATGGAAAGTCTTCAGCAGTTTTGAAAGCATAACTTTTTGAAACTTTAGTATACCTTGTTACTGATGACCCACCTATGTCTGTTGTAGGCTGAAAATTGTATTCCCTCACTTGCCAGCTGGAGGCTAGAATTCATAGTAGTTTAAAAAAAAAAGTAAAATCCACAGTAAAGTTACGGTCAGTAGCATGTTTCAGGTTTGGGACAGTCACGGATCAAAGAGAATGGAGGCTTTAGCTCGTGGAACATCCCCTGGTTATAGTCAGATCCGTGCATTATGACCGAAACTCGAAGCGTTCGTGACTTCATCGTGTCAGCCTCTTGGCTGGTTCGAGAGCTTCTTCCTGCAGTCCCTTATTGTGAGGAATCTCTCCCACCAAGCAAGTGGCAGGCAAGCAGTTTTCTTAGAAGTGCAACCATCTGGAGAAATAACAGGCTGGCCATTGCTGGGACATTCTTCAGATAAGATAAGGGAGCTGGAATGAGGGTACAAGGTCTGTGAGCATTTTTAGGTCCAAAGATCGGCATGAGTGGCTCTGCTCAAAACAGGTGCCCAGTTTTCTCACTCTTGCAATAATTAACAGATTAACCATTAGCTAAGTGTTCAGCTTCCCTAAAGCCTAAATATGTTTTCTGATTTAGGGAAATGTTTCATTAGATCATTAGAAGTCTATCCACTTCTGTCATCTAGTAAGACCTGCTTTGATTCACAACAGCAGTTGAGCATTATGCTATCATCAAGAAGCACATCTGTCCAAAGCATTTTACATCTTAATTGTGTTGTCACAATCTGCCACTACAGTGAGTGAATGGTACCTGCCTAGTTTCAGGGTTATCTTAAGCAGATGGTCTCTACAACAAGGAGAGTTTAAATACTGGGGACATATTAGCAGATGTCATGGCTTGAAACTGGCTTGGCTATTACTCCACTCCTCTTCTGGCCCTTCAAACATCTCCACAGCCAGCTGGGGACCTGGTTTGCGCTGTGTACTTGTATATTTGCAGTGCTACACTATGGAGTGCTTGGAGTTGAGTACAAAGCATTGTTTTTATTTTACTGACTACTGTTACCAGGAGCCTAAATTATATTTAGTGTTCATTATTAAATTCCTTTTTGGACTAATTGGGTTCAGACCTCAGTAACTTTCTAACCAAAGTAACATTTGTGTCTCCAATACACGATTATTGATGATGGGAAAACTTATTGGTCTCGTAACACAAGATTCAAACAACAGTTTCTTCTTTTTAAAGTAAAATATCTTACAAAGAGTGTAGTGAAAAGGGCTTAAGCTGTTATGATGAGCCCCGGATCTTAAGTTCGAATGCGTTAAGCTTTATACCCTATCGCAGAATCGGAATATTCCTTATTATCACAAGTACAACGCAATTGAGAAAAAGGGTACCTGGCCTGTGGATAAAGCAAACCTTGCACAGATGCAGTAGTTCATTTTGACCTCAATAGGGCACTGATAAAAGGACACCAGCAGTCTTGGTGTGATGTCATTTTTCTTTAGAACCCACAGGAAGTGGAGTCTCTGCTGGGCCTTTTTCAGCAGCTCAGGAGTGTTCATGCTCCAGGTCAGGTTCTCTTGGATGTGGACTCCAAGGAAGAGGAAGTCGGCCCCCCTCTCCACTCAGTCCCCGCGGTGAAAAGTCCACTATTATCTTGGTCTTGGTGATATTGAGAAGCATGTTGTCGTGTACCCCGCACCACCCCACCGATGAGCCCCACCCCTGTGGTGAACTCGACAGTGGTGTTGTTCTGGAAAGCCACCGTAGGTGTAGATGGTGAAGAGCAGGGAACTCAACACACAACCCTGTGGAGAGGCAGTGCTGAGGCTGATGGCCGAAGACTTGTGTCGACACAGTCTAACCCTCTGGCTGTTACCCGACAGTAAGCTGTGGATTTACATGCACGTAGATTGTGGCAGTCCAATGTCTCTCAGTTTGTCCACCAATCTGTGGGGAATGATCCACAAAAAGCAGCTGCAAGTAGCTCCCCCACTGTTCTAGATGGGATAGTGCAGCAAGGAGGGTTGTCTCTACTGCATCCTCAGTGGATCTATTAGCCCTGTAGTCAAACTGGTGGGGGTCTAAACATTTGGGCAGGAGTGATGTAATGTGATGCCTTACCAGACGTTCAAAGCATTTCATGACCACTGCTGTCAGTGCAACTGGCTGGTAGTCATTAAGGCTGGAAATGTGGGGTTTCTTGGGCAGGGGGACAATGATGGTGGATTTCAGACTGGGTGGGACAGTGGATTGGGACAGGGAAAGGTTAAAAATGCTGGTGAGAACTCCTCCCAGCTGGTCAGCACAGTCCAGCAGCCTTCTTCAGCTTGACAGCCTGTGGTGTGATCCTCACCTCATGCTCCTCCACAGTGAGGGTGAAGCTACTGTACGGTGTGGTGCAGCTGCCTGTGGTGGCACCACCTCAAAGTGGAGAAAGAAAAGGTTCTGCTTCTTTGCCAGTGAAGCATTGCTGTCAGCAGCACTGAGGTTAGTCTTCTAGTTGGTGAGCTGTTGCACCTACCTGCTGTTGCTGTCCAGGTGGTCCTCGAGCGTCATCCTATAGCCCAACTTGACCTTTCTGAAGCCTCTCCTCAGGTTTGCTCTGGCTGTGCTGTGCTGTGCTGAGACCCCTATTGACTGACCTGAAGGCGTTGTTTCTATCCTTCAGCAGCTGCTGGACCTCCTTGGTCATCCAGAACATTTTGTTGGGGTAGACCTGGGTTTTTTCCACAGTAACAATGTCTATGCAGGTCTTGATGTAACATAGAGCACTGTCTGTGAGGTGCTCTAGTTCTGGGTCTATGTTTGAGACTATTATTTTGAAGCAAGAAAGGAAGTAGTACTTGAGTTCACCTTTTACATTAAAGGTGAACAATAAAAGCTGCTTCTTGAGTTTACCAAACACTCGGTGATAACGGAATTGAATAAGTCTAGACTACATAAATTTGGGTACCTAGTAGAAACGTACAATAGGCTTGTAAGCGCTAGAGGAACATACTGCCATCTGACTAATGATGCGGATTGAACTGGCTTCACAGGTAACTGAGATTTTTAAAACAGAGTTTGAGGGTTATCAAACCTGTATTCCATTTGTGAAAACACAAAGGAGCATTAGACCTTAGCTTGGGGCAGTCATGAAGACACAAAACCAGGACAATATATTTTGCATAGCTCCTGAACTGCTTGTAAAACAAAAATAAGGATTCCTAATTTATGAAAACAATGCCTAAAGACTTGCCTTGTTCTTGTGAAGCACATATCGTGTTTCGTGTCATGATCTAAGTGTTGCCTTACTCTTGCAGTCTCTAGTTTTTAACTACACGCTGCCACCAGACCTGTAACTGTTCATTCGTTCAGACAACAGTGCATTTCTAATTTAGTTGAGTTCAATAAAAAATTGTCTATAATTAGGTTTCTTCCACTGGTGCACAGCTGCTTGGAGCAGAAAGTGAACCTCTTACTTTAGCTTACCTGAGTTTATCATTTCACAGATTTCACAGTTGTTTTCCTTGATGTTCTGTGTCTGTGTCTGACTTTGCTTTGCTAAGTTTGTAAGTAGTTGTCTGCCAGGTATAGACATCCTTAACCAAAGTGTCAAACATTGAGTCTTGTAACACAGCCAATTTTAAAATAAAATTTTCAGTGAAGGAGGATGCTATTATTACAGTGTTGTAAGTAGAAATTCAATGTGTTAGAAGGTACAGGGGGATCCATTGGCTTCAGACGTGTTATCTCAATAAAGTGTTTAGTTCAAGTCAAAGGTTTAGTTAAATACAGTGACAGTTTCATCCTTGCAAGTCTGACTCATTAAAGTCACAGGAAATTACTCGGTATGTGTCGAATGTAGGTTTTCTGTGCATCAAGCCTTTAAACCTTTTACAGCAGTGGTATGGTTTAGTGTTTGGGTGTGCATGTCTGATAAAAAGCTCTTTCTATCAAAACAGAGCATTTTAATATCAATGATTTGTTTACAGAGAAAATGTTTGGAGGGCTGGATAATAAAAAGCACTAAAGCCAAAGCATGAGCAATAATCTCTAATAACATTCCTGAGTGATGAGCTGAATCCTTGCAACTCTATGCCAGGAAGCAACTCAACGCTTCTCTTACACATTTTCTGAGGGGACTTTAAATTCTGTTTTTCAGTTTGTGTTTGTTAACACAGTTTAAGATTAACAAGATCTCTTGTGCTTATATTACAGACTTCTGCTTGTGCACAAGAAATATTTTACAGGTTTCATGTAAATGCGTCAAAAGCATTGATACTTTGATGGCTCCTGGTGTTGACATCTGCTTACCAAGGGTTTAATGATCGGTAATTAGGCCCGAGCAGGAAGGCCTGCAAGGGCCTATTGTAATCGCTCCGTTTATTATTATTCTGGCGACAAATTAATTGCCTTTTTCGCGGCTTTAACATATTCAAAAGCTCACCAAACTTGCAGAGCCATCAGTCGTGTGTGAAATTTACGTATTTTAAGGTTTTCGCGAAGGTCGCAATAAAAATGGCTCAACAGCGCCCCCCTAAAGTGAGATAGGCCAACTGGTAAGTCCTAGAGAGTTGAAATTTGGTACATAACTAGATCTCCCCAAATCATGAAAAAAAGTCTCTTGGGATTATGCCCTAAAACCAATAGGAAGTCGGCCATTTTGGGTCAAAGGGACATTTTTGGACGTTTTTCACTTTTCATACAAGTCGAACTTTAATGAGCTCCTCCTAGGGATTTTGAGCTACCGGCTTCATACTTGGTTAGTATGTAGTTAAGGCATTGGGGATTAAAATATATCAAAATTGTGAGTTTTTGAGCATAATGAAGGGACGGGACCAGGCCTCGAGGTTATCCTTCTTGCCGCAAATTTCGAACAGCAATAACTTTCACATAAATTGGCTGAGATACACCAAACCTGGTATTATTGATCCCTCTCAGGTCACCAACAATCCTATCTGGTCAAATGATGACATCATCAAATCCATGCCCCCTGAGAACAGGAAGTAACTTTTTTCGCTTGGAAAAGTCCCTCTGTGGCCGACTTGACTCAATCAACTTCAAAGTGTGTCTGATAACAACAACAAAACAAGTTGGTCTAACTTTGTTTGAAGCACAATTACTTTTCATAAAAGAGCGTGGCCGTGGCGAAGTGAGACGTCACGCCATGACCATACGTTTGGCTCTAAATTCCACATAGATCATCTGATCTGGACCAAATTCAATGTGATTGATCCTAGTCCAGTCCCCAACAGAGATCTGATGACATTTTGGTGGGCCTGGCCTAATTTCTCCACAGCGCCCTTCACAAAACTTTAAAAAATCAGCCCCAAGCCGTGCTTTGACCAAGGACTGTGAAATTGTGTACACATATGTAACTTCTCGGGACCTACAAAAAAGTATCTTGGAGTGTTGGTCCAAACCCCACAAGAAGTCAGTCATTTTGGATTGAAGTTGCCATTTTGACCACATCTTTGCTGTTTCTACCCACATATCTGAGCGAACTCCTCCTACAGCTTTTGACTTAGAGATTTGAAAATCACTCACTATACTCTTAAGGCACTGGGGATTAAAAGTTATCAAAACCTTTTTCATACATGAAAGCGTGTGGGCGTGGTCACGCCTCAAAATATGACTTCTCGCCATAAAAGATGAAATTGATATAGCTCCTACAAGGAAAGTCACAGAGACCTGAAACCTCCTGGGATTGATCTGCCTCTACGCATGAACAATATTCACTGATCAGATTCTGACATCATCAAAGCCCCGCCCCCTGAGAACAGGAAGTGTCATGTTTTCCTTTAGAGAATCAGTGTTTGATGTTCCTCACCTAATCAATGTGAAACTGTCCCAAGTAACAGATAACATGATGGTCTAAGACAGTCGCCAGTACTGAATGCTTTAGCTGGAGGGTGTGGCTATGATGGCGTGGCGAATTCTGATGTCACGCCACAGCCAAACGATTGGCTCTAAATTACACATGCATGGTCCGATTCACTCCAAAATAAATATGGTTGATCTTTGTCAGCCCCCAAACACCTCTATCGGATTACATTGGAATTTGGATCAACAGCGCCCCCTAGGATATTTCAAGTGCTCTATCTGCCTCATACATCATCGGATCCACTTCAAATGTAGTATACATCATCAGGGATCAATACTGAACATGTTGGCACAGTCAATTCATGACGTTGTTTTAGCCCCACCCACTAACAAACAAGTGAGTGCAGCTTCCATCTGGAAGGTCCGATTTACTCCAGATTTTGAATGCTTCTCGCCAGACCAAAACTCTGCATGACCGAAGATAATATGATATGTTGCTCACAGCGCCACCTAGTGGCGACGTGTTGAAGTGAAGCAGTGTCATCGTCGGTGGCGTGCAGCCAGGCTCCCGCGGTTGCTGCACAGGCCGAGTTGTGCTGAGATGCGAGGGCCTTCAATGCTGCTTGCAGCTTTAATTAAATTTAGGCTTCATTATGCTGGGGTCCTGTGAAGAGGAGGGGCTAGCTCTGACTGTGTGGCCAGATGGGGTCAGAGAAGGGAAGCAGGGCGGATACATGTAGCAATTATCATCTGGGTTCTGGTATCACAGCATGACAGCCCTGAGATCGCAGGGGCTGCTGTGGCATCCTTTTCTCTATGGCTGGCAACAGCTGCTTTTTCACTGCCCCAAAACAAACCAGCATATCCCAGCGTTACAAACCAACGGCTGAACAATGGCAAAACTGCAGGAATGTTGGTGAAATTAGAGCTCTGGGAATGGTTTTGACATCTAAGAACTTGTTTAGTCTTTAGGAAAGAGTCCTCAGCAACAGGGGAATGTTAAGTGTCTCTGGTACGCTCATTTAATATACTCTGAATGTAGCATCAGTTCAATAGCTGTGTGTGTGTGTTGGCTGAGTGTCTGTTATTCCATCACTTCACATCCTTTGCTTCAGTCCGTGCCTTCACCCCTCTGCCGAAAAAGGACAAGTGAGCGACAGATCAGTAGGGGGTGGATGCTCTGTGTGGAAACAATTGAGCACCCCCTTTCAGACTCGCCTTCCCTCCCCTCCCCTCCTCTCAACGCATTCCACACCGGACCACCAAGACCTGCACACTGGAGTCCCGGAGCTGGGAACACAAGGCAACAAAGAGAACGCTGGAGGAGCCGGCCCATGTCCGCAGAGAAAGAGAGGGGATTTGACTGGCAGAAAAGCTTTTTTTTTGCAGGGTCAAAGTGATTTTCCGGTGGAAGAGTTGGTCCACAAGGAATATTTGGATTTGACTGCATACATACATGCATTTTACAAACGTATGCCTGTCTCACCTTTATTCAATAAAGATTTTTTCACTAAAAGGCCCCACGTCAGTGTATTTTTAGCATTTGTGACCACAGCTAAACTTGACTCCATCCTTTGGTGGCCACAGCAAACGGCGAGAAATCCTGATCTGGCTTTGTGGTTTTCCATATTTTGAGCTGAGAGGAACGATTCCTCCCCACCTCCCTCAAATGAATTTCTCTGTTAACACATCCTGTTTGCAGGCTGTTAAAAGTTGGCTATTTCTCTTCCTCCACATCTGTCCCGACTAACATGTCAGCTCATGTTGTCCTGCTGTTCATACTCTAGCTGCTCCTCCAGGAGGTTTTGTTCTCTTCCCTTCTTTCCCTTCTTCATCCCTGGGTAAGGTTTTTTCTGCTCCTTTGTAATGTTCCTTACAGGTTCTTTCTTGCTTGGCCTCAACTAGCACACCTTGCTATAATCTGCATTGTTTTCATTGGGTTGTTTTTTTTTAGCTTTCAGAAAATGTGTTGATGTGAATATGAAGGGGATGTGCTTCCAACATAAACATCTCCTGAGGCATCAAACTCCCTATAATTATGATTTTTACTAATTGTATATTTTTCCTCCACTATTTCATAATAAAACATCAAAAACATTTAACTTACAGTCAGCATGGGTTAGTATGAGATTCTTGAATTCCTGACTAAAATTACCACAGTTTCAAAATTTCAAACAAATTTCTATCATTATCTAATTGCTTTTAGAAGAGCAATTCCTACTGCTTCTAGAAATAATAGTTACAGTTAGAATGTACATTTACAGATTAAACACATAGGCTTAAACGTAAACATCTGAAGTTGTCTTTCTTTCTTAGCCAGTCAGCAAACAGGCAATCCTGAGCAACAGGTGGGGGAGGGGCAGCTCTAGGCACTCGCCAATCTGGTATTCTCGCAGTATAACTTTGAGCAAAACTACTGTGGTGTCATGGACTTGATGCAATCTGCTGTGGTTCCTTTAGGTTAAAGATGTTTTAATCAATTTGGATAATAAACTTAATTTGACTACATTGTTTGATATCTAGGACCAGTGGACTGCATGTACTTTACTTGGAATCTGTATGATTTGACTGAATTGACTTTTAAAGGGCCTTGAGACGACATGTGTTGTGAATTGGAGCTGTATAAATAAACTGAATGGAATAATCATAAATATTTCATATGGATGTGTACGATTTGGTTTTATTTAAAAAGGCCACATTCTGGGGAGAACAGTATCTTCCCATAAATGTATGTACTTTGATGCATTTTGTTTTAAGATTCATGAAAATCTGGCGTAGCGCTGGTAGTGTAGGGGTTAGCGCACGACCACATAAAGAGGCTATAGTCCTCAAAGCGGCCGTCTCGGGTTCGAGTCCCGGCCCCGGCGACCTTTGCCGAATGTTTCCCCCTCTCTGCCCCTCCTTCCTGTCTACCTACTGTCAAAAATAAAGGCCTCTAGTGCTGAAAAAGAAAAGATTAATGAAAATCAGATGAAGGTTAGGGCTGATGGTTTGTTGCAGAAAATGAGGATAATTTAGGATAATTTCTGTGGGATTCAGAACGATTACCTCTATTAGAAAACTGCTGCTACATTTTATTGGTCATTTGTTTTAGTAATAAATAATGGATAATTCAGCAGATTGGGCCTCAGAAACGCTGAATGTCATTTTGGTCAGGGAAAACTCCATCGGTGCATCTAGAACAGTTCAGATCAGTTTATCCTTGAGGCTGTTTGTGGATACCTACTCCAACGCTTGATGTTGAGCAACGTGATCTCTTCAACAATCATGTCTGGCTGCTGTTGCTCTCTTGTGCATGGTAGTGTATTTTCCTGGTCCCTCTGATATTTGAGCTGCAGTTCGTCTCTTTTGTGTTGCTCACCTTGATTTTGGTGTCACTCAGCCAGCTGTGAAGAGTGTGGCAAAGAGCCACCGTCTATGATCTCAGACTGTCAAAGTGGAGTGTGAAGTCATGTCACCACATAGTTCCCGGGGATGTGTGGGGGTGTAGATGTAACACTACCGAGGTTAATTGATTTTTGCGAGAAGCCGCAGTCTGCTCCGTGTCTGTGTTGATGGTCATGATCATTGTCAGGAATTGTGCAGCTCATCATAGGCCTGTGTGGTTTGGGGGAGCGCAGTAAGGGAGCGACGCCAGGGACTCGTTCGGGTGTTTGGGCCGAAGCCTGAGTGCTGGCTGTAGGCCAGAGGAGCAGTAATTCTTGCTAATTACTCCCAAGGCCTGCATCAAGACTCCCACTGACAAGGCTCTCACTCACTCCATTCACATATCCAAAATGCAGTTATCCTAATATGTTTCCTAATATTTACTCAGTCCCTCTCTGCGGTGTTCATTCTTGGATTTATATTCTTATAAATTATAGGGTTCGAGATCAAAACCTCAGCATTTTGTCCAAAAGAAAAGAATGAAATGGGTCTTCAGCTGCTTCACATAGCTGAGTGAATTTTATGCCATGTGTTAAAAGCAGCTCGTCTGAACTTTGATTTTAAAGATGAGGGAGACGGCAGACGGCCTTCTGGCCTAGAGCCGACGAGTGAGAGCGGGTTGGAAAAAAAACACATGAAAGGATGAAATACTTTCTACAATGATCGGTCCAAATCTGCAAATCATTAGATACGTTTTTTTTTTTTTACTCCAATAAAATTAGTGTGGGAATGCGGGATTCTGTACTGGGTCTTGAAATGATCTGAATCTTCTGGGGAGCAAGTAGCTTTGATTTATCGACACATTGACAGCATGTCATCAGGAACGGACTGAGCCATCCATGGCTGAGGCCCCATCAGACCAGTGTAGCATAAGGTTTAGGCTTTCGAGGTCCATATTGACAGGCGGCGATGAGTGGTTCTCTTCCCACCGCCCCTGCTGGTGTCCAGTTTCGTAAAGCCTAACAGGTATATCAGAATCTTTCTTGCTCCTTTGTGGCTTTGAGCTTCCAGAAATCTGATCTTGTACCTGACCTCATTCTGCCTGGGGGGGGCTTTTGCAGGCCCTGTCCTGTTTCAACATCTGGTTAGACTCGGCTGCTTGTTTCCAAGCTTTGTGCTCCCTGTCTGTAGGTTGGGTTTGCTAACTTTATGTCAGACCCGTCATGAGAGATCCATTGATTCAGAATTTTGTGGTCGATTTCAGATTTCTGTATTGTTTGTTCAAATTTTGACCTGCCTATATCGATTTTGGCTACTATATTGAAACACCTAAACAGGATAATTAAATTTGTATTTTTCTTGCCTTCCTGCTGTAAGGGTTAATTATTCATATTGTGAGCAGAGCTGATATCGTGGCTCTGTATGACAGGAGCCGGCCTAAAAGCAGGTTTTACTATTTCAAAACAAAGGGAAATGATTAGGAGATGACATTTTAAACTAGCGTCCACATTTTCTATTTGGGATTATTGTGATTATCTCAGTTTTCAATACTAAAACAGCTACCTTTGTGTGTAATTTGTAGAGAATGTAGATTCTTTAATTCTGAGATTTCCAAAAAGCTGTCAACATTTTCAACACGCTTACTGGGAAATGCAGGTTAAAGGCTTTAATGGATAAAACAGTACAACTTTATTTTATTCTGAGCCTTCCCATTATCTCCTAAAGCTCTTGCTCTCTCTTGCTTTCTCAGTGTTAATGAGCTGCAGACATGTCTTGACATGTTGTAAAATGTACAGTTTCTTTAAACTTGTTTCTTCCATGTTCTGCGCTTTCTCTGACTTCATTTTTAAACACTGATACTAAAAAAATTGGTAACTGAGTATTCTTTAGTCAGTAACATCATTTACTCCATGAAGATGTCATCCATGCGAACTGGTATCACTTAATATTTTAAACTGTTCAATCAGTATTTAGCACAGTTGGTGCCGATAACATTACTGACTGTAAACATCAGTCTCTGTGTGCATGTCATAGAAAATATATTCTCGCAGCTTGAATTGACATTAAATGTGTTTTAGGAAATACTCTTGCTTCATTTTAAACTCCTTCCTGGTATTAAAAATAAATAAAATAAAACTACATTTGAGTCTTTGTTCTTCAGTGATATTGAAGATTGGTGCCAGTACAACCTTTTAGCGCGTATTAAGGGTAGTTAGGGCATCACTGGTTGGAAAAATATTCGATTTTCAAGTTTCTGACCAGTCGGTCACCAATCACAAACATGCCAAGTCACAATTATGCATTGCGTAGAGATGCACCCAATACTCATCACATTTTGTGGGGGAAGTTTCTCTTCAAACTATGGTATAGGTCAAGACATTTGTAATTATTTATTTAATAATTCTTATTTGGAGTTGGGGTTCTGTTTTACTCACTCGTATAACGAGTCCCCCAACAGTCCTTGGATATTTTTGTCCGTGAGGATCATGCAGAGCGCGAAGCACATTTTAAGAGGACCTATTTGTAAGCTCAACAGTAGGCCGTTTCTCTGACAGCAAAGCCGTGTTTATGCAGGGTCCCTTGGTAAAGCACTTGGCCTTAAGTAAAGAGTGTTTTTCATCTTCTCCTTTAAAGTCTGTTTTCATTTGTGTGCCATGAGTCAGTGGAAAGATGGAGGCCTGGTGTAGAGGAACAAGCCAGGAAGGTCTTTTGTGGCTCTGTTCTTTTCTCTCGCTCTCTTTCCGTCTCTCTTGTGATAATCATGCTTTACTGCAACTTGTTCTTCCAGTTTGTCTGTAAAATCTCTGCTAGTCTTTACAAATCATAAACATAACAGTCTTAGTCTCTTATACTTGCTTTCAAATGTGTACATACAAACACTAAGGATGTATTCACACCAGGAAAGTCCTTTAGTCTGCTTGTTTGGTCCGGACTAAAAGCAGACTTTATTTTTTGTCTGGTGCGGTTTGCTTTCACATTTTACTTTTTGCAAGTGAACAATTACTTGTTAACAAAGTCACGCGGGTGATGATCATTGCTCCCATTGTACAGAAATGACGGGAGCGGGACAGAGCACAGACCCGGAAATTTAGGAAAACAAATGTAGCTACAGTGGCTTAAGTCCAAAAAGATGTACGTTATCTGTAGTTGGTTCAGATCAGGGCCGGTTCGTATTCCGACCACAAGCGAACAGCACCAGAGTCCGTTTGGAAGTGGACCGAGATCACCTCAAAAAGTGGGTCTCGGTCCGGTTGTTTGGTCTGGACCAAAAGTGGCAGGTGTAAATACACCCTAAGACACGGCCTGAGTAAAGCATCATGGTTGTTAAACAAGCTGCAGGACAAACACTGCAGATTTGTGCCTCAAACACCAAGAACTGAGGAGAAAGAAAGGAAATAGTAAACAATATGTTTTATACCAGATGGAAATCTCCAGTTCCCACAATAGTAAAAAACAAATTCTGTAAAAGTGTTTGAGTGTATTGTGGGGTATATGCCCCTTAAAAAAAATCTGGTCTTTATATTTGATACTTGCTTAAAACTTGAATGCTAAGGCCTGTAAAACCAAGATTCTTATTGGGTGATTTATTTATCAGCAAACAGCTACAGGTCCTTCTCAAAATATTAGCATATTGTGATAAAGTTCATTATTTTCCATAATGTAATGATGAAAATTTAACATTCATATATTTTAGATTCATTGCACACTAACTGAAATATTTCAGGTCTTTTATTGTCTTAATACGGATGATTTTGGCATACAGCTCATGAAACCCAAAATTCCTATCTCACAAAATTAGCATATTTCATCCGACCAATAAAAGAAAAGTGTTTTTAATACAAAAAACGTCAACCTTCAAATAATCATGTACAGTTATGCACTCAATACTTGGTCGGGAATCCTTTTGCAGAAATGACTGCTTCAATGCGGCGTGGCATGGAGGCAATCAGCCTGTGGCACTGCTGAGGTCTTATGGAGGCCCAGGATGCTTCGATAGCGGCCTTTAGCTCATCCAGAGTGTTGGGTCTTGAGTCTCAACGTTCTCTTCACAATATCCCACAGATTCTCTATGGGGTTCAGGTCAGGAGAGTTGGCAGGCCAATTGAGCACAGTGATACCATGGTCAGTAAACCATTTACCAGTGGTTTTGGCACTGTGAGCAGGTGCCAGGTCGTGCTGAAAAATGAAATCTTCATCTCCATAAAGCTTTTCAGCAGATGGAAGCATGAAGTGCTCCAAAATCTCCTGATAGCTAGCTGCATTGACCCTGCCCTTGATAAAACACAGTGGACCAACACCAGCAGCTGACACGGCACCCCAGACCATCACTGACTGTGGGTACTTGACACTGGACTTCTGGCATTTTGGCATTTCCTTCTTCCCAGTCTTCCTCCAGACTCTGGCACCTTGATTTCCGAATGACATGCAGAATTTGCTTTCATCCGAAAAAAGTACTTTGGACCACTGAGAAACAGTCCAGTGCTGCTTCTCTGTAGCCCAGGTCAGGCGCTTCTACTGCTGTTTCAGGTTCAAAAGTGGCTTGACCTGGGGAATGCAGCACCTGTAGCCCATTTTCTGCACACGCCTGTGCATGGTGGCTCTGGATGTTTCTACTCCAGACTCAGTCCACTGCTTCCGCAGGTCCCACAAGGTCTGGAATCGGCCCTTCTCCACAATCTTCCTCAGGGTCCGGTCACCTCTTCTCGTTGTGCAGCGTTTTCTGCCACCCTTTTTCCTTCCCACAGACTTCCCACTGAGGTGCCTTGATACAGCACTCTGGGAACAGCCTATTCGTTCAGAAATTTCTTTCTGTGTCTTACCCTCTTGCTTGAGGATGTCAATAGTGGCCTTCTGGACAGCAGTCAGGTCGGCAGTCTTACCCATGATTGGGGTTTTGAGTGATGAACCAGGCTGGGAGTTTTAAGGCCTCAGGAATCTTTTGCAGGTGTTTAGAGTTAACTCGTTGATTCAGATGATTTGGTTCATAGCTCGTTTAGAGACCCTTTTAATGATATGCTAATTTTGTGAGATAGGAATTTTGGGTTTTCATGAGCTGTATGCCAAAATCATCCGTATTAAGACAATAAAAGACCTGAAATATTTCAGTTAGTGTGCAATGAATGTAAAATATATGAATGTTAAATTTTCATCATGACATTATGGAAAATAATGAACTTTATCACAATATGCTAATATTTTGAGAAGGACCTGTAGGTTACTAAAGGTTTGTGTGAAGCTTACTGCGGTTGCACTAAAGCCAGCCGACTGGCAGTGCACAGCAACAAATGGTCAAAATATTGTCGGGTCCCATTGCTCAACAACTTAATACCACAGAGACGTCAGCATCCAATATTACTTCCATAACTGCTGCCGCTGTGATGTCTAGATTCTCCTTCTGCGCATGTCGGTTGCTTTGCGGTGGTTAATAGTAGATTGAAGTCTGATTGCGGTCACATTTAATTAGTAGTTTGAACAACTACTCAAAAAAAAACCTAATTTCAGGAAAAAATCGAAATTGCACATCAAGACCTGCAGTTTGAAAGTCGCCTTGGTCACTCTGCTGCTTTCTTTGGCATCTCATTAGTGGCAGCGATTCTACTGAGTCTTAAATGTTTGAAAAGGTGTGGATTTTTCACTTACCATTTTCTAAGTCTGGAAGATAGGAAAACTGAATATGGGACAATTATTTTACTGTATCGCTTTTACCAATAATAATCAAAATTTCTAATTAAGAGCTTTGTACATAAGTATATAATTAGATGACTTCATTGCCTCATCAAAGCTGAAGTTTTTGTCCAACTTATTTTACCGAGATAATTCCTCACAGTTCCACACCTGTTTTTGGCCTCTGATCCTCCGGGATAATCCAGTTCGAATTTTCCACATCTAAGTGGTATAGATTTTAAAAAGAGCAGAGCTGCCAAAAAAGCTGTGTAATTTGTTTTATACTCAAATGATCAGATTGCTGTATAGGCTTCAGGAAAATCTAGAATTTTGAAAAATGTGTAAAAAGCCTGTTCTTGGTCTATCTTGATAAAGGTATCTGGCTCATACCCAGTGTGTATATTCAGTGTTCATCAGGAAATGAATGCAAAGATTAGCTCCAGAGCAAAGTTTCGGAATCTGGTTTCTGCCTTGTTAGAATACTTGGAAGCGAGCTGAAGCCATGACAAAGCAGTGACCTGGGAAGTGGTGTAGGCAGGGAGCTTTTGTGTCGGGAGACAAAGCCATCGATGCTGGGCCAGGACGGAGAGGGTGAATCGGGCAGAGCGAGAGGCCAGGGCAATGTTGTGGAATCTCCCCAGGGGCTTCTGAGTAAATGTTCATGGATGACGGCGCTGTGGAATTTCACAAATGGGGAGTTTTAATTGGCCTGAGGCCCCAACTTGTTTAGCAATCAGAAATGGACTCCGATGGCAGCAGGCTCAGATTTATGGATCCCAGTGTGTGCATTGTTTGCTAAATTGACTGGCCTTTAGAAAGGAATTCATACATAGGAGGAAAAGAGGGGAAGATTTGGCAGAGATTAACATTTTAATGTGATATTTCTTCACTCTGAAGTACTTGAGTCTAAAACGCCGTATACAATGCTGCAGAGCTTACCGAGTTCTGCTTCGTGACTTGTGGTACAAAACCAGACATATTTTCTTTAGGTATTGTGGAACTGAGATTTGTTTTATTTCGTGATTTATTTAAGGAAGCAGATATTACACAAAATTTAGTGGCAGGTCGTTGAACTAAGAATATTCACTCTTCTGAAGCAGGACTTCTTGACTCGTAAAGGGATCGTGGGCATTGTTCTGAGCAGCATAAATCTCTTATGTCATAAGCAGAGCTGGTGCTTTAAGAGCTCAGCACTACTGATGGGTTTCCTCCCTGCATTAACCTCTGACACATCTGGTGAATCATGACTCGTATCAGCATCAGAGCTGACTCACTATGGCAGCTTTCTGCTCAGCTGACTTCATGCAGCCTTTCCTGACAAAACTAAGAAGCATGTTTTAAATTTCAGGGGATTTTTAGATCCATAGTGGTGTCACCCCTAAAGCATGAAGCAGCCACTCTGGACAGAGTGGTTTAAGCAGCTGTTTAAGAGCTTAAACTGTTCATCACTGTGCAGTTAGGACAACTACCTAGCATGAAGAGCTGGCTTAAAGAGGTCGTCTTATGAAGTAGGGATGTCCTGATTACAGACACTCTGTTCCCATTAAAGATATAATATAGGAAGATGTTTTTTCCTATGGTTCCTTACATGAGAAATCCGTAGCTTTTCTATCTTGAGGGCAGATGCGACGTTCCATGTGTCAGAGAGTGTCCGCCGTATAACAGGAATTTCCTGTTAAATTGACATTTTAAGTTATTGTTTGCAGCATATCATGGCGATTAGCTCTCTTAGCTAAACCCAATACCCACTAAACATCAGTCTGTTTGTAATGCATAGTGAATAACTTAGTTTTCCTTTAAGGCTTGTACCATTTCCAAATCCAACATGTTCTATAAAACAACAACTTTCAGCCTTCCTGTTATCTTCTAAAAAGCTCACTCTCTCTCAGCCTGAATGTACAAGTCTGACCATATTGTAGAAATTAGTGATGCACAATATGAAATACCGCAAATTTTCTGCTTCTCATGGCCAATATCAATAAATTCATATTTTTATGTTCAATATAATCTTCATAGCTCGGTCAGCATGCTAAGCTGACCGGGCTTAACATCTGACGCCCATATGTCTGTGGTAAAACTTGCGTGCAGTCCGTTCTTGTGGATCAAGTTGTGGATGTGTGTGGCAAGGATATCCTTGAGGGCAGGCAGGGACACATCTGAGAAGAAGCGTCGACTCAGGATGGTGTAAAGTGGCTCCAAATGTGCTATCAACTTACGAAAACCCGGGTTCTCAACGACAGAAAAGGGCTGGTTGTCGAGTGCTATAAATTCCATCACTTTGTCGTTAATAGCTTAAGCTTTTTTATTGTCTCTTGAAAAGTTTTTACAGCTTTCAAATGCCTTCTGAATGGAGACATCTGCACTCTGTGTTGTTGTTTTAGCCTTAGAACCACTGGCTGCTGCTTCGTATTCCTTCCATGTTGCTTTGCCGCGATGACGATTTTTCAGGTGAGCTATTAGGTTTGTTGTGTTAAAACTTGAAGTCTTTGTTCCTCCTTTTGGTGAAGACATGTTTGTTCATTAATAGTCAGGAATGATGGTGCCAAGCCTGGGTCCTGCTAATTAGGCACGCACAACCACGCGTCTTGGCCTGCTTTGGGGCTGCTCTGCCTAAATAAAATTGGCCCTAGATTTTATTGATTTATCGGCTATTTTTATCAGAACATTTTATCTATCGGACATTAAAAAAAAATTCACCAAATCGGCCGATATTTTATCGTTCCCATAAATCTTGTGCATCCCTAGTAGAATTTATGATTTCCTTTTAAATGACTTACATCTCAGTGTGGTGAGAGACGGAGCAGATCTGTAAACATGATGCATTTAAGTCACCTGAAATCTCTCCACAACCAGATCTATAGAGGCCCAGAAGGAGAAAGGCACTACTGCTTCACTGGGCTTATTTAAGCTACTAATATATCAGTGTTCTTTCTCCCCACAGAGGAGTCAGGTGGCTTTGGGTAACTTTTTATTCCCCAATAAATGAAAACTTTATTTGAAAGCTGTTTTTTGTATTTTTGTCCAGGTTATCTTTGTTTGGTATGAAAATAGTCAGATCCGAATCCCTTAAGTGCTACAAAAAGACGAGAACGGAACAAATCTGTAGTCTATCGAAGTTTAATCTAAGTTTACTCTGTCAAATTACAGCTTCTGGAGCTGCAACCAGCCTGTTCCGGTGCAGCTTTAATGGAAGACATAGATGAGAAAATAGTATAAGATAAACCACTTGTCTATAGCTGGATTATAAAAGCTTTTTACAGGGTGCACTTGTATGTAAGTGTAATACTGTAGCTCAGTGTCAGGTAATTGACCTCTATTGTGTTCTTGATCAGCAGTTTCATAGTTTCTGGCTTCTTTAACATCAGACTGTTTGTAATTTTGTGTAATGCACTGATTAAATCAAGGAATCCTAGTCAGGGAGAATCTATTTTCTAACCTTTTTCTATGGAAGTTAACATGGAGATTCGTAGATTAGACTTTTAAATGATTCTTATCAAGAATGTATCTGATTTCCTTTCGCTATTTTTCCGTTGATGTAATTTTGTTTAAACTATAGACATGTTTTGAGAGCACTTTTGTTCCCGAGTCGTGACTTGGTGGGTGCCTTGCTCCAAATGCTGTTTACTCCGCCCTGTGATGATGGCTCGTCTGCATAAACACTGGATTGTCCTGAAGCTAAACATTATTCTTGACCTAAACAGGTTCACAAGAACTTTTCAGCTGCCTGGCCTGTCTTTGCAGGTCCTCTGCACTGACTATTCCTTAGGTCACCTGTAAATAAACCTACACAAAACTCAAACAATCACTAAAAGAGCAACGTGAGTCATTTAGTCAAAGTTTGGGAAAACTAAGCAGAGGCAAAGTGAACCTCTTAGCAGGACAAATGGGAAACAGCAATGGGCGTTTACATGCCATTTTATTAAAGCACATCCTTCAGCTTCAGGAGTTCCCCTCCCAGCACATCTCATGTCTTTTGGACTTTTTTCTATGCACTGAGACCTAAAAAATAAATATTTTGTTCTAGCTGAAACAGCTGGACTCGTATCATATAAGAGTAGGTGGATATTTAGCCCTGCCCTGATTATTATCATATGAACAACAGTGTTTAGTAATAGTCTTGCTCTGCGGCATAATGTTACTGAAGGTTTTCGTCCTTTGCTGTCATTCAGCTACATAATCTCAGAGTGAGCAGAAACACGAATGGCAGATCATATATTTGACTCTTTAAAAGAGTCTAGGCTGGTTTTCCAGTTCTTTAGAATCACTCTATATTTTAGTGAAGCTAATGTTATGATGCTTGGTTGACTCCAGAGATCAGCGTGTTATCTAGATGGGTGCACTTAGCAGGACTGAAACTGCCTCTGATGGCGTTAAGCAACAGTCTGCGGTTGTAATGAGCAGCAGTGTGCCCCTTTGTCCTGTAAATTAAAACTGCTCTTACCAAGGTAAAGGACTTCTTGTAGTGGGGTTAGAGTGCAATAAAAGTAGTTTTTACTGCCTCACTGCAAAAATCAGCAGCATGAAACAAGGTACAAGTGTTTGATTCCATTTGTTTTGCTTCCCAAAATAGGAAAACAGCTTTTCCTGTTTTCTGTTTTGTTGTTTAATTAAACACAAAGACAAACCAAAAAAATTCTTTTCCAAGAAATTAAAAGTTGCTAAAAGCCAAATTAGTTTAAGTTGATTTCTGACAAAAAAAACAAAACACAGATTTAGTTTTCTTTAAAGGATGCTTTCGCAGAATTGTTTGTTGCAGGTATTTACCGATAACTTGATCAGAGAGAAATGGAGAAATGCTTTCAACAGAGTAATCTGTAAAAAGACTTTTTAAATGGCAGATGAAAGCAACTGTGTTTTTTACAGCTGAAAAGGGGAGATTTGTAAGCGTGCAGCAACATGAAAGATAATTTTTCTGAATAAAATATGCGCCTCATGCCATTGTGGTTTCACCTTATACTCCTTCAGTTTGCCTGGTGACGAAAAGCTAATAAATATTCTCACAAAGGATGTCACGCACATCAAATCTCCACACCTGAGAGGGAGACGGCGTCCGCCTCTCCGCCGCCATGGGCTTAGTGTTTCTGAATCTGTGCGACAGGATATGGAGCAGAGAAGAAAGTTGCTCAACGTATGGCAGCTATCATTTAACCCTCCCATCGATAATTTCCCTCAGAAGAAGGAGAGGAAGAGGAGCAGAATGTTGTGGCTGCAGGTTTCTAAAACTCTGGCAGCAGTCCTCCTTCACATGCTACAGCAGGGAGCTTCATTATAATTGCTGATTATGTCTACCTCTTCATTCCTGAGCTGCTCTAGATGCTTAAAACGTTGAAGATGTTTTCAGCTTTCAGACAATTCAAAGCGACTTCATGTGTTGTTGTTTTATTTTAAATAAAATTACACCATCTTCTGTCTCAGATGACCTTGTTTTGAGTTGACGTATGTAACCCAAACCGTTCCGCTTGTGGTGAATCATTGAATATTTATGTTTGTGTGTAAACTAGGAGAGGTAGGCTTTAATGGCCGCCCAACGCTAAACAATGGCTGAGTCACTGAGGCGACCTGATTTCTTCAGCCCCATGACTTACTCGTACTTACAGAACTGATGCTTTGCAAAAGTATTCATACCACTATATGTTCTCTGTTGGTCAGTCACATAAAATCCCATTAAAATAAACTGAAGGTCTGTATAAGTACGCCGAAATCCTTGACAGACTTCGTCGTCTGCTTGGAGCACTCGGTTGCTAGAAGTCCCTATTTTTATATGTTTTGCATGTGTCTGCAAAGTTTATGGCCTTTAATTGCCGGTTTGTGTGTGTACATGTGTGGATCCTCGCAGCATGTGTGTTGGCGGAGTTGTTATTGGAGTGATTGAAGCCCGAATTACCTTGTGCAGTGGATGTGCCGGCTGTCAGACTGGGACGGTGGAGTAGAGGGGGGGTCAGAGGACACAACCTTTCTCAGAGGAGTTGCTGTTAACCCCTGACCTTGCTGGTTAAGCCTGCTGGGTGGTGGCAGAGGTGGGAAGGGGGTGCACTATGAGGTCTGTCTGGTTTGGGGGCATATGATGGCAGCAGAGGGGGGTGGTGAGGTGTCTAATCTGGTTTTTGTCTGTGAGGCCGTATCACCTTTACCCCCTCCTCCCTCTCCAAGGACGCACTTTGAACGACAGGGCAATGTCAAAGGGAAGTGACTTATTTTATTAGCCGTTTAAAGACGACCCACCCCCCAACAAAGGAGAGGCAGAGGAGCAGCACAGAGCGGATGAATGTCATGACACACAGTCACATGTTTGTTTACAAGATGCTGCCCTCTTGTTTGCAGCACCATAAATGGCACTTTTCCTCTTCTAAGTGACACTTGAACAATGCTATGGCACTTTGTCTCGTTAGTTCTTAAATTACTGGGGAAACTGGAGGGCTGAGAGGCCCCTGAAGGGATCTCTGTAACTGAGAGCCAGTTCAGACATCACACAAGACTATTCATGTCCGAGGCGGCTGAGAAGAACTGATGCATTAACCAAAAAAGGGCTCTGAGGCCAAAGTGTCAGCGTGGTTTTCTCTTTCTGAGGACCTGGTATTATTTCATTACCCATCAACTCTCAGAAACAATGCTTTAACAAAGTTACTTTATATTAGAGTCTTAGCTGAATCCTTTGAGGTAAAACTGTGACATTTGTGCAGACATTCCTCTGAAATACTGACCATCCCAACTTTTATTTGTGTACCTTGGTAACTAGGGTTTTTTTCCACATGGACATAAGCTTCAGATTGTACGCCTTTGCTGTGGGCAAACAGGGGGCCCTGCAAGAGGAGAGACCGGCTGGCTGTTTCACCTAAAACTTAAGTCTGTGTGTCCCTGCACCTCCAATCAAGAGTGCACAAAGAGCCGTGTGTTAATGTGCGAACATGTTTTGGTAGGCGCTGTGTGTGTGTGGTGTGTGTGTGTGTGTGTGTGTGTGTGTGTGTGTGTGTGTGTGTGTGTGTGGTGTGTGTGTGTGTGTGTGTGTGTGTGTGTGTGTGTGTGTGTGGGTGTGGGCGCGCGCGCACCGGGAGGAGTCACGTAGAACGGCTGATGGTTGGAAGCAGAGAGATGGGTCTGAGGAGAGAATTGAGAGGGTTGGAGTGACTGGAGGCTTTTTTGGATTTGATCCCAGACGGAGAAGTCCAGTTTATGGCGCCATGGTGCATCCCTCCTTCCACTGCACTGTTTGGATGATTGTACTGCTGGGAGTTGTTTAATACCCTAGAAGGTGGTATTAAAGGAAAACCAGATAAACGTGATGTATTTGGTTTCTTCAGCATTAAATTATTGTACAGGACCTTGCAAAAATTCTCCTTTTAATTTATTTGCCTGTTTTCAGCTTCCAACCAAAGACTTCAGTAAGTGGAAGGAAATGTTTCAGCATTTTTCTACAAATACAAATCTGAAAAGCTTGGCATGTTTTTATCCCCCTTTATGCTGATACACAAGTGGACATGAGTGTGTAACTTAATCTGAGTCTGAAGGCCTCAGAGGTTTGATGGAGAACATCGTGATAAAACAGCTGACAAACTGGGTAGGAAAAGCGTTAATCAAGAGCCCAATAACCAAGAGCCCCATGGTGACTCTGGAGGAGCTGCAGAAATCCACAGCTCGCCCAGGAAACGCATTGCTTGCAACCGACTCTACACACTTCAATTTCATTTCTTCAAAACATATAGGCTCCGACTAGAGGGTCTGTTGACGGACCCCTAGACTCGCAGGATCAAATATTCACGCAAGAAGGGTGTGTCGTATAAAACTGTTCTGTTCTCTACGTCGACGATCAGTTGCTCGTCTTCCACCTTGGATATTAACCAGCCGAAACGATTTGCAAACCAAAGCGATAGGAAATGTTTACGTCACTATTTGATCTTTTTAGTTTGTGTCTTCTCCAATGTAGATGTTTTTTGGATTGTATGCCCAATTGGATCCAGAGTGTTTCGGGGGCCAGATGAGACCAACGTTATACTTTTCTTCCTACATGCAAAACTATCACTACACATCACATACCTAAGGTAAAACATGGTGGTGGCAGCATGTATGCTGTGGGGAGGCTTTTCTTCAACAGGTACAAGGACACTGGACCGATGGGAAGATGGATGATGCTACAGGGCGATCAACAATAAAACCTGTTTTAAAACCTGTGGAAAAACAGCTCTTTCTATTCTTACTGAACACAAATACGTTCCACATTTTTCACATTTCTAACTGTAAAACATATTTAAAAACCGTAATTTTCTTTCTGCTTCAGAATTATGCCCTACTTTGTGTTGGTCTATTACATCAAATCCCAGTAAAGTACAGTGTGACAGAGGTCTAAGGCCTATGATTACTTTTGTAAGGCATCGTATAGGCTTATCTCCAGACACCATTTAAATTGTAGTGTTTGTGTGACATTGGAGCTAAATGGGGAACCTGACCTAGAACTAGATCAAATAAGGGTAGGACTGCTTTCATGAGCTGCAGTAGAGAAACAAAATGCAAGAATACACTCTAAATTTCAAGTTTCAGAAACGTGTTCATGCAGATGGTGAGTGAGAACAAGCCGGCGGGGAAAACCAAACAGCCTGTTGGTGCTGAGATGCAGTGAAAGGATCCCTGTGTTCTCTGAAATTCCAACAGCTACGTTTAAAACAAAACATTATTCCAGCTGCGACTCTGCATCCGTCTTCCCCTGAACCTTTCTGTGATCCAGTGTTAAACTCAGTCTTGTTTTAATCACAGACAGTATTTAGGTTGAGACCTGAGAACCATTGCATGAAAGTTCTTTGGCCCGGTTTGCTTGTATGTCAATGCAAATGTAGATCATTGATCAGTGAAAAACATTTGCTTGGAACATTTCTGCAAATATCTCCCAGCAGAATAACAGTGTTTTGTTTACAGAAACCGATTAGAAGAACTAACAGTCCATGACCCAGGTCTTGTTAGGAAAACAGAAGTTTTCTGTTGTCATTTTCAGCCCAGCAGCGCTCTCACTTCTTTTATTCATCTGTTCTATTCGATGTTGTTAAAACCCTTGTTTAAAGGTCAGTAACTGAGCTAAAACCAAAGAGGTTGGAAACTGTACATTTAAAATGTAACCGCATTGAGGTGCTCGAGGCTGAAATAAGATGTCTAACCTGCAAAGTGGGTGAAGAGTTTTTCCACAGGTCTCTTTTAATCCTGTGTTTCAGAAGGACACAACACTCACAGTTTAGTGCTGAAGCTCTTTTGTGTCAATCAAGACTGAGGAGGACCAGGATAAGAGGCCTGCTCTGTGAAGTGGCCAGCTTAAGGCTGCTGTGCTGAGTGTTACAATTGGGGGCAGTGAAAGGGGTTTAAACAGCCAAGGTGTATTTGATTTGGTGGAGGGTGAAGCTCTCCCCTAGCTCTTTAAATGTCTCACCTAATTGTTGCCATTGATGGTCTCGCTCTATTTTTCTGGCTGTTCATTTCTGGTATACATTGTCTAAAAATGTCTTTCCCTATCTTTTTATAAATTCCCCTCACAAAAGTAATCACCCCCTTTATGTGTTTTCACTTTCTGTCCCAAAACATAAACTTTCTTCAGCGAGGACAGCGAAGCTGTTCAGAGTTGATATGAAGATAAATAGAGGGCGGCCCTGTTCGAATAACTCCTAGAGGCTGAAAAGACTTTAAATCGGGATGAAGGGTCACCTTGCATCAGGACACTGGCCTTAAATGTACAATCCAACCTGCAGCATGACTTGAATGCAGCTGTTCAGATGTTCCAGCCAGAATGACTTGAGCTTCAGCTAATCTCCGAACAATCTGTGGGTAGAAATGTTTGTCTCTAGATTTGCAAAGCTAGTAGAGACAAAAAGACCTGCAGCTGCAGTTGATGTCAAGTATTGACTTTCAGATTCTAAGAGAAATAAAATCTCACACAAATCCAGTGAAGTTTGTGGCTGTAATGTGACAAAAAATAAAAAGGTTCAAGATGTATGAATGTTTTGGCGAGTCATTCTAGATGATGACTGCTTGAAAATGTTCATGTTGCTGTTCACCCTAATGGTTAACGGATCCCACTGTACTGTCTGGTGTGTTACAGGAGCCTCCCTGAAAGTGTGTCCGCAGGGTTTCTCCTGCTGCACGGTGGAGATGGAGGACAAACTGAGCCAGCAGAGCCACGCAGAGATCAAAGCTCCCGTTTTCAGGCTTAGCATCAACCTGCAATCCACCTTCAAACAGAGACATGACCACTTTGACAGTAAGCAAACACTCTTACACAAACACACACAGTGTTACACCAGCTCCCCAGACTGTGCCATGCTACTGTACCTCTGTTGCGGTGCTTGTTACACGGGTTTTGACGGACGCCTACTCATGCCAGCGCACTTTCCCAAGCCTGGACAGTAGGTCTGTGTCCGTTGGTTTGTCCACCTGTCTCGCAATGTCTTACCTCTCCCCTCCCCTCACCGCACTAGCTTTACTTCTCTCCAGAGAGATGAGGCATGCCTCCAGACGGACCACACACATCTTCAGATTTTGTTCTTCCCTGTACTTCCTGTTCCTCCGTGTGCGAGCACATGTGTGCACGCCTGTAAATATCGGGATCAGGTTTCCCCTGCTGAGGACCGGAGCACATGGGAACATGCAGCAGTGCTGACTCACAGAGGAAGCAGCGCAGCTTCGAAAACCCTAGCCACCCAGCCGTACCCCCCTCTGCAGTGAAGCTTGATAAGACCAAGAGGAGACGATGAGGGTCGAGGACTGACTGGAGAAGAGGGAAAGCATTTGATCTTCAGCGAGCTGGAATTTAGCTTGTTAAGGGAGGTCACGTGCGTAGTTTGGCACAGTATTGTGTGCACACATATGTTTCTGTGTGTTTGCAGGTCAGAGACCTTCGGCTCTTGTGTGTCTGTGAAAGGCAGAGTGATAGTCAGTAACAGGGAGCTTGTGTATTGCAGCCAGATGTTAGGAGGAATGTGACGTGTAGGAATGCAGTGGCTCGGGCAGTCCCCCTCTTCTTCTTACCCTCCAAACCCTCTCCCTTTCCATCCAAGTTGTTCAAACGAAACATTTTACTCTGCTTGTACTTCTCTAACGTATGCCCTCCTGTCTGTGCTTAGCTGAGTCCTCCACCCATCTCTCTACATCTTCTGGCTTGACCGAATGACCCTTCATTTACTACGAAAATATTTGGCCGAGGAAAAAATAATTGGATTTATAATCGAACCTCTACGATGAGTTTCCAAAGCAGAAGATGTCACCAGACTTTCATTTGACCTTAAGGCTTTAGCTCTGAGAACTGGTTTTCATGAAGTAAAAACATGATCACTATAGTTTGGACTGTTTCCTGTAAACGTTTTCCATAACTCAAGGAGCTTCTGCTTTTTAAAATGTGTGTGGTTTCAGCAGGAAACCTGGCCAAACTTATGTTACTGTGTTTATTCAGCTTGTCACATTAAATAAATGATCGCATCGGTTTTGTTAAGCTCTAACGATAAATGCTTTAATGACTTCTGTAAACTAAACTGACATCTGATCCAGAATCAGTGGCAACTTTATGCACTGAAGCTCAATGCAGAGACGTCCAACCTCCACGTATGATCTAACATCTACGGACCGGAAGTTATGAATTAATCACACTAATTAAGAAAACAACAACAATGTTCTCATGACAGTCATTATTGTATTTTGAAGTGTTAAGCAGAGATTTAGTTGAGTTTGTTTAGATTTAATACATCAGAGTCAGTTTAGCATCTGTGTTTGATTTAAAGCTAAGCATGGGCCCATGGAGGATTCTTGTGGTGTGATAACCCTGTGGAAAATGGCTGTTTCACAATGTCAGGGTATTTACATAAATATTTACAGAAGTTTAAAAGTACTAGACCACTGGGTTTCTTTTATTAAGAAGAGAAAAGCAGAGATTATTCCCATTTCAGCTGTTATCTATAACCATCAGATTCTGAAATAGTCATCTTCTCTTTATCAAGAAAACTCACACCTGGAGTCACCTGATTTAATACCGATAGGGGGCGCTCCTGTAGTCTGCTCACCACGACTGACCAGAAACATTTATCTTTCCTTTAACTCCAGGGGAAATGGTTTATCCCTCCAAATACAGAATAATCTATACCTTAATGCATCAATACTCAGAATTCCCGGACTTTCTGGTCTATAAACACAACAACCAACGGCTTATTCTTTTTACACACTTTTATTGAGTTTTGTAAAAATTGGAGGGAGGTTGGAGGACATATCATTTGAGGTAAAGTATCCAGTATCTGCACTATCAATATAGGCCAGTGAAAGCATGATTGGTGCATGTGTAGCAGGCAAGGAGTAACAGCATCTCAAGCTTGATTTTCCACAATGAGCTTTCACTGACTGACAAAACGTTTTTTGTAGTTGGACAGTGCCAGCTTTGGATTGGATGCTAAATAAGCCAGAGGGACATGCCTTCCAGATGTTTCATTCATACAGATGTCAGCTATGGTGTTTTGAGGTCCAAAAGACAGAATCTACATTGTTTAGTCGTTGAGTACCTCCTTGTAGTTACAGTAAAACTCCTCTCGGCCCCTCATTTTTGCTACTTCCTCTTCTGACAGCTGCTGTCTCTGAACTGCTATTAGGAGGATCTTCTCCATCTGATCCATTAGACTGACTCTGTCTAGATGCCGTGGCAGTCTCGGATTGCTGTCTTGATGTTTCCAGTTGTAACACTGGAGGATCATGTAAAAGTGTGGACACTGTTTTTCTCTCACGGAAGAGTGACTGCGGCCGCGATGACTTCGGCCAGCCGCTCTCGACGACCAGGATACATGTTTGCATAAACACAGCAGCAACTGTACCGTGAAGTACTGTACTGTGAATGCACAGCAGCAAACTCAGGAAGTGAACAATTAGGTCCGCTCTCATCATGCGCCCGGGGCGAGGAGTCATGGCCAATTAAGACCAAAGCCAGAAATAGTTTTCCCCTCCCTGCGTCTCGTCTCAGAGTGATTGTCCTGGCCTCGGCCTGTCTGTCCTGCTGCACTGACCCTGTCCGGCGGAGCAAGTCCATGTCTGGGAATTAAGCACTTGGATTAAGAGCCCCTTCGCCTCGACACACACACACACACGCACGAGACGTCCATCTGAAGGGGGGAGTTCCAACAGCAGGAGGGACAGAATCCCAACCCATCAGAAAAGAGGGGGAACGGAGCTCAACGACTAATTGGCACAAATGGGATGGAATTACCGCCTGGGCTGGGACTGGGAGGAGCAGGGTTTATAAGGCCACCAGTGGGTGGTGTGGAGGGTGAGAGTGGGAATTTGCACGCTGGAGGGAGAAGTGGGAGGAGATTGGTCAGCTTCTCTATTCCTGTGATGGATTGGACTTCAGATCATTTCTCATAATGAAGGCCTGTCTCTGCTACATGCTGCAATGCTGACAGTCGAGGTTATATTAAAGAGAGAAAGTGATACTCATTTTTTTTTTCCTTCTATAGTTAAAGCCTCTTCTCTCTGCTGTTTGACCCTTCACCCATATTCTCTCACACTGCTGGCTGAGCCACAAGCACCGTTTTAATGGAAAAACTCCTCAGCTCCTCGGCCTGTTGGCAGACTGCTTCGTGTCATAAACAGATTTTTAATGGCAGCACAGGAATCCTGGTTGGTGCTGGTTATAGCTCTGACCAGAAGGCTGCCACTCTCACACACACCGTCAGAGATTTGAATGTATCAATTTTCCCTCGATTGTCTCAGATCAGTGATCGACAAGTCAAATTAGACTTCTTACATATTCATTTAATGCTTTAAAACTAAGAATTCCCATCACTCCTGCTCTCCCCCACCCATACATCTATTTTTTCTGAACTTAGTGACAATCAGATAAAGGTAAACATGCTGTGATGCATAAATTCAGATAATCTAATCCTATTTCCTGTTGGATTCCAAACTACTGCCTTTGTCCAAGAACCAGCTGCATGTTTTCCTCTTGTGTTTTGGTTCTCGGGGAAAATATTCAGCACAAGTTAATATTAGCAGGTCAATCGGTGCAGCTCTAATGAACACAGCATATCGGTGTCATTACTCTACTAGACAGTAGAAAGGAAATGAAGGGTTCCGATGAAGTGTCAGAAAGTCTGGATTTTCCCCAAGTATCTGAATAATAAAATGGAGCATGAAAAATTGTTGTATTTCCAGACTTTATTTCTGTCGCTTAAACAATTTCCTTTCCTGTGTTATTTCTTTTATTTCTATTGTACTTCCTTCTGTTATTTCTTCCTCACTTTTTCTTGTCTTTTCCCTTATTCCATGCAATTTCTTGCCTCCTGATATCCTTCCTTATTTTCTTCTGTCCTTGCAAATCTTCCTTGTCCATCCTTGTCTTTCCACCCTTGTCATGTCCTTTCTTTCACCTTCTTTCCTGGTATTTTGTCTTTCATTTGTTCCTTGTGTTCCTTTATCCTTCCTAATGTCCTTCCTCTGTCCTTTCTTTCTTCCTTGTGTCCTTCTTTCTGACTATTCTGATTTTTTTTCTTTTTTTGTTTTTTCAAACATACAAAGCCTGTCTAGTGTACAGATTTCTTCTTCTAAGAATTTGTTTGGGAATTTCTGCTTTTCTATGTTTTAATGGAAAAGTATAGAAAGTGTAGGAAACCCTGGAAATAAAAACTTACTACTGCGCTGCATCATCTTTCTGTTCAATCTTTTTTTTTTCTTCCACTGACTTTCAACTTGTGCCTGCTATGACATTCCAGTGTTGGGGGTGGACCATTTTGTTTTAATCTTTGTCAGTGGAGCGTGGAACTTGGTGCCCTCTCCCCTGGCTTTCTGTGTGTGTCGGAGAAGGAGGGAGGGTCCGCGGTAGTGGTGGGGAGGTAAATGGAGGGGGCTGCAGTGTTTCCGGTATCCTTGGCGACACAGTGGGGATTTAGAGTTAAAAAAGCCCTTAACTTAACCCGCCCCAAGATGCCCTCACCCCCTCCTCTATCTCATTTTTTCTTTTTAATGTGTCAGTCTGAAGTGGAAGTGACAGCACTGCTGGGTGTGTGTGTGTGTGTGTGTGTGTGTGTGTGTGTGTGTGTGTGTGTGTGTGTGTGTGTGTGTGTGTGTGTGTGTGTGTGTGTGTGTGTGGCTCCCCCTGTGGGAGCATAGGAACTTTACATTTCAAAGCCCCACAGTGGGCACCCAGAGATACTGCAGTGGGACACAAGTTTTGTCCACAAGGGTCAGCAAGCGTGTGGGAGGGGGAGGTGAGTGGATAGATAAAGAATAAGTCAAAGGGGGTCAGTGTTTGCTTGCATCTGTGTGAAACCTAAGGTGAAACATTTTCTGGGACTGTGTGGAATTCTCATTTTATTCAGATTAGGAAGGTTGAGGGTTGGGGAGGGAGTGGGAGTGGGAGTTGGGGGGTGGGTGACCATGGGAGAAGAGGCTTGGATTATTGGGGGGGGGTGTGATGGACATTCCTCAGGATGAAGTAGATCATTGTTCGCTGTCTCTAGTGAAGAGAGCTCTCAGAAGGAACTGATGAAGTGAGAGCAACAGAGGGAGAGAGTGAGATGCAGGACTGGGTGGGGGGGGCTACAGGTCCATCTATGCAAAGGCGAGCAGGGAGGAGGGGGTCGCATTATTCAGTAATCCTGTTGAAAAGGCTTCTGACGGACAGTCCAAGAGAGGTTGGCAGAAAGGAAAGTGAATGCAATGTGACAACAGAAAAATGCCATTGATGGTGGTCAGTTTAAAGCACACTGATGTGGAGAGACAACTCTGCTGAATGGAGAATCAGGGAGGAATGAAGGAGATGATCCAGCTCCAACTTTCACTCTCCTGTTTCTCCCCTTCATTCCAGATCCCCTTTAACCATCAGGAGATTTTATGCTAAAGCTGTTGGTGTTTGGGCCTTTTAGGTGTCAGACGCATTCAGCAAAGGTGAAGCGAAAAAAACGTCAGTCTGGTTTCAGAAGATGTGAACTCAAGTCAAGTTAGAAAGCAAAGATGTCTGAAAATTGGAAATGTAGAAATCATAAATGGGTAGAATCCAGTGTCACGGACATGCTTGTTTGACTGAAACACTTGACAGAACTTTGCAGACTCGCTGGTGAACCTTTACAGCAACAAACCTCCAGGTGTTTAACTGGGATTTTATGTGATCAGCAAACTCAAAGCAGTTCAAAATTTCAAGTAGAAGAAAAACGATATACAGTTTAACATTTTTACAATTTCAAACTCAGATAATTAGTGTACATTTATACTTGGACCCCTTCACTCTGATACCCCTAAATAAAATTAAGCGCAGTTCCACCTGTGTGCAGTCTAATCTCTGGAGGAGTTGCAGAGATCCACAGCTCAGGTGAGATAAAATGCTAAATGAACAACAATTAATGGTGCACCCCATACATCTGGCCTTCAGTGACGTGTGGAGAAGGAAAAGCTACTGTTAAAAGACACCCAAGAAAATCCTGTTTGCAGTTTGTCACAAGCCATGTGGCAGCAACCATTGTTTATGAAGAAATCTGTATATTCGCCTATTTAAACTTTTGTTTTCTGATTGTGATTATTTGCTTTTATCCTTAACTACGTCACTGATCTAATTAGCATCATAAATGAATAGTTTTTTGAAGTCACATGTTGAAGTTGGTGTTTGGTGCAAGGTGTTTTTGTCAGTCCTCACTCTGAGCGCCTTCTTCCTCTTCTCCACAGAGTTTTTCCGAGAGCTTTTGAAAAACTCAGAGGTCTCGCTGCACAACATGTTCCTCCGAACCTACGGGATGATGTACATGGAGAACGCCGAGCTGTTCAAGAATTTCTTTGTGTCTCTGACCCGGTACTACACGTCCGGCAGCTCAGCCGTCAACCTGAGCTCCATGCTGTCTGACTTCTGGGCCGATCTTCTGGAGAGGATGTTCCGGCTGGTCAACGTTCAGTACGAGTTTAACGACACCTACATGGAATGCGTGAGCCGGCACACGGACCAGCTGCAGCCGTTCGGCGACGTTCCCCGCAAGCTCCGGATCCAGATAACACGAGCCTTCGTGGCCGCCCGCACCTTTGTGCGAGGGCTTTCACTAATGCCAGACGTGGTGAATAAGGTGTCTACGGTAAGTGAATGGTGCTTTTGTGTTTACTAAAAAAGGCTGTAGAAGTCAGTCTCCCCCTGATTGATTTCTCCCTGTCCACCCCTCCCTTCAGAGTCTCTGACTTCATATCTTTTGTGTTAAAGCCAGCTGTGGTTGCAATAGACAGCCAGTGTTAACATAAACCTCTTTGACTGTGCTGGTTTGACATGTTTTTCCATGTGATTTATTGATGATTAGATTATTCTTCTTGGTGGAGTTAGCTTATAAAATGAATGTTTAAGCTGTTTCTCAGTCCAAGTATGTGTCTGTGACTCTGTTGGATGAATTTCTTTTGCTACGGCTCAGTGAAAGCAGCCTTCTAACAGCCTCCCACCTCCTCCAGGTCAGTGCATCTCCCAGCTGCGTCCGAGCAGCCATGAAGATGTTGTACTGTCCCTACTGCTCAGGCCAAGTTGCCCTGAAGCCCTGCCAGAATTACTGTCTGAATGTGATGCGTGGGTGTTTGGCTAACCAGGCGGACCTGGACACAGAATGGAACAACTTCCTCGGTAAGAAGACTTGAACACGGACACCTCCTTTAGCTGGGATTGAATTAGGCCGACCATCCCTAAACGGGAGCTTTTTGTTTGTCTAATGCAGGTGTAACACATGAAAGGTCCTCATTGTTAAACGTCATGTAAAGGCATGTCACTTGTTATTTAATATAATGTAAAGGAAGAGGGAGGAGGGGTGTACAGGTCAGTGGCTGCAGAATAAAAGCCATTATTGTTTCGTGTAAACACACTCCGATCTAATCCATTACATTCAGGGTGGTGCACATATCCTCTATCCTCTGCTGGTCTTATTATGCTGGACTCCTGCCGATCCTACTGGTTTCGGTTCGCTCCTTGCTGTGCAGCAGCCGCTGTGCTCTTATATCAGCTATGACCTGCTTCCATCTAGTGGTAGATTTTAGTAATACCATGAAAGAATAAACTGCCTTCCAAAAGTATTTTAAACCCTTTTTGGCACATTACTACAGACGTCAATGGATTTCTTTGTGGTAAACCAACACAAGTTGTTGGAAAGAAAAATGAATGGTTCAAATAAAAATAAAAAAATGTGTCTGAAGAGTTTGGTGTACATTTATATTCAGCTTAATAAAATCTAGTTGCCTTCAAAGGTCACCTAATTAAGAAATAGAGGCAACCTTTTGTAATTTGATCTCAGTATAAATCCAGCTGTTCCATGAAGGCCTCTGAGGTTTGTTGGAGAGCAAATGGCATCATTGTGACCAAGGAATGCTGGAGACAGGTCTGGGCATTTTAGCAAGCCACTACGCTGAAAATTGTCACCGCTACACTGAAATTTAGGCCGATACGCTCATAAGAAATGAGCGTTATTTGACTGACATCAGGGCTCCCTCCGTGTGGTTTTTATGTCGGCTATAGCGCATGCGCTGAGTATGTTCCCATTTCCTTTCACCCTATGACCCTGTGCGACCACTAACAGTAAAGCTTTCTAAAATCATGTCAGCTCTGAAGGGTGGGTATAAACAGCGTCATATCATGACGGGCCTGCAGAAGAAAATCTTTTTTCGTTCGTGGTGAGAACCCTGATCAGTCATTCACCCTTTCAGCGGGCCCATGGACACAGCGACTGAGACGGACAGGGCAGGACAGGGGTTCACAAAGAAAGGTGGTAGAAAGAAAGCCGTTGTTGAAAGAGACTTAAGACGGTTATATGAAGCCATGTTGCTGAAACCACAAACGATACAACAGAAGGTGCTCAGGTCAGATGAGAGCTAAATGTTATGTGTTTGCCTGCAAGCAAAACTATTATTGAAAGAAAACTAACATTAAACATAACCGTGAACACACCATCCCCATAGTGAATTCATAGAGATGGTTGGTTTCCTTAGTACTGACGGGGAAGCTGTCAGCATTGGTGTAAAGGTGATGGATTTTGATAACCATGTATCATTTTCCTTCCACTTAATCCGCTGTTTCTGTGCTGCTCGATCACATAAAATACTTTGGGATTGTGGATCTGTCGTGACTGTGCTGGCTTTGTCGAGAAAATGTAAGGGGTGTGAATACTTCCAGGAGACAGTTTCCAGGAAACTAAAAGCATAAGCTGTTGATTTTAAGTTGTTGTGTTGTGATTTTCAGATGCCATGCTTGGTCTAGCCGAGAGGCTTGAAGGTCCGTTTAATTTTGAGTCTGTCATGGATCCCATCGACGTCAAGATTTCAGAGGCCATCATGAATATGCAGGAGAACAGTATGCAAGTGTCACAGAAGGTCAGGACCAGTCCAGTTGTTTTTGTTAGCAGTTACAGCTGCTAAAATGTTACATTTTCTTAGGTTCTCTTCATCCTGTTGCTCTCTAATAGGTTTTTCAAGGATGTGGGACACCCAAACCAAACGTGGCATTCCGGTCCACACGCTCAGTGAGGGAAACGGGCTTTACCGGCCGCTTCCGGCCTTATAGTCCGGAAGCAAGACCGACCACTGCTGCTGGGACCAGTTTAGATCGATTGGTGAGGAATGGTAGAACGAAGTGTCAGACAGCAGGATGTTGCAGGTCTACGCTTTTCCTGTTGCCTAACGTGCTTTGTGTTTGTACTACTTAGACGGTGGAAGTGAAGAAGAAGCTGAAACATGCAAAGAAGTTCTGGTCTACATTACCAGAGACTGTGTGTGCAGGCGAAAGGATTGCACCTGGCGATGAGTGTTGGAACGGTACAGCCAAAAGCAGGTCAGGAAAACACACCATCTTTTTATTTTGTTGAGCAAAAAACTACTCTTAAGTCTGACAAACACACCTCTGTTCCCCACAGGTACCAGTCAGATGTGATTGGCAACGGGCTGGCCAACCAGGTATCAAACCCTGATGTGGAGGTGGACATTACCAAACCAGATGTCGTGATTCGCAGTCAGATTGCAGTTTTAAAGGACATGACGAGCAGGCTGAAAGCAGCACACAGTGGAAATGATAATGAAATCTCTTTTGATACTGGTGAGGATGCTAAACCACCATACTTTAAAACTGGATTTAAAAGACTGGGAACTCTGGATATTTGAGTCTGGAAGAGTATTTTGACGTAAATGTGTAGGAACTCTGTTGATCTGACCCTTCTCTTGTTTTGTTTTTTTACAGAGGAGGAACCTAGCGGAGATGGAGAGAGCGGCAGCGGCTGCGACTCTCCATCGTGCAGCGGAGATGACATCTACTTCTCCACCCCACTGAACCCTGTCACTCCACAGGTTAATAAGAAGCACCACGAGAAATCAGCTGGGGTGTCCTCACAGGGAAGCATGGCGCTGGCGCTCTGCGGGCTGGCCCTGCTCATTCCCCACTTGAGATAAAACTAGCAGGACGGCGAGGAAGAGATTACCAGGATTAAAAGAATGAAGGGGAACCCTGTCAGAGAGACTTTAAAAAGACTGCCTTCAGGACCTCAGACTGTCCGCTGTGGGGGGAGGGGTGGGAAGACTCTTCTTGATATTACAATAACTTCACTATTAACTATTTGTATGTTTGTAAGGACATCAGTGTACAGCAGGGAGATTTTTCTTCTGGAAAATCCACCTCCCCCCTTCCCTAGATAAACTTAAACTCCGGTGGCTACCTCTGGAGACTCCTTAAGGTTCTGCTTGCAGCATTACAAACATATAACTGTCTCTCGTAGCAAATTGTGCCTTTTCCAGCGATCGCCATCAAACTGACATTTCATTTATTAAGAACAGTTGACGTTTGGTTGAACAGGAAGTGCCTGTATTGGATGGTCTTGCTGTCCATTATTCATAGATTGTTTGCAACACGCAAACTATGAATTATTTTGTAGTGGTTAGGTCATGAAGGCCTCAGTCATGAATCATTTTCAGCATTTTTTTGTTATTTTTAGACAAGATAAGGGTAAACGAAGAGTACCACTCATCACTCAGAAATACAGCAAGATGTTACAACACAGGCATTTTATTTTGACCCAACAAGCCTTAAGGGCACTCAGCAAGCCCAAACATGTGTATTGTATGTCAGCTATCAGCTTTATAACACCCTAATCTTTCTGTCATTGTTTAATTACCAATGTCATACCTCATACATACTCTCATTGTCGATGTAAACCAGAGTTGGACGTGTCTGAAAGAGCTGGACACCTCCAGAAGAAGGCAAAGGTGACGAGTCGCGATGGTCCCCTGTTGGTGGTGTAAGCTCAGTTCTGACTCTGTCTGGAACAGAAAAGTTGGCGTCTTGGTTCGGAGCATTTGTCATTAAGCTGGAGAGGAGAAACAGGAACAGGCGAGCGTTTTGATCAAGAAACATCTGAAAAGTTTAACCAGGGTTTAATGTTGAGGTGTAAGTTTTGAAACCTTTTTTTTTGGTATGAAAGAATTTGGTACTACAATAGATTTTATTGCAGGTTTTATGTGACAGAGGAGGACCATGTGCACAGATAAGGGGCTGCTTTTGACACCCCCCCCCCCCCCCCCCCCCCCCCCCCCCCCCCCCCCCCCCCCCCCCCACCCCCCCCCCCCCCCCCCCCCCCCCCCCCCCCCCCACCCCCCCCCCCCCCCCCCCCCCCCACCCCCCCCTCACAGACCCCATCCCCACACATGCCTTTACCTCTAAATTTGGCTGCGTCACTATAAATCGATTCATACTGACACATTTAAATCTACCTACTTTAAAATTGTTAGTGTAAGGCAAAATGTTGTTTTCATACTTTTGGTTTCATCTTTTGTACATTTTTGTCATAATGTCTTGGTTTTTTTAAAATGCAAAGAATGAAGATGTCTAATTCTGCACAAGTTTCCCAGAAGCACAATGAAAGATCTTCGTCTTCTAATTAGATAATCAGGTCTGTAAGCTGCATCGCCTGCACGTTTCAACTCTAAAATCAAGCTTTGTGTACAGTAACTTATGTTAAAGGGGATTGGAGAAGAAAGCTGTAGTATGACAAATTAATCCAAATCAATTGATGAGCAAAATATAGGTTAACAAATTCTCAGATCAGGTTCTAACATGGATTAAATGTTAAGCTTTGAATAATTATTTGGCTAAAATTGTTTAAAAAGTAGGATTTGACTTAATTGTTTGGCTCGACAACCTTAGACAGACCATTTGGCTTTGAAAATGACAGGTTGATTAACTTGCTTGACATTTCCCAACTAAACAATCTTGCTTTGAAGGATTTGATGAAACTTCTATGCAACATATGTAAAGTACTGAAGCGTTATAAGGAAATAACAAGGCTGCGCTTCAACCGCTTCATTTGGTGATAATTTATCAATTGTTTCCCATGTTTTAAGGTTCCACAAACATTTCTGCAAGCGTTTGTGTACGTGTTCGCCACATTGGAAGATAGGAGTTGTCAAAGAAGCAAGAGGAAATGTTTTAGATGACGATGGTGAATGTCTTTGTTTGCAGGCCAGGGCAGCAGCAGTTTTTGGGTTTTTTTCCCCCCCTTTTCAGCTGGCAGGAGATGGTCCAGCGGCTGGAGGTTCATTCGATCCACAGAGAAATGTCAGTCCTATGACTGAAATCAAAAAGTCGAACTGGACAGGTGTAGAAATCTTTCCATCTGCCTTTGGCCGATAAGAAGAGCAAGGACTGGCTCTCTAAGGAGAGGGTGACTGACTGAAGAGAATGAATGTGTAAATAGAGAGCAGCCGTTTTTAGATGTCTCTAAAAGAGGCCTTAACAGTACACCAGATTTCTACTTGTCAGAGTAAAAGAAATGTTATGGAAGAAAACGAGATGAAATAGATGTTAAATTGTAAGAGTAAATGTATATTAAACATTTCTTAGTCTTGTGAAAATAAAGACTGCCAATATTTAAAGAGTGTGAGCTCTCTTTTTTGACAGTTTTCTTGATGGTCTGGATTCACATTACCTATATCAGTGTTGTGCCTTGCAAAAGAAAATCCAGTGCAACCAATTGTGTGTGATATAAATCAAGCCGTGTGAAGGCCTCAGTGCATTAGTGAACAAACAGCATCATGAAGATCAAGGAACACAGCAGATGGGTCAGGGAGGACGTTGTGGAGATGTTTAAAGCAGAGTTAGGTTAGAAAATCACCGCTCCAAAAATTAAAGTACTTTGAGAACAGAAATACTTGTACTCGTACTCGTTCTCTTCCGCTTATCCGGGACCGGGTCGCGGGGGCAGCAGACTCAGCAGAGACGCCCAGACGTCCCTCTCTCCAGACACCTCCTCCAGTTCCTCCGGGGGAAGCCCAAGGCGTTCCCAGGCCAGCTGAGAGACATAGTCCGTCCAGCGTGTCCTGGGCCTCCTTCCGGTGGGACGTGCCTGGAACACCTCCCGAGGAAGGCGTCCAAGAGGCATCCGGTATAGATGCCCGAGCCACCTCAACTGACTCCTCTCGATGTGGAGGAGAAGCGGCTCTACTCCGAGCTTCTCCCGGATGGCCGAGCTCCTCACCCTAATCTCTAAGGGAGTGCCGGCCCAACCTACGGAGGAAGCTCATTTCAGCCGCTTGTATCCGGGATCTCATTCTTCGGCTCATGACCCAAGTTCATGGCCATAGGTGAGGGTAGGAACGTAGACCAACCGGTAAATTGAGAGCTTTTGCTTTTCGGCCTAAGCTCTCTCTTCACCACAATGGACCGGCACAGTGCCCCCCATTACTGTGGCAGCCGCACCGATCCGTCTGTCGATCTCCTGCTCCATTCTTCCCTCACTCGTGAACAAGACCCCGAGATACTTAAACTCCTCCACTTGAGGCAGGAACTCCCCTCCAACCTGAAGAGGACAAGCCACCCTTTTCCGGTCGAGAACCATGGCCTCCGACTTGGAGGAGCTGATCTTCATCCCAGCCGCTTCACACTCGGCTGCGAACCGCCCCAGTGCATGCTGTAGGTCTTGGATAGAGGGGGCCAGCAGAACCACGTCATCCACAAAAAGAAGAGACGAAATCCACTGTGGATCCAGTGGAGAACAGAAATAATAAAACAAAAAATCATGCTAGATATCCAAACTGATATGGAATGGGTAATGTTAGGAACAGGAGGACGCTACGTTATTTGAGGAAACTTCAACCCACAGAGGGCTTCATCTAAAGTCTCAGAGAAATTTAAACTGAAGAACTGATGCGGCAGCTAATCCAAGTTGCTGAAATGTTATTGCAGGAGCTTAAAATGGTACTCAGTAGTTGTCTATGGCCCCCAAGTGATTGTATGGATGCCTGACAACGTTGAGGCATGCTGCTATGAAAATAATGGATGGAGTCCTGGGGGTAACTCCTCCCAGACCAGGGCATCACTGAACTCCTGTACAGTCTGAGGTGCAACCTGGTGGGGATGGATGGACCTAAACATGATGTCCCAGAGATGTGATATTTAAGGCCAGTCAATGCTATCAATTCCCTCATTCTCCTGGAACTTCCTGCATACTCTTGCAACACGAGGTCAGGCATTATAATGAACCAGGAGGAACCCAGGACCCACTGCCCCAGCGAAAGGTCTAATAATGGGTCTGAGGATTTTATCCTGATATCTAGCAGCAGTCAGGGTGCCATCTTTATTCTGTACAGGTCTGTGAGTCCCTCCATGGAGATGCCTCCCCAGACCAACACTGACCCACCACCAAACTGATTATACTGAACAATGTTGCAGGCAGCATACTTTTCACCTCAGCTTCTCCAGAGCTTTTTACATCTGTCACATGAGCTCAGAGTAAACCTGCTCTCATCTGTCAAAAGAACAGGGTCCCGGTGCCAAACCTGCCAATTCTGGTGTTCTCTGGCAAATGCCAGACAAGCTCCACGGTGCCAGGCAGGGAGCACAGAACCTACTAGAGGACATTAGGCCACCCTCATAAGGTCTGTTTCTAATGGTTTGGCAAGCTGGAGGTCACTTTATAGTGCTCTGGTAGTAGTCATCCTGTTCCTCTATGAAGAAAGGAGAAGATACCGGTCCTACTGATGGATTAAAGACCTTTGAGGCCCTGTCCAGCTCTCCTAGAGTATTTGCCTGTCTCTTGGAATCTCCTCCATGCTCTTGAGACTGTGCTGGGAGACAACAAACCTTTGGGCAATGGCATGTATTGATGTGCCATCCTGGTGGAGTTGGACTGCCTGCCAACCTCTGTAGGGTCCAGGTATCGCCTCTTGCTACCAGTAGTGACACTGACCCTGGTCAAATGAAAAACTACTGAAAAGCAGTCAAAATAAAGAGGAGGGAATAAAAGTCTGTGGCCTCCACCTGCATAATCATTCCTGTTTTTGAGGTTTTCTCATTGTTGCCTCTTTAGTGAACCTGATGTTAATTTCATTAACTCCAAAACACTGATAAACAACCCCCTCTACTACTTAACTGACCAAATCATTGTTCCAGACGTTTAACTGACTTTATATCATACTCTGATTAAAAAGTGCTCCTTTAATGTTTTTGATATGTGTATATCTCAAGCTTTGAACATCTCACACAGTTCTGTTCAATATATCTTCTCTAAATTTAAAGAGTATGGCACTACTGCAAACCTACCAAGACATGGCTGTCCACCTAAACTGAAAGGTCAGGCAAGGACAGCATTATTAAGATAAGCAGCTGAGAAAGCCTAATGTATCTGTCTGGAGGAGGATTAGGACACGACTGTTATGACCTCTGCCAATGAGGTAATGTTTTTGTCAGTGTTAGTTTGTCCTTTTTTTGTGTAATTTCTCAAAACGTAAAACAGATCTGAATGAGATTTTCAGACAAGGTGTGTATGAGAACAAGGAACAGGTGATTAGATTTTGGTGGTTATGCGGAGGACCATCTGGAGCCAGGATTTTTTGAAACATCTTTATTATTGCCAGATCATGGTGTGACTACTTGGAATTCCCACATGGTCCTTCACGCTGTCAGCAGCTGACATGCAGTGGCCAGAAGTCATCCAGAGTATAGCTCATCAGTATAGAAGAAAGATGACATGTGTCAATGACCCTATTGCCTTGGTGGAGGTCTGAGCTCTGTGAATGCTTTTCTAGTTAGTAATGCAGTCCACAAATCAGGGCCCGTATTCACAAAGATTCTCAGAATCCTCTCAGAGAGGTCCTATGTTAGCCTAAAAATTCCTGCCAAAGATTCCAAGCTTAAGAGTGATTCAGTTCTCTGCTGAGAGCGACTCTGAGCGAGGAGACGACAGAAACTCCTATCTTAATGAGTGTGGTTGACCCTGTTGCTAGGTGTGATGCTGTCTGTGGGCTGTGATTGGTTGTTGCAAAAGACAAGGAAATACAACAAATGCGCTCCCAGTAATCAGTGGAAAGAAATTAACCAATGATAGAATTTAGACTGGATTCAGAAATGTTTAAATCATGATGATAAAACTTAGCTAAATTAAATCAATTGTCACACAGCATCAACATGTTTAAATGTAGCTTATTGACATGTTCTTCATTGTTTTGATTTGCTTATTATTATGTTTACTCGCCATGCTGGTCGTTTTCATACTTCATCTATGTCATATTAATTTAATAGAAATATTAAAATTCAGCATTTTACTGTGATCTCCTTGTATTAAGAGGTTTAGTTTGATAAAATGACCAAAATAAAACAGAGGAGAAAAAGGTGGAGAAAAGCGAACTGAACAGAGGAGCAGAGCCTGCTGGTGGAGGAGAAGAAAGGAGTGTTGAAAGGTAGATTTGGTCCTGGGATCACAGTGTAAACAAACAGGCATTCCAGAAGCAGATCAGTGAGTCGTTCCCTCTGCTTTCAGCACCAGGCTGGAATGTGAGCAGCTCTGGTACCTGCCGCATTCAGACGCTGGAGAGGAGATAGCAGCACTAGAGAACTTCTCCACAGACAGGGAGCGTTGGAGATGACCATTTGGGACTAGGCTGCTGACATCATCATGTACAATATAGCAAATACTGATTCACCTCATTTACATCTTCCTCCTATTCATATAGTGCAATGATTATGGTACTGTTGTCTAGAGTGTGTATTTTAGGAGCTAGCCTAGGATGCTTCGTGAATCATTTCTATCTTAAATTCTTAAATTCTAAGAAAAATCTTAGAATTCGAGAAATTCTAAGATTTTTCTTAGAATGATGTCACTAGGAGCTGCTTTTAGCCCTAGGATTCTTTGTGGATATTTGCCCTGGTTTTTGTGGAAGAGCGGCAAGAAGAAATCCATAAAGCCCTGTTATTGGAGGTACAGCAGTTTTATTGAAGGATCAGACCGAAATCGAACACCATCACCACTGAAACATGGTGGTGGCAGCATGATGTTTGAAGAGAGTTTGGGCTGGTGGGAAGATGGATGGAGCTAAATACGGGTTAATGCTGGCCAAAAACCTATTAAACGCTTTAAAAAACTTTACACTGGGACATGTTCAGCAGGACAACTACCCACAACATACAGCCTATGATGGAAAGGTTTAGATCGAAGCATATTCATGTGTCAGAATGGCACGGTCCAGACCTACAGTATATCCAATTAGGAATCTGTAAGAAGACTTAAACATTGTTGTCTACAGATGCGCTCCATTTAAATCTGTCACGGCTTGAGCTATTTAGCGAGGATGCTTTGCACGCTAGATGAGCAAAGCTGGTAGAGACGTAGCACAAGACTTGAAGTATTGACTCAGGGAGGGCTGAATACAAATCCATCCATCCATCCATCCATCCATCCTCCTGTTAAAAGGGAGTTTTCCTCTCCACTGTCACTACATGCGCATCCATGAGGAGTGACTGGTAAAAGTCACTGACTCAATGCAATCTGCTGGGTTTCCTTAGATAGAAAAACTTTTTAACCAATTTGATTAAATAACTGAATCTGACTGCACTATTTGATAATTAACATTAATTTGAATGTATGTACCTGACTTGAAATCTGTATGACTTGATTGAATTGACTTTTTGAAGTGCCTTAAAATGACATGTGCTGTGAATTGGTGCTATATAAATAAACTAAATTGAGTTGAACTGAATGGATTTTACATTTGGTCCACTCTACAAAAACAAATAAGCAGACTTGTAATACACAGAGCAAAAATCATGAAAACCAAGAGAACAAAGCCCAGATTGGACTGTACAAAGAAGCTGATACATGAGAACTTTTTAATGTTTTTTCTTTATACTGTTAGTTTAGTTTTACATTTATAAAAGGAATGTGTTAAAGTCTACCCCTTTCATTTACTTCTAGAGATATATCTTGAAACAAGTTCTCCTATAACTAAAATCTTTGTTAAACAGCCAAACTGTGCTCCAATTCGACCGTCAATTTTATTTATATGCACATACAAACTGTAGCTTTCAAAGGCGTACACTCTCCTTCTATATGTTTGGGGTGTAAAAAATCATAGACCGATAAATAAATGCTAAACTTTTTCCACTTTTACTTTAACTGCATAAATTAACTGTAAAACAAACAAATCTGTTAGAAGGAAAAGAATGTAAAAAATTCAATAATCTGGTTGCATAAATGTGTGCAACTTTAAACCAAAACTTTATTAAACTGCCTTTTGATTCACTTTAAGTGTTCAGTTTTCTTTGGTAGTTTTCTAAATCTATCAAATTGTGAAAACATCCCTTGTCCCCTGCCCTCTCCAGGGGATCCCACAGATTTTCTGTAGAATTTAGTTCTGGCTGGGCCATTGAAAAATCTCAATTCTCCTCTCATACTCGTACTCATCGTCTTCCGCTTTATCGGGGACCAGGTCGCGGGGGCAGCAGACTCAGCAGAGATGCCCAGACGTCCCTCTCTCCAGACACCTCCTCCAGCTCCTCCGGGGGGAGCCCAAGGCGTTCCCAGGCCAGCTGAGAGACATAGTCCCTCCAGCGTGTCCTGGGTCGTCCCCTGGACCTCCTCCCGGTGGGACGTGCCTGGAACACCTCCAGAGGAAGGCGTCCAGGAGGCATCCGGTATAGATGCCCGAGCCACCTCAACTGGCTCCTCTCGATGTGGAGGAGCAGCGGCTCTACTCCGAGCCCCTCCCAGATGGCCGAGATCCTCACACTATCTTTAAGGGAGTGCCCGGCCACCCTACGGAGGAAGCTCATTTCAGCCGCTTGTATCCGGGATCTCGTTCTTTCGGTCATGACCCAAAGTTCATGGCCATAGGTGAGGGTAGGAACATAGACCGACCAGTAAATTGAGAGCTTTGCTTTTCGGCTCAGCTCTCTCTTCACCACAACGGACCGGCACAGCGCCCACATTACTTTGGCAGCCGCACCGATCCGTCTGTCGATCTCCTGCTCCATTCTTCCCTCACTCGTGAACAAGACCCCGAGATACTTAAACTCCTCCACTTGAGGCAGGAACTCCCCTCCAACCTGAAGAGGACAAGCCACCCTTTTCCGGTCGAGAACCATGGCCTCGCACTTGGAGGAGCTGATCTTCATCCCAGCCGCTTCACACTCGGCTGCGAACTACCCCAGCGCATGCTGTAGGTCTTGGGTAGAGGGGGCCAGCAGGACCACGTCATCTGCAAAAAGAAGAGACGAAATCCACTGGTGCCCAAACCAGACCCCCTCCGGCCCTTGGCTGCGTCTAGAAATCCTGTCCATAAAAGTTATGAACAGGACCGGTGACAAAGGGCAGCCCTGCCGGAGTCCAACATGCACCGGGAACTGGTCCGACTTAGTGCCGGCAATGCGGACCAAACTCCTGCTCCGCTCGTACAGAGACCGGATGGCCCCTAATAAAGGGCCCCCGATTCCATACTCCTGGAGCACCCCCCATAGGGCATGTGATCCCCCCTATAGTTGGAACACACCCTCCGGTCACCCTTCTTATGTAGGGGGACCACCACCCCAGTCTGCCAATCCAAAGGCACTGTCCCCGTCCGCCATGCAATGTTGAAGAAGCGTGTCAAAGACAGCCCCACAATAGCCAGAGACTTGAGGTACTCAGGGCGGATCTCATCCATCCCCGAAGCCCTGCCACTTGGGCTTGTTGTGATGCTGAAATAGAAAATCCCACATTTATTATCAGCTTTTTAGCACAGACCTGATAGTTTGGGGTCAAAATTTAAACAATATTTACGCTTTTCCTGATTTCACCTAGTATCTGAGAAATAGTGATCCCTGATCATGATGCTGCCACCACCATATATCACTGTGAGAAGGGAGTTCTTTTGGTGATGAGCACAGTCGATATTGTGCTGCACTTTTGCCCAAATCTTCCAGTCTTGTCTGGTTTCAACTGAGCAGGCAGGGAGAACTGGAGAAGGCCTGGATGTTTTCTTTGGACGCTTCTGTCTTTCAACTCTGCTCCTTGGTCCTGACATGGACAAGTTCTGGGATTGTTGTCACATGTAGAACACAACCAGTATGGCTTGGAAATTTGTGGAGATCCTTCAGCATTGGTATCGGCCTCTTGGCAGCCTCAATGAGAAGTTTCAATCTTGTCTTTTCATGTATTTTAGACAAATGTTTAGTGTCAACAAGTGGTGACTACTTTCATTGTACTATGGTAAATATAGTGCTGTAGATTTCTTTGTACTCTTCCTCTGACTAAAACCTTTGTACAATGAATTTTTTTTTATCCTTTATGGCCTTTCTTTAAAATATGGCTTTAGTTAAGCAAATGAACAAATGTTAGTAAAGCACACTGGGACAGCTGAACTATATTTTAGTTTGACCAAGATTCACTATAAGTGACGTTAAATGTGAACTCAAGAAAACTCCAGCAAGTTTCTTGCAACTTTTTATTTTTACGTCACCATTTTATTCACTTATGTTATACATACTGTTCATGTCGCGTTTTATGTAGAAAAAAACGTTTTGAAATGATATATTTTTTTTACATCATTGGAACATCCCAGGGATATGCACACTTTTGAGGGCAACTGTATTTCCCTGTCTGTCGGTATTTAGTGTCACAAGTTAAACAGCACATTTTTAACAGTTTTTCTCTACCCCCAAAATGTAAAAATTAAAGATGAGAATTTTAGGCACAAAAACATAGTAAAGATTTCCGGCAGGTTTGTTTGCTCTGGGGATTCACGGCCATTATCTCCGTTGCTGGCCGGAAAGCCGTGAAAAGCGTCATCCTGTCACTCTCTTGTTTTTATTTAAACGTGAGAGGAATCGAAATAAGAAAATACATCAACTGCTCCTCTGTGTGAACTTAAAGAGGAGAAGCAAACAGCATAGACCAGCCTTTTGACATTCGCTCTGCATCTTTGTGTTTCAGGGCCTGTTTTATTATCTCTCTGGCTGGCTCAGGACGGTGTGTTGTGTGCATCACCTAAAACTGTCCGGCGGATGTTGTGCCAGGGGCCTCGTCACAAAAACAATGGCGAGCGGCATCGGCAGTGAGTAATATTATGATCTATATTTTAATGTTTTTTGTAACTTAGAGAGAGCAGTGAGTGCAGACTAGCCCAGGAGACTGTATTTCGCATTGCTTGTTAAGACGCAGCAGCCTCGTTGTCCCAAATATCGCTGCAGTGTTCGAAGATGCTTGTGCCTCATTAATGGGTTCCCCCGAACATGGCTAAGCTAAGACAATAATGTGCCGTTTTATCTTCTCTGTTAAATTATGAGTTATGTTAATCACAATTTTTTGTGTTGATAAGCTGTGTGTAGGTTTCAGTGAAAGGATAAGCTGTAATCGTCCTGTAGACAGACTCAAGTTTATCGGAATATGGTGGCTAGCCGTAGCAAGCTAGTTCTGCTTGTTTTCATCAAACACGCTGCAGTTATCCTCTGGTTTCTCATTATACATCTTATTTACTTATAATAGAAAGTCCGTGGGATCGTTTGATAACCCTATTTGAAATGTAGTTTCTTTCAGAATAGATCTAAATTCAAGTTTTCGGATTGATTGAGTTCTTTCTGCATATTTAAATAAAAATATTATGGGTATGTTAGTTGGTAGGAACCAGTACCTGTCATGAATTAATAAGCATATTATATGTTTTGCACATATTAGTTTGTGTTTTTGTGTTTTTCCCTATAGAACACAAGATACTGAACGTGGGACCCACGGAGCCCTGGTCAATCAGGGAGAAATTGTGCCTGGCGTCATCTGTTATGAGGAGCGGAGACCAAAACTGGTAAAGTCAATCAAATAATTCCCATTTGTCATTTTGTAAATACTAATTCTGTTCCTAACCATCCATATGCAATCAGTGATGAAAGAGAAAAACAAGGTTCATCATGATGAGGCTTCTTTAAATTGTCTGGATTTACAAACGGAGATAATGCAAAAATGAGGTGTCTGTTGTTAACTCGGTCTAATCAAGGTTTCCCTACTTTTGCCTATATTCTTTTAAAAGAAACAATTCCTAAATATTGGTGTAGAGATGCAAATAGTCTGCAACCAAAAAGCCAAGAGTAGCATGCCAAATAAATTTCCAGGAGACATGGATGTTCTGAGCTGGTGTCTTGTTTTCATTGCTAAAAACTGTGCACTCGTTGGTGAATGTTGTCGTGTTTCTGAGATGTGGATGTTCGAGCAGAGAAGAGCCTTTGTCCTTCTGTCATTACTGTGGCTTTTAGCTTGTATCTTATTGCAAGAAAAAAAACAGAGGACAGTATTATTCCTTAACTAGGATCTTACATGTACTAGTGATGCACCGATCCAAATTTTGCCGCCGTTTTCCAATCTCCTGTTTTCATACAGCTATGACCTTCTGGTACTAATTTTAGCCAATTGTGATTTCTCTTTAATAATTGTAATATCGCAAGATCTAAGAGCAACAATGAACTTTTTTCCCCGTCATAGTAAAATAGAATTTTACTGTTATTTAAAAAAAGACAAAATGAATACAGAGTTGACGTTTTAAACTCACCATAGCACCTTTTTATTAGTGCGGTTAGTATGGCTAGCATAACGCTGGTGTCTGTGTACACTATCAGTCAAAAGTGTGGACAGTTTGTAATCACTTTTGAAATGGAACATGAATCGCAGTCTGACATGTCATAACAAACGGAGCTTCCTTTAAACAGTTGTGCTTCCTCTGCGTTTTAAACCTCACTGATGCTAAAAGTACCTAACATTGGCTCGGCTTTCCGAGGCACCGACTTTCACACCAAAGCCTGCTGTGGTGCGCATTACTGGTAGCGCTTAGTGCAGTGTGTTGACTGATAGGAAAATGACTGGATGTTTTGGTGGACAACCTGTCGCCCACTGGTCAGGACCACTCAAGTTGAAAATCTTCCGTTTCATCTGCCACTTTCTCAGTGCATCTCTAAAATGGACAGTTTTCAGGTTTCCACACCCATTTACCTTCATCATGTGTTCCTTCTGTGGATGTTCTTTGTCTTAAAGGGTGTCTGTGAGCAGAGCTATCAAGTCTTTCTCAGAGCCTGGTCGTCCTCCTGACTGGTTCTCTCAGAAGGTGAGAAAGACATAAACCTACTGATTATTTTCTCAATGTCTTTTCGTCCTCCAGTCACAGACGTCAGTGGTGTTCTGTTTGCATGTTAGTAATTTTTTAAGCAAATTTCTTGCTGTGTTTCTCAGCACTGTGCCTCACAATATTCTGAGCTGCTCGAAGCCACAGAAGCACCCAAGTGAGTGCATCAGCATTTATATCCACTGCCGTTTCTTAATGTTGCAGAATTTAGTTTCTGACGTTTCTAGCTTAAAATGTGCCTGTTATCATCCTCTAGACGTAAGCGTGGGGAGAAGGGTGAGGTGGTGGAGACCATCGAAGATGTCATCGTCCGTAGGCTGACCACTGAAAGGATTGAGGAGCTAAAAAGACTACAGAGAGAAACCCAGGAGCAGTACAGGTAGGTGTACACTTCACTTGAATAAGTTGCAACATCTAATCTTTGTCTCTTAAACTTCTACTTATTTTATTTAAATGTACCTAGAACTGATATTATTATTTTATTTCAAAGTTACGTATTTTATGACCGCAATGTGGAGTTAAAAAATGTAAGCACAATGAAGTGTAATTTACACAAAATCCTAAAAGGTCAAAACGAACTAAACAAAGGCTTTGCCTGCAGTATCCCACTGAGAAATGTTTGGTAAAGTCTAATAAAGTATTTTCCGCCTCTATGTTTTACCTTGTCCTGACAGGAAACTGAAGAAGGAGGTGGAGCTAATACAGATGGGTCACATGGACTCCCAGCTCAAAGATCTGTGGGCAGAAATCACACTGTGAGGCTCTTACCTTTTTGATCATCTCTAAGCTTTCCACAATTTGCTTCACATAGTTAACAGCTTGTATTCACACCTGCCACTTTTGGTCCGCTTTAAACGGACCAGAGTTCGTTTCCCCCCTTGGTCCGGACCTTTTGTGCAGGTGTGAATACACTCAAGTGAACCCTGGTCTGGACCAAACAACTGGACCGAGACCCACTTTTTGAGGTGGTCTCGGTCCGCTTCCAAACAGACTCACGCACCAAACAAAAAAAATAAAGTTCACTTTTGGTTCCGGACCAAACAAGCTGACCAAAGGACTCTCATACACCCTTAGTTATTTTATAGCAGACATCATCACCCTCAGCTCTAAAGCAGGGCTAATATATTACAATTTTCCTAATGATTTTTTAAACAGTTGTCTGTTTTTGCCTGAGAGCTGAATTCTACTTTTCATGGATGTCTTTGTATCTCCACTGTAGTTATTCATGAGGTCAGCTTCCTCCCTCCTCTCCTTTACCAAACCTCATGTTTTCAGCTGTCAGTTTGTTTTTCAACTACAGAAAGAAGAAAATGGAGGAGGAGGAAGCAGAGCAGAAGAGGAAAGCCACAGAGATGGCGTACCAAGGTAGGTTCACAGTGCTTACTGTAAACACCTTTGATCAACCTTCTCTAAATACACCCAGTCATGGAAAAAAGTGCACCCATGCTGCTTCTGTTGGATTTAAGACAGAAAGGTGAAGGCTGGTGCTGCAAATAAAATGCTCTTGATTAATTGATCGTCATCAGTTTCAGCTGCTCTATAAAATCAGGAGTTTTGTTGGTTTGCTACTCTGGAGCACACAGGTGTGTTAACAATGCTAAGGATGAAAGGCATCAGCAGTGGCTGTTCGGCCGTGTGGGTTATAAGGTCATTTCCCATCAGTTCCAAGTTCAACTTTCTACAGTGAAAAAGGATTTGCAAGTGGAAAGTGGTTGAGGCTGTCACCAGTCTTTCTAGGAGTGGGCGCCCATTAATCTCATCCTAAGGTCAGACCATGCAGGGCTCAGAGAAAAATGACAGAAAGCCTAAGAGCTACAGTACATCTCAGACCTCATTTAGCATGTTAAATGTCAAAACTCATAACATCACAAATAGACAACAACTAAACAACTCTGGTTTGTTTGAAGGTGATGCCAGTCGAAAGCATCTTCCCTTTGAAAAGGATTATTGCGGCATCAGTTAGGTTGCAGTCCGGTTGAACCAGAAGACCTTTGGATCTGTTTGCTTTAGAAAGAAGTTTGGCCAAAACTAAACACAAGAAAGAATCTAAAACAGAACTGCCGAGCAAACCTTGATGACCTAAACTACATTGTGAAGAACCGTTGCTGCAGGATGGCTTCTTCAAGCTACTGTTGCTGAAGGTGGTTGTTAAAGTCACTGAATCATGGGGAGAAATTAGTCTTCCCAATGAATGTATTAAAAGCCATGGGAAAAAGTCTTCTTCCTTGTTGCTTTATCTCTTTGCTACATTTTTGTGAAACATTTTGTTTAGGATTGTGCTATGTGTCTTTCTAAAAAAAAAAATAGGTACATGGGAGCCAATATTCCTACTACAATCATGCTTATTCTGCTTCTTTATGATCCATGACTGATGATTTCTGTGTAGCAGCTTTTTAATTCCTCACTGAGATATAAGGTCACTTCTCTCTACCTTTGACCTTTTGTGTCCATTGCAGCACGTCAGGCAGTGAAAAACACGCCCAAGCGCCTCCCCAGTGTTACTGTACGTTCTCCACTGGGGGCCAGCCCCCCAACCCACGACTCCCAGGCAGATTCTGCCGTCTCTACGCCACCCATGGATTCTGAAGGCGTCACCTCTGAGGACACCACCATACACTCAGTTGTAAGAAAACCTTTACACTTTGCTTTGGCACTTAGAAATTAGCAAAAGCAAAGACAGGAACAGTCAACAGTTACATAGGTGATTTAATAAAAGTTTAAAAAACATTAATATTTACATGTACCAAAAAAAAAAAAAACTCAACAAAGGAGGGTTTCTTTGGCTTCTCTCGTATTTCAGAGCTGGAGTCAGTTGAAGCAGTTTGTTATATTTTAACGTATAAAAGGAAAGAGGTTTTATTTCAACGGCCTGTCTCCGTCAGGCTCAGGGGGTCGGGGTGTTCCTGCCAGCTGCGGACCCTCCGCTGTCTGGGCCAAAAGATGGAGGCCTAGCTGCTCTGGTTGATGACTCGCCTCAGAAGAGACTCCTAGCGCAGAAGGCCACACCGCCACCATCACCTCTGTTATCAGAGCTTCTAAAGAAAGGAAACCTCATCTCAGCCAGCCCACGCCTGGTGAGTCCAGTCTTGAAGAGCCAGTCTAGCAAAGTGACAAGACTACAATAGTGAAGTGTTTTTCAGCTCTACTTCCAGTGGTATACACTAGAAATACTCATTTATTTGTAGCTAAACCTTCTGTTTCAGTGTCACTGTTTGCAGCTTTTGCTGGCATGGATTATTCTCAGTTAGACTGCTTCAATAGCTGTTAAAATAAAAGTTATATTTGATCCCAATAACAAATTCGGGGACCATTATTTGTTGCATATCCGTCCAGGTTTATTTTCTGTTTTTCTGGGTATTTTTGGTGTCAGGTATCAGAAGGAGACACGACAAGTTTAACCAACGGTGTACAGAGTGCAGCTACAGCTGCTTCTTTAGTGCCGGGTCATGAAGGCTTTACAGGTAAGCAAACTCCAGTCAATGCTTGTGCATGCATATTCATAAGCAGCTTATAGACAAGAATTTTTAAGTGTAAGTTCGTTTGAAAACCTTTAAGCATATCTTAGCTGCTGTAGATGACTCTCTGCATCTTCCTCCTTTATGAATCCAGTTTAGTTGACCGTTGAGTCTGAAGCTGACTTCTACCCTCATTAAACAACTTTAATGTAAAAAATGTCATGTTTTATGAAGCTTTAAACTGTTGTCATGTTGGTATTCATTGGTTTTATTTCCCAAAAATAGAAGCTGAAGCAGTCTCGCCCATAGACTGCTGGAGATAGGCACAAGCTCCCCCACGACCCACTATGGAATAAGCGGTAGAAAATGACATGACAGAAGCTGAGGATTATTTACACTGGAAATGGAGATAGCAGGTGGTGCGCTGCGAGCGATCTTCCTGTGTGAAACACATAAATGTAAAATGTTTCCAGCCAGATTAGCTGCTTTCATGTCAGACACTGACTGATCAAAAAGGCTTTACATGTTTTATTCTCAAGTGGTGTTTCATACAGGAAGATCATTGGTGTCGCACAACCTCCTGCCTCCATTTCCTGTGTAAATGATGGTCAGCTTCTGTGTAAATGACCACTCAATGCAAACATGATGGGGATTGAAAGGTTCATGAAATGGTGTTGACATAAACGTTTTTGAGATTGGAGTTGCTTAATGACGGTTGAGGTCCTCTTTGATGTTGCCCCCTTAGCTTCAACCTCCAGCACCAGCTGGTCTGGATTTATTCTAGATTACTGAAGGTAACTGTTTATAAGCGTTTAACAGAACCTCACTTCAAAACTCCTAAACTAACCATTTAAGGTACTTCATTAATCAGCTCAATAGTCTGTAGTTTGGTCATTCCCAAGGATTACTGTGGAAAGACCATCCTCTGTCATTGCCAGCCGTGTTGTCTCTCAAACATTTCTCAAAGTTGTGATTTTGCTGCTTTAAAATTTGATATTTTTGAGATCCCCACTCTGAACCCGTGGAAGAAAATATTTGGACCTCTTTCTCCTCACCTCTTCACTGTGAAGTTGTGAATAAAGGAAAGCAATAGGCACAGTTAGCAGAGCAGAATCAGTGGGTCTAGTTTGACTTAAAGACTCAAAAGGAACTCTGAACAAACTCAGAAGTAGGCTGTAAGTTTACCTGCACCTATACGTCCTCTCATATCTGTTTGTGTTTGCAGAGGGTGACGCAGAAGCTGCAGTGAAAGCAGAGCTCAGTGAGGAGACGGGGCTAGCAGAAGAGGATCTTGTAGCTGTGTCTTGCATAGGGGATGAGTTGGACCTGGAGACTGTGGGAGACATCATTGCCATCATAGAGGAGAAGGTATTGGTGTGTATTTCTGTGTTTGTGTAAAAGCAAAATAAATGCTTTCATGGCCTAGAAACTAAATAGAACGGTCTTGCAATGAGAGTTCATCACAACTGAATGGGTTTGTGTAATATACTCTTTCTGTGGAGACCTTTGGGGGAGTTGTTTCTTTGTTTTTAATCTGAACTGTGTTCAGTCACTCCTGCTGGAGCTCCATCATTTGCTTCGCTTGCATACTGGGACATATTTACACAAAAAAAAACAACTAACAACACATACAGTAGGGTATAATAAACCTGCTCTGGTTGAGTCATCAGTATTGGAAAAAGGAGAAGTAGAAGAAAAATATAAAGTCACGCCTAAAAATAACCATCTCAAATATTTGTCACTAAACCGAAGTCAGAGAGGACAGTAAGAGGATAGAAGGCCTTGCTAAAGTATTTGTACCCCTCAAACGTTTTCATATTTGATCATAACCACAGGGATTTTATGTCATGGACTAAATAAAGAAAGGTATTAGATCATTGTAAAATGGAAAAGGAAGGTTGGATGTATTTCAAAATGTTTACAAACACAAATCTGAAGTGTGGCATGCGTCTGTATTCAGCCCCACAGAGTCAGTTATTTGTAGCATTGTCTTTTACTGCAACTCCAGCTTTGGGAACAGTCTACCTGCTTCCACTCATACAGACTGAAATCTTTGCCCTTTCTTCTTTAATAGCTTAAGCTCAAATGCTCAAACTTTTATTCTTAACACCTTTGACTAGGTCATTGTAACAAGTGAATATGCTTTGGCCAAAACAAATCCATTGTAGCTCTGGGTGGATGTTTGGGGTCCTTGCCCTGCTGAAAGGTGAACTTCCATCCCAGTCTCAAGACTTCTGCAGCCTCTAACAGGTTTTTCTTCCTGTGTTAACCTGTACCTTCCTTCCATTCCCAGATTACAAGGCTGCCATGACAGTGCCTTTCTTTGAGCACTGGCTTTCATCTTTCCACTCCTGCAGAAAGGCCAGATTTGTGGACTGCATGGCTTATATTTATTATGCTGACAGATTCTCCAGACTTACCCTGGACCTTGTGGCTGCTACTCTAATTAATGCTTTCCTTCTCTGGGCCGTGTGTGTAGGTTTGTAGCTGTCATTCTCTTTCCATATTCAGATGATGGAAGGAACAAATGGACTATGAATATGTGAGATATTGTTTTGTAATTTAACCTTGCTTTGAACCCCTGACCTGTCTGCTGTGTTCCTTGGTCACCATGATGCTGTTTGTTCTCTGATGTCCTCCTGTAATGAGACAACATGTGAAAAACCTCAAGGCAAGTCATCCACATTTTGTAAGTGATTTGTCCTTTTCTCTGTCTGTTCTCCCAGGTGGATGACTCAGTTGAGGCTTTAGATGCAGCCGCCGTAGAAGCGGCTCTGTCTCTCTGCGAGGAAGCCGTTTCAGAAGGCCACACCCTCCCCGGCCCGTGGGAGACCCAGGAACTGAAGACCCCAGAACTCACAGTCCAGCACACCAGCTCCCTTCAGGAAAATCAGGATGTTCCCACCATGCTGACCCCGTCCCCCAGCAGCCTGGACACACAGAACCAGCCTGACCTCCAAAGACAAGTACAGTTCAAGGGAAACGGCGAGGGAGCCGAGGTGACAGGAAGTGACATTCCCTCTTCGGTTGCTTCCGATGACGGCGCAGCAGGAAGTGTAGTCACAGAGGAGGCGGCCGGAGTGAAGGAGGCTGCTGAAGCTACAATAAAGAGTGAAGGAGAGGAGTGGAGCCAGCCTGAAGCCAACCCTCCCTGCCTCGGTGTTTAACAGACCTGCACATATATACACAGAAATAACACTCATGTTTGTTTGCTAACTATTTCTATTCCCTGTGCAGACTCAGAAGATAGCTCTGTGTCTGGCAAAGAGTGCAAGGTAACCCTCATAAACCAACATGTGCTGACATCATGGCATTTACAAGGAACATTTTTACTCCATTTGTTTTTTTGTTGAATTTAGGAAGTGAAGGAAGAGGAGGGAGGGAGTGATGGGGACCCAGATGAAGGGATGGAGCTAAAGGAGGAGTGTGGGGAGGGTGAGGGTCCTTACCTGTCTGAGGTGGAGCGGGCCGCCAGCGAGAGCGAAGACGGCTACGGCCCCCCCTCCCAGCGTTACACTGTCGATTCACTGGCCAGCAGCCCAGCCTCTTCCTCCCAGCTGTAGGTGCCTCGGTGGTCAAGCTCACAGTGCTGACCACAACAAAAAACCCTGCCTGATCAAACATATTTCACAAGAAAAGTTGCAATAACAATCTAACTCCCTTTTGTTATAAAATTTAAATCAAAACCTAATTGTGTTCTTAAGAGCAAAGCCGTTATTGGCACTTTTCTATGTTTCACTTTATTTTTCCACTCACTGCTGGCAGCTTAAAGTACAGTGTGCCCAGTCTTCCTCTCTCTCTTCTCTCCCATGTGCATCAGCTCCACATGCGGAGAGGACCAAGAGGCTGTCCAGGCGCAGAAAATCTGGAAGAAAGCCATCATGTTGGTGTGGAGAGCTGCGGCCAATCACAGGTGGTGCTTTTTGGCAAGCATAAACATACACTACCAGCACCTTGCTATTAATCACATTTTGCACGTTTTTTTATTTATTTTTTGACTTCATTTTGAAATCAAATATCAAATATTTCCTTTTCACACAGAGAGTGTTTAGTGTTAAAGCTGATGTAATGTCTGTTGCAGGTACGCCAGTGTCTTCTTGCAGCCTGTGTCAGATGATATCGCCCCGGGTTACCACAGCATTGTGCACAGGTCAGGAAACACCAACACACACATCGTAGCATGCACAGTCTGCAGGTTCACACAACAACACAAATATGTCATTCACAGTGACTCACAAAATTATTTGGACACCCTGAACTTATTTGCATTTTGTCATGTTGCAACCATAAACTTAAGTGCATCTTATTGGTATTTTGTTTGATAGACTAACATAACGTAGTGGAGCATTGTGAGGGGAACAGACATGGTTTTCAATGGTTTATACAAATGAAAATATAATAAAATGTACCCCCGTCTAAGCTGATAACAACTATCAGTTGTGACCTCCTGAATTATGGCCTTTATGGACAGGTTGCAAGTCATGAAGTGGACTTAGCAAAGATGTGGAAGAAAGGGCTCTGCTCAGATGAGACCAGATTTGAACCTTCTGGCCTACATGCAAATTGACTTGTGGAGGAAAACTAGCATTGGACGTCACCCTGCACACCTTATCCCTACAGTGAAATACAACGGTGGGAGCATCATGTTGTTCTTCACCATGGAGGAGGAGGCTGAGCAGAGTGGATGGAAAGATGGATGGAACTAGAAATAGAACAATCTTAAAATAAAACCTGTTGGAGGCTGCCAAAGGCTTGAGACTGTGGCAGAGGTCCACCTTCCAGCAGGGCGGCGACCCTTAACAAATGGAGTTGTTTGGGTCAAAGTAAATTTGAGTGTTAGAATGGCCTAGTCAAAGCCCAGGCCTAAATCCAATTGAAAATCTGTGGCAAGAGCTATTTTCCAATGAAGAATGGACAACAGTGTCTGTCTTTGTGTTGGTCTATCACATAAAATCTTACTGATGTACAATCGTTTTTTTGTAACAGGACAAATTGTGCAAAAAAGTTTAAGGGACGTGAATACTATTGCAAGAGAAAGAGTTGATCCTGTATTTTTATGAATGACCAGGTAGCTGTGAAATGCATTTATAGGGTTTTATACCCTTCAGGGATCTTCTTCAAAGCTAACCTATGACAAAGAAAGACATCTGTTCCTGCCTTTTTATAAATACATCTCCCTCTGCTTCCCTGCTCCTCACCTGCTGCAGACCCATGGACCTCTCAGCCATAAAGAAGAACATCGAGTCCGGCGTGATCCGTACCACAGCTGAGTTCCAGCGAGACATCATGCTGATGTTCCAGAATGCCATCATGTACAACTCCTCGGACCATGACGTGTACCACATGGCGCTGGAGATGCAGCGGGACGTCCTGGAGCACGTCCAGCAGTTCCTGGCCACCCAGCTCATCATGCAGACCTCGGAGAGCGCCATCTCTGCCAAGAGCCTCCGCGGCAGGGAGGGAAACCGGAAACCAGGGGAGGCGGCTGAGAAGGTGGGTTGAACAGCAGGAGGGGATGAGAAGATTATGTTTCTTCCTGATGGAGCTTTTTGGATCTGCATGCTTTTGTAGCTGTTGTCTGTCTGTTTTGTTGGCAGTTACCTTCTTCTGAATCATGCTTCCTCTACATTCTGAGAGGGTAAAACTGGAGGGGAAACCCAACAGAGTGCATCATCTACAGCGTTTGAAAATGTTCAGTGCGGTTTGATGAGCAGGGACGCGTTTTAAGAGTATGAATGAGACTCTGCTCATTTGCTGCATTAAGAATCCCGTCAAACCAATTAATCATCTTGGCTTTGCTGCCTCTCAATCACCGATGCACCAGGTGGAAAGTTCTGGGTTAATACTCATTTTAAAATGTAATAATATAACTAATGAACACAATATTGTAATCATATTTTTCCCTTTTAACACCAGAAAAACAAATTTAAAGCAGTTGTAGAAAATTCCGGCCATTTCCAACAAATATTCGCTAAATTATTTCTTGTTGCCTTCTTGGACCAAGGGCATTTTATTGTTTTCTTTTGTGTGACAGATTCAGTTTGAATACATTTCATCAGTTTCTGGGTAAGTCCTTGAGACATAACCTGGATGTGTGAGAGAAATACTGGCCAACAAGCTCAGGGTCAGTGGAAGCAGATTTTACGTGGGTTATGTTAGTGTGGTAATAATTTACAGACATTTTTACCATATGTAGTTGATATTTGATGGCAGACCTGGATTTTCCTCCAAGTTTATTCATTTTCATAGGAGACTCGGTGGCGGTCTCTTTGCTTGATACATTTTTTATATAATGTGCTTTTTCTGCTTATATCAGTCCAAGGTAATCCTAATGCCAAATAGACATTTAAAAGTGTTCTTTTTGTGTTTTTCCAAACGTTTCATGAATCTCAAATTGTCAAGATCTTGAGCTGAAGATGGTTAAATGTGCTCCAGACCTCTTAAAGATGACCCTTTAATTGAGACCATAAGTGGCAAATCAGTTGCTGAAGTGCTTAATAATAGAAATCTCCTCCAGTGCAGATAACAGCGGCTTTTTGTTTGCTTGGTGTTTTAATGCGCTGGGATGTCACGCCACCCTGGGCAGAAAGCCATATCAAAAACCGCTGCTGAGTTGTTCTTTCTGCTCAGCCTTGCAGAAGACATTTAAAGCTTGGCAGGATAACATCATTTTTGCTTCCAAGCGCATGTCGTAGTTCACCATGCTGACTCTTGCTATATATGCTAAAGTTTGTTTGCTCTGCTTGACATCGGGAGCTTCACTGGAACCGTTGTTGTTGACTACCCAGCTGATCTGTGTCCTGCATCTTTGGCTGCACCTTTTTTGTTCATCTGTGTGTGTGTGTCTCCACCTGCATGCTTGTGTCTCTGCAGATGACCAAAGAATTAGATTTTCTTCATGTAGTCATGCATGTTGCTGTTATTGGAGATAGATATGGGAGTCTGTAGTGTGCATCCAAAGGGTGACTGCTTCTTGTTTTCTTGAAGTTGGGACTCTGGGAGGAGCTTTGTCAGACTATAAATCTGCATATGTTAATGGGAGTTGTGATGTGGGGTGAATTCATGCATCTGCTTGTCTCTTCTTTTCTGCGGATCTCGGTCCCGAATGTTGTGTCTAAAGTGATTGTTTGATATGTCTTCCTGATGTTTTGTGGATTTGTGTGTCTCTGTGTTTGTCATCCAATGAGGTCCAGTATCCCCTTGGCGTGTTTTGTTTGACTCCGACTCCAATGAAACTTGCTTTCTCACGCTCGTGTGTCTTTGCTTTCTATTTTTCACTCCAATGTTTGTCCTTCTACAGGACAGTGTCCCAATGGCCTCTCCTGCTTTCCTTCTCTCTCTCTTTGTAAGTATACAGGTTCTTTCCTCAGATCTCACCAGAACCAGGTCTCAGCGCAAACATCACTCACACTCACTCTGCCTGTATCTCTCATTTTTCTCTGTCACTGACATTAAACTTACATAAGCAGATACAGAAGTCAACCAGCTTTCCACAGAACAGTGTCTGTGACACTTTTCACATTTTGTCATGTTGGAACTACAAACATATTCTATTGGGATTCTGTGTGACAGACCAACACAATATGGTACATAGTTGTAAAGCAGTATAAAAAGGACACATGGTTTTAAAATGTTTCACAAATGCAAATCTGATAAGTAATTTGCAACAGTGATACACCTGCAGGTCTTTTATGTTCTCTCTCCACCAGGTTTGCACATCTAGAAGCTAAACTCTTTGCAAAATAGCTAAAGCTCAGTCAGATTGGACAGAAACCATCTGTGAACATTAATTTTAAAGTCTTGTTAGAAATTCTAAATTGACAATAGGTTTGGACTTTGACTGGGCCATTCTAACACATCATATTTTTGGGTCAGCGACCTTCAGGAAGGTGAACCTCCACCCCTCTATAAAGTATTTTTCAGGCTCTACCAGGGTATTCTCCTGGGCTAACATCCACCTTCCCATCATCTCTGACCAGCTTCTCTGTACCCGATGGATGAAAGCATCTGTACAGCATGATGCTGCCACCAACGCTGTTCATTCAGAGGGTGGTGTGTTCTAGGTTATGTGCAGCTTTTCCCACAAATGTTTGGCATGTAGACCAAATGTTAGTTTGGTCTCACCTGAGCAGAGCACCTTCTTCCACCTGGTTGCTGTGTCCCTTACCCAGCTTGGGACAAACTCTAAATGGGGGACAGTTCTGCATGAGAAGTCCAAAGCTCGAGATAATGTTTTATAACCTTATACTGCTTTAAACGTCTCCCCGGTTTCCAACCTGACCTGTCTGTTGTGTTCCTTGGTCTTTATTATGCTGCTTGTTCGGTAATGTTCTCTAACAAAGCTGTGGGGCCTTCTTAGAACAGCTGGATTTAAACAGATTAATGACACACAGGATGAAATTAGATGGTTTCCGAGTCCTTTTGTGTCAGATTTAGATTTAGCGGTATCAGAATAAAAGATTTTAGATTTTTGTACTGCTTTACAACTACGCACCACTTGTGTGTTACTGTGTCACATAAAAGCCCAGTAAAATTCGCTGAAGTCTAATGTTGTTTTCTGACTACAAGTGAAATCATTCAGTGGATCTAACTACTGTTTAATTGAATCATCCCAATGTCTTTTCTATTTTACTTTTGTTTAATCGGACATATTTAGAGAATGTGCAGCTTGACTGAGGTCAAGTTTTCCAGTTTATATTTTTTTCAGCATGACTTTTTGCCTCTTGTTTTGGTTGATAGGAAACTGTCGTGCAATCTGTCAGGGTGTTGCAGCTCCAAACACCGAGGCTCATAATTCTACCATCATCTTGGACCACCCTCATACACTTTAGGTTCTGTTATATTTTCACATCACACAGACACACTTTCCAGTAACCTTTCATGACCCAAGCTTCTGTTGCCCTTCGGTTAACGAGTCCATGCCGGTTTCCTGTTTTTCTATTTTTTACATGCTCTTCTCCATGTCTGTCTCTCTGCATGCTCTAATTTCTTTTTTCCTTTGGTTTTTTTTTTTTTTCCTTTTTCAGCCATGCTTATTTTCTTCTGATTTGTCCGTCATTTGAGGAGGAAGCCCTTTGAGGTGGACTATGCTGTGTTTTTGTGTGGAGCTCGGTCACATAATGAGGCCTCCATAATCTTTAAACTTTGCACCTTAATGAACAAATAAATTATCTTTCTGTCTCCCCCACTTCAGGATGGAGGCACCAGGGGTCGCCGTAGCGCCATGGAGGCTGACCTCAAAATGAAGAAGTAGACTCAGCTTCTAAACATGATGCAGAGGTTGGGCTCTTTGCCTACTGGTCACTTAGGATGCTTTCTGGACATGGCTGGTGTCTCTATGGTCTGGTTCTGTCTGATGGGACCTCTGTTTATTAGGCTAATGTGCAGCTTCTTGAGATTATACCCCAGTGCAGAACACACCTTTGCATAGTGTCATGTAACTGGTGAGGGTAGTGAGTAGTCATTTCAATTTGATGAAACCGAAGGAGAGTTTCTAGCGAGAACATTTTCACCAGCAGGAGTTTGTTTGGGATCAATAATCAAAGGCAGGCTGAGTCCTGCCTGCTAGATTTGATCAGTATTTTATATGTTAGTAAAGTCTGTCTGAGTCTGTCCTGCACCAGATTGTTCCCACTCAAAGTTGGCTGTAAAGACAGTGGATGGCAGCAACAAGGAACTGAAGCCACACCCGGAGCACATGATGTTCTTAGGATTCAACACCTGTTGTATTGACTCCTCATGTTGGACCGATGGCCCACAGACCCAGTGAAACTGCTAGCTGGGGTCATGTTAAAGTATAATTCACCTGGATTTTCTCCTTTCCTGTTCATTATTGCCTTCCAGTCCTCTGATTGGTGGGCCAGGCCATACAGGAGCATGTTTTAGGGGATTAAAGTTGCATATGCCTTAAATTTGAAAGCATGATGATTTAAGTCAAGCAGGACACTTTGATGATACAGCACCACTTCTGATTAAACTCGTAAACCAAACCTGAAACTCGTTAACTGTACTCCAGTAAGTCTGGAGCTGCAGTTAGTCCTTGGCAAGTACTTACTTTGGCACGTAACAATACCCTGACCTCTATGGATCACTTTGACCTCACTTCATTTTTCAAACTCTTGCTCCCTGACACCAGTAAACAAGTTCAAAGCGAATGTACTCTGAGGATATGACAGTGTGCTAACAGGTATCTGTTAATTTTGTTAAAGGAGGTGGGCAGTGTTTTTATTGCTGGAACTGAATTGTTCATGATCATCACTTAAGAAGTAACCGTGTGTGTGAGCGCTCTGTGAATGGCATAAGACATGCTGGTGTTGTGTTAGATGAGTACAAAATTGAGTTTTTGTACCTGAGAAGTATCACGTAGAGAGGGTAGCTGAGACATGTATCATGTTTTTGGTGTACATTTGTTAAATAAAAGATTTGATTTAAATGTAAAACAGGACATGTTGTTTTTTGGGGTTTTTTGCTATGGAAATTTGTCATTTTCCCTTTAAAATTCACTGACAGGTCACCCCCGAACAGCACATGAAGAAAAGCATGAAGCTACAGTGTTGAAGTTAAGAAAATAAAGGCATGGGCCTGTATTCACAAAGACTACCAAGACTAAAAGTAGCTCATAGTGACGTCATTCTAAAAAAATCTTAGAATTTTCCCTCGGTAAGATAAAAGTTATTCACGAAGCATCTTAGACCTTAAGAGAGCTCCTAACATGAGGAAATGTCACGAGGAGGACATTTAGTGAGCCTAAGAGTGTCTGAAGCTGAGAAGATGGCGGAAAGACCGAGAGAAAGGTGAGATATTCTCCGAACAATGAACAGTGAATTAATAAGAAGCTACTGACTCAATCATGCAGGGATCCACCCGCTTAGTTGTAGAGTACGACCTGCTCCTCTGTCCAGTTAGGTTTTCTTCACCTTTTGTCACGGACCTGGTTTTAGACCACAATAATTTATTAGTATGGTGTAGGGCTTCCTTTTGCGGCCAATACAGCGTCAATTCATCTTGGGAATGACATACAGGTCCTTCTCAAAATATTAGCATATTGTGATAAAGTTCATTATTTTCCATAATGTCATGATGAAAATTTAACATTCAGATATTTTAGATTAATTGCACACTAACTGAAATATTTCAGGTCTTTATTGTCTTAATACGGATGATTTTGGCATACAGCTCATGAAAACCCAAAATTCCTATCTCACAAAATTAGCATATTTCATCCGACCAATAAAAGAAAAGTGTTTTTAATACAAAAAACGTCAACCTTCAAATAATCATGTACAGTTATGCACTCAATACTTGGTCGGGAATCCTTTGGCAGAAATGACTGCTTCAATGCGGCGTGGCATGGAGGCAATCAGCCTGTGGCACTGCTGAGGTCTTATGGAGGCCCAGGATGCTTCGATAGCGGCCTTTAGCTCATCCAGAGTGTTGGGTCTTGGGTCTCTCAACGTTCTCTTCACAATATCCCACAGATTCTCTATGGGGTTCAGGTCAGGAGAGTTGGCAGGCCAATTGAGCACAGTGATACCATGGTCAGTAAACCATTTACCAGTGGTTTTGGCACTGTGAGCAGGTGCCAGGTCGTGCTGAAAAATGAAATCTTCATCTCCATAAAGCTTTTCAGCAGATGGAAGCATGAAGTGCTCCACAATCTCCTGATAGCTAGCTGCATTGACCCTGCCCTTGATAAAACACAGTGGACCAACACCAGCAGCTGACACGGCACCCCAGACCATCACTGACTGTGGGTACTTGACACTGGACTTCTGGCATTTTGGCATTTCCTTCTCCCCAGTCTTCCTCCAGACTCTGGCACCTTGATTTCCGAATGACATGCAGAATTTGCTTTCATCCGAAAAAAGTACTTTCGACCACTGAGCAACAGTCCAGTGCTGCTTCTCTGTAGCCCAGGTCTGGGGAATGCAGCACCTGTAGCCCATTTCCTGCACACGCCTGTGCACGGTGGCTCTGGATGTTTCTACTCCAGACTCAGTCCACTGCTTCCACAGGTCCCCCAAGGTCTGGAATCGGTCCTTCTCCAAAATCTTCCTCAGGGTCCGGTCACCTCTTCTCGTTGTGCAGCGTTTTCTGCCACACTTTTTCCTTCCCACAGACTTCCCACTGAGGTGCCTTGATACAGCACTCTGGGAACAGCCTATTTGTACAGAAATTTCTTTCTGTGTCTTACCCTCTTGCTTGAGGGTGTCAATAGTGGCCTTCTGGACAGCAGTCAGGTCGGCAGTCTTACCCATGATTGGGGTTTTGAGTGATGAACCAGGCTGGGAGTTTTAAAGGCCTCAGGAATCTTTTGCAGGTGTTTAGAGTTAACTCGTTGATTCAGATGATTAGGTTCATAGCTCGTTTAGAGACCCTTTTAATGATATGCCAATTTTGTGAGATAGGAATTTTGGGTTTTCATGAGCTGTATGCCAAAATCATCCGTATTAAGACAATAAAAGACCTGAAATATTTCAGTTAGTGTGCAATGAATCTAAAATATATGAATGTTAAATTTTCATCATGACATTATGGAAAATAATGAACTTTATCACAATATGCTAATATTTTGAGAAGGACCAGTACAAGTCCTGCACAGTGGTCAGAGGGATTTTAAGCCATTCTTCTTGCAGGATAGTGGCCAGGTCACTACGTGATACTGGTGGAGGAAAACGTTTCCTGACTCGCTCCTCCAAAACACCCCAAAGTGGCTCAATAATATTTAGATCTGGTGACTGTGCAGGCCATGGGAGATGTTCAACTTCACTTTTATGTTCATCAAACCAATCTTTCACCAGTCTTGCTGTGTGTATTGGTGCATTGTCATCCTGATACACGGCACCGCCTTCAGGATACAATGTTTGAACCATTGGATGCACATGGTCCTCAAGAATGGTTCGGTAGTCCTTGGCAGTGACACGCCCATCTAGCACAAGTATTGGGCCAAGGGAATGCCATGATACGGCAGCCCAAACCATCACTGATCCACCCCCATGCTTCACTCTGGGCATGCAACAGTCTGGGTGGTACGCTTCTTTGGGGCTTCTCCACACCGTAACTCTCCTGGATGTGGGGAAAACAGTAAAGGTGGACTCATCAGAGAACAATACATGTTTCACATTGTCCACAGCCCAAGATTTGCGCTCCTTGCACCATTGAAACCGACATTTGGCATTGGTATGAGTGAACAAAGGTTTGGCTATAGCAGCCCGGCCGTGTATATTGACCCTGTGGAGCTCCCGACGGACAGTTCTGGTGGAAACAGGAGAGTTGAGGTGCACATTTTATTCTGCCGTGATTTGGGCGGCCGTGGTTTTATGTTTTTTGGATACAATCCGGGTTAGCACCCGAACATCCCTTTCAGACAGCTTCCTCTTGCGTCCACAGTTAATCCTGTTGGATGTGGTTCGTCCTTCTTGGTGGTATGCTGACATTACCCTGGATACCGTGGCTCTTGATACATCACAAAGACTTGCTGTCTTGGTCACAGATGCGCCAGCAAGACGTGCACCAACAATTTGTCCTCTTTTGAACTCTGGTATGTCACCCATAATGTTGTGTGCATTTCAATATTTTGAGCAAAACTGTGCTCTTACCCTGCTAATTGAACCTTTACACTCTGCTCTTACTGGTGCAATGTGCAACTATGTTCCTACCCTCACCTATGGCCATGAACTTTGGGTCATGACCGAAAGAACGAGATCCCAGTTGAGGTGGCTCGTGCATCTATACTGGATGCCTCCTGGACGCCTTCCTCGGGAGGTGTTCCAGGCACGTCCCACCGGGAGGAGGCCCAGGACACGCTGGAGGGACTATGTCTCTCGGCTGGCCTGGGAACGGTTTGGGCTCCCCCCGGAGGAGCTGGAGGAGGTGTCTGGGGAGAGGGACGTCTGGGCGTCTCTGCTGAGTCCGCTGCCCCCACGACCCGGATAAAGCGGAAGACGAGTACGAGAATAAGCAAATCAAAATGACAAGCATGTAAATAAGCTATGTTCAAACATTTTGATGTTGACAAATTTTGGTAAGTCATGATTTACACATCTGAATCCAGTCTAATTTCTATCAGTTAATTTCTCCCCATTGATCACTAGAAGAAAGTTTGTTTTTTCATGTTTCTCTTAACCAATCACAGATCTCAGACAGTGTCACACCTAGCAATCACTAAGATTGAGCGAGGACAACCTGAGTCGCTCTTAAGCCAAGACTCTTTGGCAGACATTAGGCTAAGATAGCTCTCTGAATATGAGCCCAGATTTGGCTTTCAGTTCCATAAACAGTGGTGTGTAATCATAGGCAGGGTTAAGATTCTGTCACATAGCTCATGTGGTTTCATTTTTTTCCTCTTATGGAGGGGCAGGTTCACCCTAACCCTTAATGTTCTTCTTTGCACTTCATCCAGTGTAGGGCCTTTGCTTTGAATAATGCAGGCTCACTGATTTTTGTTCTGCTGCACCAAAGGTAAAACAAGGCCTTAACAGATTACTAAAGCAACCATAAAACAAGAGTTAGGTTTATGAATTTACAGAGTAGGCACTATTGGCTAAACTGGAATACTTGAATTTACAATTTCCAAGACTACATGGAGTTGGCCCACCAAGCATGGAACCTATTTATTTTACTTGATGAAATTTGGCCACTCCTTTTTCCAAAGCTGCATTAATAGTCAGCATCCTGACAGCTTAAGTACTGTACTACCACTGGAGGTTACAGAATTAGAGCTAGAGGGTGAAATTACTTCAAGCCTTTACAGAGTAAAAAAATCCCACACAATACTTCATATAAATATTTTATTGCACAGTTTAAGTTTTATAAATAATATACAACAGTACACTTCAGTAGTAAGACCAGCCCAGTTCCTGATTGAAATTTAGACAGCAGAAAACCAGCAGTGCAAAATTCTGGGTAACTGGGTGGAAAGCAAAAACATTCAGATTGAGGACCTGCTCAAATGGTACAACAATACAAGAATCTTCATACAAAAAATTACATTTGAGTCAACCAAAACAAACTTGAATCACATTAGTGTGTATATAACTTTCTACATTCAGAGCAGACTGAAATAGATCTACAGTCCCTTCTTCTCCACTAGCTGAAGTCGTGGATCACAGGACTGGCAGAGGAGTAGAGCTTCCTCTTCACCAGCCGGTACTCTGGCCTCAGCTTCAGAACTTTGCCAGAATCAAAGATGTGCCAGCCATCCTCCTTCTCCATCTTGAACACCACAGAGAGCTCAAAGGTCGGGGTGACTGCTTGGTCCGGCACGATGTTCCCCGCAGACTTCAGGCCGTCTTTGCTCTCAACGTAAAGCCTGATGGAGGCACCTCGGAGACCACATGGCTCATCGGTGGCGGAGCGCAGGATGTGGTTTCCGACACTGGTGATCATGTTGCGGGGCAGCAGCAGCACCTGGCAGCGGAGGACGGACGGCTTGGCTTCCGTCAGACAGCACTCTATCTGCCGGGTCAGGTGCTGATGGAGGAGCCGCTGTTCCTCTTCCAGACCAGCGTCCACATCTGCGGCTGTGATGAGGCAGAGAAACGTCAGAGGTCACAACCACTTTAATGCATCATGTGATTCAGGTTCAGTAAACGCTTCCCCTTTACAGGTCAGGCCAGCACTTCAGTTACGGAAATTACGTTTCAACTAGATCAATGCGTCGTTCGCCGAGTTATATAGGTCCATTTTTCACTGATATTTATCCATAAACCAAAAGACAATATTTCAATAATGTGATTTTATAGCTTAGTGACACTTAAAGAAATTATTTGTACAATACTGCACATTTACAAACTAGAATGAAACATTTTTAAAGCTACTTACAAGGCCAGCTGCTGTCTTTGTCATCACAGCTCTCAACGCTTCCCCGCCGGGCCGAACTCGAGCCACGGCCCGGGGTTTTGTGCTGGAAGAAGTACTTCCCTATCATCTCAACCACGCTTTCCTCGGCGGCGATATAGACCATCCTAACTGCAGTCCGTGAAGCTCCGGGGTCTCCTCCGGCTGTGTTCTCGGTGTTTCCTCCATGTAGTAAAAAGACTGATGCAGCTAGCGCCGCTGAGCGCAGGGCTTTTATAGAAGAGGGGGAGGGGCTCTGTCTTGCATCAGCTCAGAGAGGCGGGGCTTAGCTGCTTGAGTCCAGAAACTTCCTGGTTTGAGGGTAACGCAACCAACCTGCAGATTGCAGACGAACAGCTGAGAGCGGTCACGTACATTCAAAACCAGACTAAAGCAACCGATATGAAGCATTACATCACTCTGAATACTATGATACCGTCACATTTACCTTCAGTTTACTGACAGCAGTATTATAGTGGAGTATATTTAAAGAATTTTGTTGTGTAATGCGGAACTACCTATCAAAGAAAACAAGCCATACAAATGATATTTTTGTTTATTTGTGGAATATTCGTCAGAAAACTGGGTTTAAATTTTCATTAAACTCTTTATGGTATTTGGCTTGTTCTATACAGACGAGGTGAAATGTTCACACAAGAACTCAAATTTACACTGTTTAACCTTCCTCTAGTGTTGGGTTAGGCAATGACTCAACTCGTAGTTTTAAAAGTATGAAAGTACAACATAAATGTGTTTATTGCATCAGCTCTGTTTGATTTTGTCAACTATTTAAACAAAGATAATCCAAAAATCTTACTTACACCACCTGACTAAAAGATTTTACTCAATTATAAAATGATGTGATGAAAATTTTAACCTTTGTGTTGTCAGGCTCAGTTATAATATAACATTATTATGAGACAATAATAAGTAACATGTAAGACCAATTTAGTTTAGAGTTGGTGACCTGCAGAGTTCACATCTGTAGTTTACAAGAAGACAATAAGGAGATGAGGCATTATAAACCAAGCTCTGGATCATATCTTTGTGGATTCTGAGACACCATAATAGCAATACAAATGAGCAGGTTTCTGAGGAGGAAGATGATGTGGAGTATCAGCTGGTCAACACTGACACATCTAAGTGTGATGAGGAGGTCACCAGTGCTGAAGCTGCTCTCTCCTGCTGAAACATTCAAATCCAAAGGTGACAACATCTGTTGGAGCTCAGTGCCTCCTGACGTACCTGGCAGGGCAGCTGCTGCAACTGTCATCAAAATGACCACTGAGATCACAAGGTTTGCCGTTGACGCAAAGTGACATCAAGACATGTTCTGATCTGTTTATGCCATTGTCACTAAAAAGTCATCATTGCTTTGACAAACTTGGAAGGACAAACACGTGCACTGACCTGGATGCCTTCATTGGAGATTTTCTCCTTGCTAGAGAGCAAAGATCCAGCAATGAGGCCGTCTCTGGGACGCATTGACAGAAATAAGATACTGATGTCAGCTTTTCACAAATATGCAGCTGTAAAAGTGTCATTTTCGAACCACCCATGCATGTTCATGCACAGTTTTTTTTGGATCTACTTGATTTATTCTGGTTTGATTTGCTTGATCGAAAGTTGTTTGTTTGACCTTGCAAATGTACATGTTATTGTTTTATATGATTGATTACTAGTTTTATTTTTGAAAAAAAATAAAACTTGTTTCTTGAAGTAAATATATATTGGTCAAAACTGACCCGTAAGAAAGAAAAAAGTAAGGAAATTATAGATAAGAATTTAAGACACAATTCTTAAAATGTGGATTTAAGATTAGATTTATTTTATTTTCCATGCATTCCTGAATGCATGGAAAATAAAAATAAAAAGATTCTAGATCCAACAGTGGGCCCACTACCTGCAGGGGGAACCGTGAGGGACTGGTGCAAAGAGGATTGGGTGGCGGACGAAGGTGGAGACCTCAGCGGCCCGATCCCCGGATGCTTAGGCTGGCTTTAGGGACGTGGAATGTCACCTCGCTGGGGGGGAAGGAGCCTGAGCTGGTGCGGGAGGTCGAGAGATATCGACTAGAAATAGTCGGGCTCGCCTCCAGGCACAGCGTGGGCTCTGGAACCCAACTCCTTGAGAGGGGTTGGACTCTCTTCTACTCTGGAGTGGCCCACGGGGAGAGGCGGCGGGCTGGTGTGGGTTTGCTTGTTGCCCCCCAACTCAGCCATCTCGTGTTGGGGTTTACCCCAGTAGATGAGAGGGTCGTATCCCTGCGCCTTCAGGTTGGGGAGAGGTCTCTGACTATCATTTCGGAATACGGGCCGAGTGGTAGTGCAGAGTACCCGGCCTTCTTGGCGTCCCTGTCGGGGGTGCTGGATAGTGCCCCTCCCGGGGACTCCATTATTCTGCTGGGGGACTTCAACGCCCACGTGGGGAACGACAGTGACACCTGGAGAGGCGTGATCGGGAGGAATGGCCTCCCCGATCTGAATCCAAGCGGTGTTTTGTTATTGGACTTCTGTGCTAGTCACGGATTGTCCATAACGAACACCATGTTCAAACATAAGGGTGTCCTTCAGTGCACTTGGCACCAGGACACCCTAGGCAGGAAGTCAATGATCGACTTTGAATTCGTATCATCAGGACTTCGGCCGCATGTTTTGGACACTTGGGTGAAGAAAGGGGCTGAGCTGTCCACTGATCACCACCTGGTGGTGAGTTGGATCCGCTGGAGGAGGAGAAAGCCGGACAGACTTGGCAGGCCCAAGCGCATAGTGAGGGTCTGCTGGGAACGCCTGGCGGAGCCCTCGGCCAGGGATGTATTCAACTCCCACGTCCGGGAGAGCTTCGAGCAGATCCTGGGGGATGTTGGAGACATAGAGTCCGAGTGGACCATGTTCTCCGCATCTATTGTCGATGCTGCTGCCCGTAGCTGCGGCCGCAATGTCTGCGGTGCCTGTCGCAGCGGCAATCCCCGAACCCGGTGGTGGACACCGGTAGTAAGGGATGCTGTCAAGCTGAAGAAGGAGTCCTATCGGCTGTGGTTGGCTTGTGGGACTCCTGATTTGGGGACCAGTGGATTTCGTCTCTTCTTTTTGCAGATGACGTGGTCCTGCTGGCCCCCTCTAGCCAAGACCTACAGCATGCGCTGTGGCGGTTCGCAGCCGAGTGTGAAGCAGCTGGGATGAGGATCAGCCCCTCCAAGTCCGAGGCCATGGTTCTCGACCGGAAAAGGGTGGCTTGTCCTCTTCAGGTTGGAGGGGAGTTCCTGCCTCAAGTGGAGGAGTTTAAGTATCTCGGGGTCTTGTTCACGAGTGAGGGAAGAATGGAGCGGGAGATCGACAGACGGATCGGTGCGGCTGCCACAGTAATGGGGGCGCTGTGCCGGTCCGTTGTGGTGAAGAGAGAGCTGAGCCGAAAAGCAAAGCTCTCAATTTACCGGTCGGTCTACGTTCCTACCCTCACCTATGGCCATGAACTTTGGGTCATGACCGAAAGAACGAGATCCCGGATACAAGCGGCTGAAATGAGCTTCCTCCGTAGGGTGGCCGGGCACTCCCTTAGAGATAGGGGGAGGAGCTCGGCCATCCGGGAGGGGCTCGGAGTAGAGCCGCTGCTCCTCCACCTCGAGAGGAGTCAGTTGAGGTGGCTCGGGCATCTATACCGGATGCCTCCTGGACGGCTTCCTCTGGAGGTGTTCCAGGCACGTCCCACCGGGAGGAGGCCCAGGGGACGGCCCAGGACACGCTGGAGGGACTATGTCTCTCGGCTGGCCTGGGAACGCCTTGGGCTCCCCCGGAGGAGCTGGAGGAGGTGTCTGGAGAGAGGGACGTCTGGGCTTCTCTGCTGAGTCTGCTGCCCCCGCAACCCGGTCCCGGAGAAGCGGAAGAGTACGAGTACAAGGAGTACGAGATTCTAGATCCACTGTCAAACAGGGAATGTCATTGGAGGAGATCATTTAAAAATCAGGCACCGATTGTGAGTAATAAACTGATCCCACCACAGTTCAGTTCAGCAGAAGTTAAGTTAAAATGCAAACTGTCTCCAGTTAAGTACAGATTCCTGTACTAAAGTGTGTAATTTCCCCATGTTTACAGAACTATAAAACAACATTTAACAGTTACATTAAACAGCTCTAAATACTGTAGTTTGACTCAAATGGTCCATTTGTATGTGTAATGGAATATAACTGCAAGCATTATGAAGGACATTTCCCTAAAGTGAAAACTCTTGCCTTACGTATTCGCTGTGCTGGAAATATACCAGCCTATGAATAACAGAGAGGAGAAGATATTGAGGTTTCGACTGAAATTCATCACTGTGGATTGGGTTAAATGTTAAAGGAGAAGCTGGAAACCACATTGACTCAGGGTCAGACTTCCCCTTCTGGTGTTGACCACTTACTACAACCACGGTTAATAAGGCAGCTTCTGTAATTCACTCCAGAAGCCTGAATTTCTTTAAAATGTCGGAATTCAGACGCATCTTTCTTCATATGTATACATTAACGTAATTATTATTATGGAAACAATAGTTCAGCCACTTGTACTATTGAAGGTATGAAACAGAAACTTCCTAACAGTCTTGTAGCTATCCCTTGGAGCATTCAGTTTGATTCATAATGCTCCCACTAATAGGCCTTTTCTCTTTCACATTACAACCACAAGCCTCAATGCATTTTGGGGGATTTTATATGATAGACCAACACAGACTAGTGTATAATTGTGAAGTGGGAGGATAATAATACATTGCTTTTGTCAGACATGCTACAGCAGGGGTTTTTGTCAAGTGGGCCAAAATCGTGAAGTGGTAAGTGCCTGTGGGCCAAGAAAATGTAATAATTTTAAAAACTAAAATCACTAAAACTTATAATGTGAAGTGTTTTTTACCTGCTTAACAATAAACTAATCTAATATTTTAATTAAACTAGTAAAGTAGTCAGAATTTTTGTAGTAAAGGGATGAATGAATTGTAGATTAAAAACTTAAAAAGGGGTTTAGAACATTGGCATCCAGTTCACTAATTCTTATGGGCTAAAAAAACAAAACAAAGAAATTTAGTCTATTTTCAGCAATAACAACAGGATTTGTCACTCTATTAAATAGCCTCCTTTCTTAATTAATTAAAAGCTGATTCGGGTGCACCAACCTCTGCTTCTTAGTAAAGGTCACTGCATAGATTGGGTTCTATTTCTCTTAAATAAGTAAACAGCTTGCTTATTAAAAGACAAATACTTTGTATTGTTCCTAATATTGCTACAGTCTCCCTCACTGGACCTTGCAACAGCGGTCTGTCTTGTGGGGTCACTACTTGACACATTGCACCAATACAGGAGTGAGGCCTTGTTTTAGGTTGTGTGGAGAAAATGGCTGTAAAGTGTGATCTTAGTTTGGAAAGGACTGAGAAGAGGCAGCCTAAGATGAACAGGCAGCTGTGTGATTATATAGATTTGATGAAAACAACTGGGAAGACATGCTATCTATTCAGTGCTCGATTCAGTGACTGGTGAACTCCAAAAATGTTTCTCCAAGCACCAAATACATCATCTTTTCACAAGAAGTGGCTCTATTTTTCCTTTAGTGAGCACTGAGTCCTGATGAGCAAAAGCATTAGACATGAATGAATGTGAATGTGTAAACTGTGAGACGGTACAGTTCCGGTCACAAAAACTGAAGAATAATGCTGTTTTAGAAGAGCAAATCGTACAGTAGTCCCCTACAAGCAATTTTGTGTGTTTGTGAGAGAGAGATGTTTTGAACTGACAGTGTCTGTGAAAAAGTAAAAAGGTTTAAAAAAATTAATAAAATGCAGTTTTTTTCACATTCTGTGTGTTTGTAATTTGTCTATGTGAGGTAAAAACGCATGTAAAAGTGGTAAGGAGATTCTACGGTGTAAGTTCTTTTTAATTACATTCAGGTATTTGAACATGGTGTGACTGGTCAAATGTATACACCTTAACAACACTGGGGATTTTGTGTGAGGGTGTTGGACAAATTAGCCCCTCAATGAATATTGTGGCCTCTTTTACTCAGAAAAACCCCAGATCTGCCACTGGTTCCCAGTAAGCTCAGGTGCTTCCAGTGAGTTCACATGACGCTTGGAGGCTCCAAGTGTTATCTTCTGTTTCTGTCTATACCGGGAGAAGTGAACTCTGCTCTTACTCACAGGCAGGTGACTGACTCAGTCTGACACATGACTTCGCAGCCCGTCACCCACACACCTGGTTAAGGCTGGGAAGTGATCTACAAAACAAATACACCTTTTTCCATGATCTATTATCTGTTGCACAACATCCATAAAGTCATCACCAGCGCTACGTAAAATGATCAGATGAGTGAGAGTCTAAGTCAGTTTTTAAATAGATAATATTTCCTTGATAAGTATTTGTATTAGTATATTGATCTGGGTTGTGGTGAGCTTGCTGAACACCAGAACCTAAATATGTGCTCCATAGTTATTGTTTATTTTCTACTTTTTTACTTTTGATTCATTTTAATAGACCTCTGTAGCACTAAAAAACTGGCTTATTGACAATATAGTGTGTGCTTTTTAGGAAACAGCAGAACTTACAGGATATCTGAACCCTCAGAGAACCAAGTTTGTTCTTGTATGAAATAGAAATATGTGAAACTAGTTTAACATAGTTAAGGCGCAGCAAACAAAAGGAAACCAAGTCCTTCCTTTAAGGTTTAACATCTGCTGTGCTGGCTTGACATGATAAATGACACTGAGCAAGCATGGACTTCTTTCTCAGGTTATCTTTGTTCACCTAAGTTACCCTCCTTAGAAATCCCCCGGCTGTGACAACAAGGCAGGCAGCCAATCTTGTTCAGAGCTGCTGCAGTCGTGGAGAGAGACGTAGCACCAAGGAGGAAGTGTGTTTCAGAGGAAGTGTAGGGAAATTACAGAGTGTGATCACTCCACAGCACTGATATTAGTACTCAGCATAATGACTGCAACACCCTCAGCAAAATTCACAAGTATTTCCTAAATATTAAAATATTTCTGCTGAGTTTTATCAATCCTAAATTAAAGAAGGAACATGAAACATAACAGAGCCCACTGACATCCTCACAGCAGCACTTCCTTTATTAAAATGTTTCTTCATGATGGTCAGATGTTTTTAGTGGTGACACGTCTGGTCTGTATGCAGCTCAGTTTAGTACATGGACTCCTTTACTATGGAGGGTTAAAAGGGACAAAATGACATAAATAAATGCCCTGTTTTACAAGCTGGATGTTGAATCATCTTGTTGAATAAGCAAGGCCTTCTCTAGTCTGGAACAAAGCGACTGCTCTGAACACTTTGTACCGGGAGCTCATATCAAGCTCGTTGGTCCAGGTCTCAGGGCTCGGCCACATGTGCATCCAAAACCCTTCCAAGATTATATCGAGTAAAATAATATAGAAGAATGAGTAGTTAACACAGTTAAGCTCAATTTTATTCATACTATTGTAATTCAAACAAAATAAGTTTGTGGTAGGAGATGAATGAGGCATCTTTCCAAAGATAACATAATGTAAAAGTAATGTAATCAGTTTATAACAAAATAATCTATTTAAATTTTTGAAAAAGGATGAATTTACATTGCATGTCTAAAATTATTTTTAAAATTATTATTTTTAACACTAAGTGCTGACTTTTTCTGACCACTCTTCCATAAAGCCCAGCTCTATGGAGTACAGCTTATTTTGGTCCTATGGGAAAACTGTAAAATAATATTTAGGTGAAACTAAGCGAACCACTAATGACCCTCAAGAGGACAAACATAAAACCACGTTAAAGATGATTAAGCTAAATAAACAGACAAAGCAAGTAGTGATCATATTTGTAATAAGACATGGAAGAATGGGTCAGTTATAGAGGATGTAAATAATGTTTTGCTTGATGTTTTTCCTAAATCCAAAATCTGCAAACCATTTCATTTCAGAACAACAGCAACAAAAATAGTTTTTTTTTTACAGAGTAGACGGTGTTATCCAAAATCAGTCCTTAAAGACCGTTGTCCTGCATGTTTGACCTGGTTCTGCACAGCTGAATAAGATGAAAGGTTCATTACCGGGCCTCAGCAGAACTCCATGACATCAGCTGTGCTGCGAATTGTTGCAGGTGTAGAGAGATTGTATTTAGTACCAGAACCAGATGGAGAATGGTTGTTTGGATTAGAAAGGTTGCTGACCTCTGGTCTATCTCCTCGTCATCATTGAAGCACCCATGATTTTTATATTATTATGCTGAATATTGTGTGTAGTTATGTTGTGTTTCTTTACAATCCCAATTCCACTGAAGTTGGGATTAAAACAGAATACAATGATTTGCAAGTCCTGTTCAACCTATATGCAATTGAATACACTACAAAGACAAGATATTACATTTTCAAACTGATAAATTTTATTCTTTTAATGCAAATATTCACTCATTTTGAATTTGATGCTTGCAACACATTCCAAAAATGCTGGGACAAGTTTATGTTCATCATTGTGTTGCATCACCTTTCCTTTTAACAAATCTCAATAAGCGTTTGGGAACTGAGGTCACTGATTGTTGAAGCTTTGTAGGTGGAATCTTTTCTCATTCTTGGTTGATGAACAACCTTAGTTGCAGTCTGGAGTCTCTGTTGTTGTGTTTAGAGCTTCATAAAGCGCCACACGTTTTCAGTAGGAGACAGATCTGGACTGCAGGCAAGCCCGTCTAGTACCAGAACTCTTTCACTGTGAAGCCACACTGTTGGAACAGATGCAGAATGTGGCTTGGCATTGTCTTGCTGAAATAAGCAGGGATGTCCCTGAAGAAGATGTTGCTTGGATGGCAGCAGATGTTGCTCCAAAACCTGTTTGTACCTTTCAGCATTAATGGTGCCTTGACAGATACCATGGGAACTAACACACCCATCATACCATCACAGAAGCTGGCTTTTGACCTGTGCGCTGATAACAATCTGAAAAGTCAATTTCCTCTTTGGGCTGGAGGACACGACATCCATGATTTCCAGAACAAATCTGAAATGTGGAGTCGTCAGACCACAGAACAATTTTCCACTTTTCATTGGTCCATCTCAGATGAACTCTGGCCCAGAGAAGCTGGCGGCGTTTCTGGATGTTGTTGATATGGCTGTTCCTGAGCCCTTATGGTGATATCTATTGCAGAATGATGTGGGTTTTTAATGCAGTGCCTCCTGAGGGATCAAAGGTCACTGGCATTCAATGTTGCCGATTACGTGCAGAGATTTCTCCACATTCTCTGAATCTATTGATGGTATTAGGGACTGTAGATGATGAAATCTCTAAATTTCTTGCAATTGTATGTTGAGAAACGTTGTTCTTAAACTGTTGGAGTATTTGCTCAGGCTGCTGTTCACAAAGTGGTGAACCTCTCCCCATCCTTGCTTGTGAACGACTGAGTCAGGAATGCTCCTTTTATACCCAATCATGACTCTCACCAGTTTCCAAGTAACCTGTTCACCTGTGGAATGTTCCAAACAGGTGTTTTTGAGCATTCCTTAACTTTTCCAGTTGCCCCAGTAACTTTTTTGTTGCCCCTGTCCCAGCCCTTTTTTTGGAACATGTTGCAATCGTTGGTTGACATCTTACATGTAGAAACGCTAATCTTTATCGGTTGTACTTTTCCTTTTTTTAAAAGATTCTGCATTTTTCTGATCATATTTATCTCACATCACCTTCCTGTTGATATATCACTGGTGATTAAGTTCTGTCTTTATTGTTATGCTGAATGTAATCTCTAGCCCACTGACCTCATTGCGACCATCCAACAGCACCGCTGTGTCAGCTGCTCATGTTGGTAGTGAACAGGTCTGACCTGTCTGCTGTAGTCTTTCACTCATGTCATGTGAAGCTTGCATGCCTGCAGTCACGAGTGTTTGCTGTTGTTTTTAAAACAAAGTCCTTAACTGAATGAGAAATGATGGGATTAAAGCATTCATAACAGCGGCATGACCGGGTCTCTCTCCCCCTCTCTCTCTCTGTATGTATATGCATGTATATATATACTGTATTTGGAATGGCTGAAGATGCTGACATTATGCTTGAATAAATTATGTTTGCTCACTCTTCATACCGCATTTAAAAGGCAAACGTTTTAATTATTTCAGACATAACTCTCAAAAGTCATGGGAACCTTATTAGATTGAATGACACAATGTACTCTATAAAGTGAGAACACAACATTTTGCAAACTCTCCCAGAAACTTGAAAATGGGTTGACACTAGGTCTTTCAGTAGGATAATGATCCAAACATATGGCCATCTCAGTTCTCAGATCTAAATCCTATAAAAGGCCCATTTGGTGAGCTGAAATGAAGAGAGCATAAGAAAGAATCTATGAATCTGGTCGATCTAGAGAGTTTTCAAAGAGGAGTGGTCAAAGATCCTTCTCTCTGTCAGCTCGAAGTTTTATAGTGAAAAAATAAGTGCTATCCAATAGAAAAAAGGGCTCTATAACATGTTGACAGCACGGTTGCCAGGAAGTGTAGCACCGGTCATGAATTCCTCTTATCTCTAACTCTGTCTACTTGCTGTGGCTAGCAAGTAGCTCATTTTTCATTGCTAAACCCACTGAGATAAACATATAAAAAAAGCAAAATGACATTTCTGTTTTTGTTCAAATTACCAACATAAAAAGAGAACCATTTAGTGTCATTTGGAGATTCCCACTCTCCCTCCCAGTCTGCATTCCTCAGAAGGAGCCTGAACGTGCCGTGTCTAGAAGTTGTAGATCAGATAACGTAGAGGATCAGATCACTCTGTTCTTCTTCTCACCTCCTGCCTTTTAAAGGAGGACATCCAGGCTGTAAGCACATCTGATGCAACCTGACCAAGCAGTTTCAGCCGCCCTGCTCCGGGCAGGAAGCATGTTTCTGTATCTGTTCATGTGAGAGGTGGTGCCCAGGCTCTCAGCCAACGTGTCTTGTAACCGCTTGCTTTGTTGGTGTGGCCTCATCAGTGCACGTAGTTTGTCTGTATTTGAATTCTCATGACTTCCTAAACATGAGAAGTGGTTTCTCTTTATTCTGGAAGAAGTGGAAGAAAATTACTTACTTACTCACTAGGTTTTTATTTAAGTTTTTACTTAAGAAGTCCTGGTTTTTTTGTTTCAATGGGGAAAACAGAAAATTTGCACCATCCTTTAAAAATAAGCGAAATGGAATATTTAGTTAGGATGGTATTATTGAAGCCTTGAATAGGTCGACAGCTTTGTGTGTGTGTGCGTGTGTGTGTCTAAATTGCCTTTAATGAGTCAAATTTCACAGACAAAATATATTCTCCGCTACATTTACATTACCTTTTTATATCAGTGTCAAAACATTAACGTCTGGACCTCCCTGTGCCTTGAGAGTTAGTGAGTTATGACTTTTCTTGAGGGTAAAAAAAGAGAGGTCTCTGGGATTAGAGACAAACAATTGAGAGAGACTCTCTCTAGTTTGAGTGAACGCTATGTTATGAACCTTTAAACTGTTTTCATGTTTGCAGTGGGTGAGAGTAACTACCCAGCAGAATAGTATGACCAAGTAGGAATCAACAAAACATCATGAATCCGAATCACTGTTACATTATTGCTTTTTCTATTGCTTTACTGTATACCCACTGCAGTGTGACGTCACATACCCCAGCTTCTTCCTTCTGGCTCCCCCTGGTGGCCAAAGAGCCATGCTGCTTCATCGAAGCAGAGAGTAAAGCTCAAAATCTGCGAGATGAATAAAAAAAAGTTGATATGCTAAAAAGTGTGAAAACTACGGTACGGTACGGAGCCCGCGGGGGGACATGGGGGAGCCTTTTTCTTTTGCGTCCCCACGCAATGCTTTTGCGTTCGCTCACAATAAAACTCAATTAATCTCAAAAACGGGTGTAGTGTTTGTTCAATTTTGGCAGTTATCTGGTTTGGAAACTCTCCCACAAAGTATTAAGAGATAACGCAAAGACTATTGCGTGAGAACGCAAAAAATATTGCGAGCGAATGCAAAAGTATTGCGTGGGGACGCAAAAGAAAACAATTCCCCCATGTTCCCTCGCGGGCTCCGTATAGTACCGTAAAAACACACTAAGTTCAGACCATGGTCATGTCTGCTGTTTATTGTTATATTTTTCTTTTTTTACTTTTATAATGAATAAACCCTACACAGAGGTACACAGACGTAGGCAGTGCTGCTCATCTAACATCCATAGGTGCAGAGCTGGAGCTCGTAGCCGTAGTGATGTCAGAATGAGGCTTTTTGAAGCATAAAATCATTTTGAACCATTGTGTCATAAAGTGGTTCAGTACCCAAAGCTTCATTCAGTTCCCTTGGGTGACATCTACTGGCAGTGGCGATTGTTGCACCAAATGAAGCCCTGCGAATGTGATGCACCTCTTGCGTAAATAATAGCACTTATGTCTGTATATATGCGTGTTGTACACATGTGTTTTTAGTAACCCATTAAAGATTCTGAGTAATTAACTCATGAAAAAATAATAATTTAAAAACAATACGAACTGTAGGGGATTACAGATGAAATATAGCCATTAGGCTAATTCTGGCTTCTTTAACTTGAATAAATAACAACAACAAAAAAATAAATAAATAAATGAAGTAAACATTTTTGATTTGTCCTTCATATTTTCTCTGGAAGTGTGCTTTGTGTGCTGGGTGTTTTTGGACATTGTGCTTGGTGTAATAAAGAGGGTGTTTGTGTTACTTCAGGTGTTTTTATTCAAGAAAAGTAATTTCTGCACAGTAGAAGGGTTCATACGGTTTATTTTTTTTGAGACAATTTCTCCAGCCTTGGAAAATAATCTTTCACAGGGAACAGAGGAGGCTGGTGTGACAAGGAACTGTTTGGCTGGGTGGTTTAGGTTTGGATACAGTGAAAGGCTGGGAGACCTTCACTATGAAGTCTACAAGAGCTTCATCAAACTCTTGCTTCCTGGATCCTAAATAAAATAAATAAAGAAAAGTAACTTCAATTTAACTAACAAACATTTAACCGTCATTCTTTCTAATTCTACATGTATATCTATTTTATGCTGTGAGTGTCTGGTGTATAAGCCTGCTTCGCTTCCTGCATTTTCTTCTCCTCAAAACAATTGCTTGTTGCAGTTTTAAATAGGTTTTTTTTAGCAGCAAGACTGTGAAAACAGCGCAAGTTCCCGCCCTTTTTGATGTTGCATGTCGATGACGTAACCCTACTGTCCCAATTCTCCAATTTTGCACGCTTGTAAACTGCGCACTTCAACCCTTACATGCACTTATACAAAGTAAACACTTCATAGAGGGGCGTAGGGTGTAGTGTGGGTATTGGGACAGGGTGCTGGGGCGCAGGATGGCCTTCTAACAGCTCTAAAGACCACAGCTGTGTTTACTCACAAATGAGTTTACTAAAGCCCATCATTCCACCTTTCTTTACAACAGACAGTTTAATAAATACAAATATGAAATTTTTAAATTTAATAATAAAATAAATTATATTTGAACCTTACACCTTAACACCATAATGAAAACATCAAGGTTTGCCATGTACAGAAATCCCCTACTCTCTTTTAACCCATAGACTTACCTGAAAACTACAAACAAGGGTCCGGACCCCCGGGCAAACAATCCCCAAACATTCTGTAGAGAGCATGGAAAAGACAGACACCTCTGGACTATACACACAAATATTTACTAGTTAGTAGACCTTATTTGCTCCAAGTAACTAGTCCTTGCTCCTCACTGACAACCACACAGATGCATTCAGTAAATTACAATATTGTTGAAAAGTTCATATATTTCAGTAACTCAGCTCATTAAGTAAAACACAGTATATACAGGTCCTTCTCAAAATATTAGCATATTGTGATAAAGTTAATTATTTTCCATAATGTAATGATGGAAATTTAACATTCATATATTTTAGATTCATTGCACACTAACTGAAATATTTCAGGTCTTTTATTGTCTTAATACGGATGATTTTGGCATACAGCTCATGAAAACCCAAAATTCCTATCTCACAAAATTAGCATATCATTAAAAGGGTCTCTAAACGAGTTATGAACCTAATCATCTGAATCAACAAGTTAACTCTAAACACCTGCAAAAGATTCCTGAGGCCTTTAAAACTCCCAGCCTGGTTCATCACTCAAAACCCCAATCATGGGTAAGACTGCCGACCTGACTGCTGTCCAGAAGGACCACTATTGACACCCTCAAGCAAGAGGGTAAGACACAGAAAGACATTTCTGAACGAATAGGCTGTTCCCAGAGTGCTGTATCAAGGCACCTCAGTGGGAAGTCTGTGGGAAGGAAAAGGTGTGGCAGAAAACGCTGCACAATGAGAAGAGGTGACCGGACCCTGAGGAAGATTGTGGAGAAGGGCCGATTCCAGACCTTGGGGGACCTGCGGAAGCAGTGGACTGAGTCTGGAGTAGAAACATCCAGAACCACCGTGCACAGGCGTGTGCAGGAAATGGGCTACAGGTGCCGCATTCCCCAGGTCAAGCCACTTTTGAACCAGAAACAGCGGCAGAAGCGCCTGACCTGGGCTACAGAGAAGAAGCACTGGACTGTTGCTCAGTGGTCCAAAGTACTTTTTTCGGATGAAAGCAAATTCTGCATGTCATTCGGAAATCAAGGTGCCAGAGTCTGGAGGAAGACTGGGGAGAAGGAAATGCCAAAATGCCAGAAGTCCAGTGTCAAGTACCCACAGTCAGTGATGGTCTGGGGTGCCGTGTCAGCTGCTGGTGTTGGTCCACTGTGTTTTATCAAGGGCAGGGTCAATGCAGCTAGCTATCAGGAGATTTTGGAGCACTTCATGCTTCCATCTGCTGAAAAGCTTTATGGAGATGAAGATTTCATTTTTCAGCACGACCTGGCACCTGCTCACAGTGCCAAAACCACTGGTAAATGGTTTACTGACCATGGTATCACTGTGCTCAATTGGCCTGCCAACTCTCCTGACCTGAACCCCATAGAGAATCTGTGGGATATTGTGAAGAGAACGTTGAGAGACTCAAGACCCAACACTCTGGATGAGCTAAAGGCCGCTATCGAAGCATCCTGGGCCTCCATAAGACCTCAGCAGTGCCACAGGCTGATTGCCTCCATGCCACGCCGCATTGAAGCAGTCACTTCTGCAAAAGGATTCCCGACCAAGTATTGAGTACATAACTGTACATGATTATTTGAAGGTTGACGTTTTTTGTATTAAAAACACTTTTCTTTTATCGGTCGGATTAAATATGCTAATTTTGTGAGATAGGAATTTTGGGTTTTCATGAGCTGTATGCCAAAATCATCCGTATTAAGACAATAAAAGACCTGAAATATTTCAGTTAGTGTGCAATGAATCTAAAATATATGAATGTTAAATTTTCATCATGACATTATGGAAAATAATGAACTTTATCACAATATGCTAATATTTTGAGAAGGACCTGTAGATTAACTGCACACTAACTGATGTTTTCAAGCCTTTATTTCTGTTATAATCTTCTGCTTACCATCTAATGAAAGTACGACATTTAAGATTAGAATATTACATCAAACAAATAAAAAAATGTTTTTAAGACAGAAATGTGGGCTTTTTGAAAAATATGTTTAATAAATGCTTAAAGGTCAGTCAGTCATTTTCTACCACTTCTTCTATAGTGGGTTACTGGTGCCTATCTCCAGCAGTCTATGGGTGGGAGACAGAGTACACTTTGGACAGGTCGCCAGTTGATTGCAGGGCATCACAGACACACAATCATTCATGCCAAGGGTAACGTAGAGAAATCATTAACCTAACAATCAAGTTTTTGGACTGTGGGAGGAAGCCAGAGTACCCACGGAGAACCCATGCTAACTCCATGCAGAAAGACCCCCAGCCTGCAGTTGAACCCAGGACCTTCTTGCTGAAAGGCAACAGTGCTACCAACTGATCCACCGTGCAGCCCTGCTTGAAGGTTATTTCGAAACAAATAGACTTAATGTGACAAACATATTCTAATTTATTGAATATGACTGTAATTCTCAATGAGGAGCAGCTATGCAGGGCCTTAAACAAAAGGCTTTATGCTAACAATTAAAAATTTCAATAAACAATTAAAACTTACTGTTTGTAAATGGTTTTTGAAATGTATGTTTAAAGAGCAGGGTTAAAAGCACTAGTTAAAGGTGCTTTTAATAAAGTGCAAATGCACTTATAGAGTGCCATACAAGTTACTGAAATAAAAATAAACACCTCTTCTTTACACATCCGCGGGTTTGAATGTCAATCTGGAAACATAATTTTTCATCACATATTTAAAAAAAGAAATGCTTCTTACATGCAGTATTTATTCTGTCTTAGAGCTAATTTCACAGTGATCTGTGGGTCCTGCCGACCAGTGCAGTGAGCATGTGCGGCAATTTGGAAACAGAAGTTTGCAATGGGTCTATAATATCAGAATGTTCTGTGACATGTTCTGTTCTCAGTACGTTTTACACAGGAAGATTACTAGTGGCGCACCACCTCCTACCTCCAGTTTCTGTGGAAAAGATCATCCGCTATCGTATAACATCACCATAAATAATTAACTGTCCAGTACAAAAATGACAGTGGATTAAAGGTACATAAAACCACCTTTTGCATAAACCGCTGGGATGTTTTTGAGAGTGGAGTTTTTTAGGATGGTTAAAGGGAGCTGTGGTCATGGTAACCCTCAGATACCAGCTTAGCTGCAGTCTCCAGGATCAGCTAATTGAAGACACCAAGAGAGTTATCTACTGCAGGTATTATATTTAATGATTATAACCTTTTATTAGAATCTCAAAAATGCTGAACTACTCCTTTACGTTAGCTACATATTAACTGTTTAAAGCACAAGATTAATGACATTTTTCACGTGAAGCCGACACTTTACAGTGTTCTAAATAAGTCACAATTTAACTAGGAGGAATCATAGGGACAGAGGAAATTAAAGTATTGTTTGTTGGGCCCAGTAAAGTGGGTTTCTGGGAATATTTACATCACACCTTCAGTAACACATAGTCGAGGGTCCATGATGCTGTGGACTTTCTTTTATTAAATGAAGATGCAAATAGTTTTACATATTTAATTTAGCAGTGTATGTTAAGACAAATCAGGCTGTAATGGTAACATGCACAGAAAAAACAACAGTACTCCACAATGGAAAAAAACTCAACAAAAAAATATACACATGCATCTAAAAAGTTACGTTTTAAAAAAGTGTAGAATATTTTTGAGGTTCTCAAACAATTAGACCAAAATAAACAGCTGGTTTAAGAGGTCCTGATGTTTTAGGTCTTTGTGCCATCAGCAAACATTTACTCCAGAACATGAGAATTATGCCAAAAATGGTGCATGGATCAGTGTTACTCTGTCCCATGGCTGCAGTTTATGTTGCTCTCTAGTTGTAGTCAGTGTCCTCAACGGGACACCTCAGAGACTGAGGTTTCTCCAGGCTGATCATCAACGTGGGGTCTCGACTCATTGGATTTGGGTTTTGCCAGTCTTCGATCCCCACAGCATTTTTTGTCTCCAGCTGCGGAGCTGAGTTGAGACAGAACTCCTCTTTATTCTGCTGCTCCAGATGTTTCAGGATAGTTTTGGACAGGAAATGAGGGTCATCCTCGTGCTCGTCTAGAGAAGGAAGACGAATTGGGACATGCTTTTAGGGTAGTTGTTTGTTTGTAGGCTCAAACTTTTCTCCTGTTTAGCTCAATTCTTTCATATATTACTGTCACAGTTAGTGTCCAAGATCATGAAGAAGCTTTGAGAAATATTTTTCCCCAATTCCATCTAAAAGAAAACAAGTAATAACACTGACTCTCTTAAAACATGATTCCAGGCCTGAAGCTCAGAGATTAATACCAGTGTTGTTTGAGGTTTGCCACAAGACATGTAGCTGAGAAATGTAGGAACAAACGTGTACAGGAAGGTGCTCTGGTCAGATAAAATTTAAATGAAACTTCACCTACCAGTAAACTGTATGCGAGGGGGAAAACCAACACAGCAGAATTTTTCTACCTTTAAGTAGGATGAGTGTGTAGCGGTTGCGACACTCCAGCGACTGCTCCAGGATGCCCTGCAGGGTTCTGTAGAACAGAAGAACCTGCTGTCTGCGTTCACGCTGCCCAAAACCTGCGCTTCTCTCTTGGGACATGCGGTACAGTGTCAGCAGGGGGGTTGCATACTCGACGGCGCAGTCATGGGCCTGGTGACACACACATGCACACAGACCAGAAGCAGTGTTTAAATAATTATTACACAAATTTTCTGAAATGTTACTCAAAGTCCTCAAGTTGTGTTAAATAACCATCTGTTGACCAGCTGTTTGGGAATTTGAAGACCACAATATGACTAACAGAAGCATATACAAACACATGAACAATGACAGGTACTTAGATGGAAACATGTTTGCTGAAAAGATCATTTGAAAGCTTGTGACACTTTCAGATAAGTGTGATTATTCTGTTTTACATGTATAGTGCTGAGTTCTTCCTGAGTGAATTATAATGTTTAACCACAGGGTGGCGGTAATGTTATGCTGTTCAGGGAGAAACAACATGCAGGACGTGAGTTTAGAGCCTGAATTATGGGGAGAAACTTGTGCCATCAGAAACTGAATTTGAATTGCTCTGACTGAATATGTATTGGCGTAATTTGAAATTAAATGCATTGATTTGAAAATGAATTTCACTAAACTGAAACAAAATTTATTTGCTTTGAAAGGGAATTTGTTTGCTTTGAAAATTGTTTCGCTTTGTATTGAAAATTCAGTTTGATTACTTTCACTTTCAGGTCTAATTCAATTTCAGTTCCAAACTTCAGTTTTTTGAGTCACACATCCGGGTCCTTGAAGCCACAAATTAATCAAACACAGATTTATAGATTCACGGATGTCATTCATTATTGCTGTGTCCAAATTCAGGGGCTGCATCCTTTGAAGGTCGCATTTGTAGGCCGATTCATGATGAGGCGAGGAAGACTATCCAACTTCGAAGGTTCTTTCAAATGCGTCCTTCTTTTCCCCAAAATTGAAGTATGGGTCCAGTGTATCCACAAAATTAGCATATCATTAAAAGGGTCTCTAAACGAGCTATGAACCTAATCATCTGAATCAACGAGTTAACTCTAAACACCTGCAAAAGATTCCTGAGGCCTTTAAAACTCCCAGCCTGGTTCATCACTCAAAACCCCAATCATGGGTAAGAGTGCCGACCTGACTGCTGTCCAGAAGGCCACTATTGACACCCTCAAGTAAGAGGGTAAGACACAGAAAGACATTTCTGAACGAATAGGCTGTTCCCAGAGTGCTGTATCAAGGCACCTCAGTGGGAAGTCTGTGGGAAGGAAAAAGTGTGGCAGAAAACGCTGCACAACGAGAAGAGGTGACCGGACCCTGAGGAAGATTGTGGAGAAGGGCCGATTCCAGACCTTGGGGGACCTGCGGAAGCAGTGGACTGAGTCTGGAGTAGAAACATCCAGAGCCACCGTGCACAGGCGTGTGCAGGAAATTGGCTACAGGTGCCGCATTCCCCAGTCCTGGGCTACAGAGAAGCAGCACTGGACTGTTGCTCAGTGGTCCAAAGTACTTTTTTCGGATGAAAGCAAATTCTGCATGTCATTCGGAAATCAAGGTGCCAGAGTCTGGAGGAAGACTGGGGAGAAGGAAATGCCAAAATGCCAGAAGTCCAGTGTCAAGTACCCACAGTCAGTGATGGTCTGGGGTGCCGTGTCAGCTGCTGGTGTTGGTCCACTGTGTTTTATCAAGGGCAGGGTCAATGCAGCTAGCTATCAGGAGATTTTGGAGCACTTCATGCTTCCATCTGCTGAAAAGCTTTATGGAGATGAAGATTTCATTTTCAGCACGACCTGGCACCTGCTCACAGTGCCAAAACCACTGGTAAATGGTTTACTGACCATGGTATCACTGTGCTCAATTGGCCTGCCAACTCTCCTGACCTGAACCCCATAGAGAATCTGTGGGATATTGTGAAGAGAACGTTGAGAGACTCAAGACCCAACACTCTGGATGAGCTAAAGGCCGCTATCGAAGCATCCTGGGCCTCCATAAGACCTCAGCATTGCCACAGGCTGATTGCCTCCATGCCACGCCGCATTGAAGCAGTCATTTCTGCCAAAGGATTCCCGACCAAGTATTGAGTGCATAGCTGTACATGATTATTTGAAGGTTGACGTTTTTTGTATTAAAAACACTTTTCTTTTATTGATCGGATGAAATATGCTAATTTTGTGAGATAGGAATTTTGGGTTTTCATGAGCTGTATGCCAAAATCATCCGTATTAAGACAATAAAAGACCTGAAATATTTCAGTTAGTGTGCAATGAATCTAAAATATATGAATGTTACATTTTCATCATGACATTATAGAAAATAATTAACTTTATCACAATATGCTAATTTTTTGAGAAGGACCTGTATTTGCAGAGCAGACAGCGGTACTAATCTTCAGGCTCTATTTGTTCGGCTTCACAGCTCTGTGTTTCACGCTAACGCGGTTGCTAGGCAGCAGAAGTTACGCTGATGCAGAGGAAACAGACAGACATAACTCCAGCGGCACACTATGCTAATCTGGCATGTTTAGCTAATAGCTACATGTAGCATAAGTGTTGCTGTTTGACCATCATTTGTTTACATGACGCTTCTTATAGACGCTCATTTGACTTGATGATGGACATCCAAGCTCATGTATGCTGCACTGCTCCAGCTCAACATGCCGTAAAGGAAGTTTAACCTGATGTGAAACGTAAATCGATGAATCTGTGTTTGATTAATCTGTTGCTTCAAGGACCCGGATGTGTGACACAAAAAACTGAATTTTGGAACTGGATTTAATTTTAGACCTGGAAGTGAAAGTAGTCAAATACAACAAAATACATTTTAAAAGCAAACAAATTCCGTTTCAAACCATTAAATTCAGTTTCAGTTTAGTGAATTTCATTTTCAAACCAATGCATTGAATTTCAAATTACAAAATACAGATTCAGTCTGACCAATTCAAGTTTCTTCCCATACTGAATACTGAACATCGTTCATCTAAATATGGGTATATAAAGTATATATATATATATATATATATATATATATATATATATATATAAAACTAACAAAAATCCATTGTAACTATTTAATATACCTGTTTATATAATGTATACATAACTTTGTTGTCATATTTTCTATAAAACTTATAAATATCAGAATAAAACATAACTAAATAAATAACACCAACAACTTTTTCCAGCTATTTACCTTAACTGGAATTTTTTTTTTCTGTAAAACTGAGCTGATCTGTTAATGAAATTTAGTCCATGACTACTCTCAGGTTTGTTTCATGTTTTGTGTACAAAATTAGCAACTGGGTTGTGTGAGGTACTGTTTGGCCTGAGTTAAATAACCAATGTATTCCTTTTATTGAAACTCCATTTAAGCCTCGAGGTCATCAAGACAATTTAATAAAGGTTGGATAAAACATTGATTATTAAGGATTGATTATTAAGGGTCAAAACCAGATAAATCTGGTAGTTGTTACCGTACCAGTGGAAGGAGATGCCATATTTTCTAAGATTAGACCCCAAAGGTAGCATGTTTAAAGAAAAAAGAAGAGGGCCAAGAACTGAGCCCAGAGGAACCCCAAAAGAAAGAGGGGCTGACAGAAAATCTTCAGTATTAACAGAACATTCTATCTCTCAGGCAAGAACAGAACCAGTCCAACGCTGCACTTCTGAAGCCAACCAAATTTTCCAAATCAGAAATAAGAATAGTACGGTCCACAGTATTAAACTCTGCAGCAAGATTTAAAAGTAAAAGAATCACAGAGCTTCAAGAGCAATTTGCTCATGTCAACAAAATCAAATAAAGTGCTATATGAATAATTCACTTTGTTCAAAGATCTCTGATATTTGAACAACAAAGTAATTCCTTAAATCGTTCACTTCACTGTGCACTCTACAAATCTGAAATTAAGGCTGAATTTCCGCCTCCACTAGCAAAGAGAAGCTGCTGTTGGACTCTGCTCCTGCAATAGTAGAATGATAACTACAAGTTTCTCTGATTATTTTATTAAACACTGCCTCAATACATCTCTGAAACTGAGATGATCGTCTGATCTGATCATTCCCTGTTCATTTGGTGTAAAATTCTAACCAGTCATAGAAACAGTTTCAGAATTACAAGCTGTACACCTACCTTCCCACGCTCGTCCTGCACTCTGTAGACACTATGCTTGTAGACCCGGCCCCGGACTCCGGCCCTGTCTAGCTCGCTGTTTGGGAGGCTGTCATAGAATTTGATGTAATTGTCTTCCTCTTCCAGCCTGTGGGATATGTTGGTGTTAAGAGGAATGAGGATGAAGAGCTTTTGGGAGCCACGAACCCTCAAGCTGTCATGATGAGAAGCATGAAACGTATCGAAGGACTTCTCCAAACCTGGACGGGTCCATACAAACCCATTTAGATCTATACTTTCATGACAGCATTTAAATTGTAACACACTGTTAATGAAAATCAGGACAATCAAGACCATGCGTATAAAAGTATTCATATCCCTTGAATTTTATGTCATGTTACCACCGCAACAATCAATGTATTTGATTTGGATTTTATGTGATAGACCAACAAAAAATGGCAAATAATTGTTATTTGGAAGGAAAATGATAAGTGGTTTCAAAATAAAACACCTCCAAGTGTGATATTCAGTCACCTTTTCCATGATACTCCTAAATGAAATGGAGTCCATCTGTGTGTAATTTAATCTTTGTATAAATCCAGCTGTTCTGTGAAGGCCTCTGTAGCAACTATCAAATTCCAACCCTTTTTTAGTCGCGTCTGGGAGTGGGGGATCAAGGTACTAACATGCTCCAAAAAGTAATGTAAGTTTGGAGACGCTCCCATTTATTAAATTGAAGTTGGTCACTGAATGTGATCCAAAATCCAGAGTGGCAACATGCAAAATAGATGGTAAATATTGTCAAAATGTGGATATGATGGAGCCTAACCGGCATACAACTGAGAGCGGTAAAAACCGTATAACCTTCCAACACCCAACCACCCCCTTTCACCGTAACACCTAAATAGATTTCCCCCCACACTACCACCAATGGTAGAGTGAAATACAGGTCAGAGTGTCAATTCACACATAAACCAAACACTGCCACCAAACCAAACTGAATTTTCAAAACCAAATAAGACAGACCCAAACTATGACCAAACACCAAAAACTTCAAATGGCTCCTATACACCGGCCCATATTGTGTAGACAGCACAATTCAACAAACACCAAAAAAGGAGCAACAAAAGTGTATCGTTCCAAGCATCTTCCATTTTCTTCTCCTGCTTCAAAGGGCTTCTTGAAGGAGGAAGATTTTGGATATGGGCCTTTCTAACTGGCCCGTCTTCGTCTTTATCTGTACGGCACGCACCAGTCCTTTTTATCTGGATAAGTATTTGTAATTCTTCCCAGAATCCAGAAAACACGAGGAGCGATGTGATCCATAAAAACCACGATGTCACCAACAGTAAAATTTATTTGAGGCTTGGACCACTTCTGTCTCTCCTGCAACAATAGTAAATCTTCCTTGGTCCATCTTTTCCAGAACAGGTCTGAGATGTACTGCACCAGCCTCCAACATCTTCTCAGGTAAACATCACTTTCTTGAAAGGCACCAGGAGCAAGAGTAAGTCTTCCTTTGAGCAGCAGAATGTGATTTGGTGTTAGAGCCTCCAAGTCATTTACATCATCTGAAACCTTTGTAATGGGACGATCATTGAGGATGGCATCCACTTCACAAAGAATGGTCTGAAACTTTCATTATTCAAGGTCTGTTTGTGAAGAACAGAAAATGACACCTTTCTGACCATTTTGATGAGCCGTTCCCACACTCCTCTATGATGAGATGCGGCAGGCGTGTTGAAAATCCAGTCAATCTCCTTTGCAAGCAGTGTTTGGCAGATTTTTGCATGATCTATAGCTGCCAAAGCTTCTCTCAATTCACGCTCTGCACCAGCAAAATTGGTGCCATTGTCAGATCTTATTTGACGAACTGATCCTCCACGACCTACAAAACATCTGATGGCATTAATACAGGAGTCAGTTGTTAGTGAATGAGCTACCTCCAAATGTACAGCTCGACTGGCCATGCATGTAAAAATAACACCATATCTCCTAACAATTGCACGCCCTCTCTTGACCTCAGTGGGCCCAAAATAATCCACACCTACATTGGTAAAAGGTAGAAAGTCTGGGCAGACTCCGGTGGCATATCTACCTTTTTCTGCTCTGCTGGTTGTCCTCTGTAGTGTCTGCACACAATACATTCTGATAATATTTTTCTACAGGCTGAATTGGCACTGGTAATCCAGTCTGTTCCTCTGAGGGCTGAATGCATATGATTTCTTCCTGCATGTCCCAGCTGCTGATGTAGGTCTTGCAGGATAAGTTTGGATGCATGGTGGCTTTTAGAGAAGATAACAGGATGTTTCTGTTCCTGAGATAGGGTTGAACAACTAAGCCTACCACCCACTCTCAGTAAACCTTGCTGTAATACTGGATCAAGCATATAGATTTTGCTTGTGTTCTTCACAACAAATGCTCCACTCTGCAAATCTCAAATTTCTTCTCTGAAGCTTGCATGTTCTACCCTGGAGATGTCCTTTACTGAAAGTGTTTGTTCACAAAAAGCAGCTCTATTCTTTATCATCTCCTCTTCTATCCCCTCCATTGCTGCAGAAGAGTCAGTAGAGGGAAGGCATCAACTCTTTCCTCTTCCTACTCAAGCTCAGCAGAATGACCTTCAACTTGAGCAACCAAGCAACTGAAGTCTTAAGTTTGGCCCAGCTTGTTAAATAATGCACAAGCCTGGTAGTGAAATCTTTTGGCTGTGTGTCAATGGCATTTACCAGGACATCCCTCTTCCCTTCTGAGTCCTCAGAACAAACAGGCTGGGATTCAAAAGGCTTTGGCCACTCCTGTTCTGGCCTTCTAAGAAAGTCAGTGCCATTTATCCACCTCTGACAGGCCATACAGTCTTCTGCAGTCAGACCTCTGGAGGATTGGACTTGGAGCTGAGGTACCTCCACTGAAATACATATGTAGCCTCTCTTATTGCGGCCACTCTATTTGCAACAAAGTTGTGAAATTGTTTGGTGTTATTATTTATGTATCTCAGCACCATCTGGCTGTCTATCCAAAAGCATGAGCAATTTAGCTAGATAGAGAGCTCCTTCTTCACATCCTATCGAGGCGAGGAATTGTTTGCTTTAATGGAGCCACTTGAGCCTTTTCAAGCATGAATGCCAGGTGCACATTTCTTCTTTCGCCATGCAGCCTTAAGTAAGAGACTGTCCCATATCCATGGTCACTGTCATCTGCAAAACTTTATAACCTCCCAACACCCAACCATGCTGACCTTTCACCTTAACACCTATATAGATTTTTCCACACACCGCCACCAATGGAGTGTTAGTCTAAATATAAACCAAACACTGCCACCAAACTAAACTGAATTGTCAAAACCAAATAAGACAGACCCAAACTATGCCCAAACACCAAAACTACAAATGGCTCCTATAGCCTCAGAGTTTGTTTTTTTTAGAAACATTAGCAAACAAACAGCATCGTGAGGACCAAGGAACACTGCAGACAGGTCAGGGATGAAATGTAAAGTAGGAGTTAGGTTATAAAAAATGTTCCAAGCTTTAAACACCCATAGAGCACTGCTGAATCCTTAATCTGAAAATGGAAAAAGTATGGCACAACTGCAAACATACACATGGCTGTCCACCTAAACTGATAGAGACCGATGGTAACTCTGGAGGAGCTGTGCAGATCCACAGCTCTGTTGACAGGACAACTATTAGTTGTGTACTTCTCAAATCTGACCCCTTTGGAAGGAGCTGACACTAAACATCTGCCCGAACACAACAGCATCATTAAGACATGGTTGTGACAGCATGCTGTGGGGATGCTATTCTTCAGCGGGATAGGGAAGTTAATCACAGTTGATGGGAAGACGGATGGAGCTAAATATTCTGGAAGGAAACCTGTTAAGAGTGCTGCTAGACATTTGCGACTCCAGGTGAAATTTGACTTTTAGCAGGACAGCGTGCCTTAACATACTGCCAGGGCTACACAACAACTAGCAGCTTTGACTACTGTAAAATGTGCTTCTACAACATATTGACTCCGCAGTCTAAACACAAATGCATGCCACATTTTCCAGATTTTTATTTGTAAAGGATATAGAAAATCATGAACCCTGCTTTTTCTCCTTCATAATTATTTACTGCTTTGTGTTGGTCTATGACATAAAATCCAAATAAAATGCATTGAAGTTTTGGGCTGTAACATGACAAAATGCGGAAATGTCCCAGGAGTATGAATGCATTTGCAAGGCAGAGTGAGTCTATAGTTTGTGTGTGTGTGCTCTGCTCTGTTACTGACATGGAAGCACCAGCTGCAGGTAACCAAGGTAGAAGGACCAAGCCAGGCCGTGTGCCACGTTCATTTTCCTCTCCTCACAGATGTCTGACACCTCCACCTCAGATGGACCCTGCACTTCCAGACACAAGCACAGCACCTCAGCTCAGGAGAAATCTCAGGCATTTGGGCAACTAAGCTGCCCTTTTATGTGTAGCACAGATATAGTTTTATCCACAATTAAGTAGCAAAATAAAAGAGCAGAAACACCTGCTCCTGATTTTTTTATTAAAGGGTACAAAGTTATACAAAGTAAACAAGCCTGGTTCCATGTGAAAAGATAGTTGCTCCCTAAACCTAATAACTGATTGTACCACCTTTGGCTGCAACAAATTTAATCACAAATTTAAAATAAGTGGTAAGACTGTGTCTTCTACATCACTGTAGAGGAATTTTGTCCTAATCTTCTTTGCAGAATTGTTTAATTTATCAGAATTAGACAGCCTGTTTGAGGTTATGCTACAGCATCTCAAATGGATTTAATTCCAGACTTTGAATAACCTCCAAAACCCTCTCTTTTAGCCATTTATGAGTGGACCTGTTTGTGTGATTTGCATCATTATCCTGCTGCACAACTCAAGGGAGCCTAAGCTTAATGTCAGATACAGATTTTCTATCAGAGAGCAGAATTCATGATTCCATCAATTACAGCAAGTTGTCCAGGTCCTGAGGCAGCAACACAGCCCAGACCATCACACCACCTCCACCATGTTTGAATGCTGGTATGATGTTCTTTTTCTGAAATGCTGTTAGTCTTCCAACAAATACAACAGGAGGCACATCATGCAAGACATTTTGCCCAGGCCACCGCTGGGAAGGAGCAATGCTATTTTCACAGAGGACCTGGTTGGTTTGCATAGCTTTTTTAGGATTTGAAACTCCATTTTGTATTTACTCAGGTTATGTTTGTCTGACATTACAGTTTGTTTGATGATCAGAACCATGTAAGTATGACATAAAAGCGAAAACAGAAGAAATCTCTGAGGGTAAAAATACTTGTACTACATATGCAACACTGTACTTGTGGCCCTGGTGGACTGAATGAGATAAGGCTTAGAAAACCTGAAAAGACTATACCTGTTTTTGTATACTGCAGCCTACATGATGTCTCCAAACATTTACATATTTTAGTCTTTTTCTTTGGTAATAAAACTCCTGTGTGTATGTGTGAAGTCTGAATCTCACCAGGACTCCCAGGCTTTTGAACAGCGTATAAAGCACAGAAACCAGAACAATGAGCTCCCAGCTTTGGCCGTTGTGCAAGAGAGAGTGTCTAGTCATGTACAGCAGGAGACCGGCCATTGCTGCTGCCAGCAGAGTCTTACCCCCCAATCCACAGGCTGGCAGAATGTGGCCGAGGAATGATCGGCCTTGATACCTGACACAAACAGAAAGTCAAGAAGGAAACCATAGAGAAGAATTTTAAGTCAAAGAATACATGGCAGAAACATGTACAATGTCTTGCGCAATAATACTATTTCATTTGTTTTAATTTAAAGCATGGTGTTTATTTGTATTCTCCCCTTTTACTCTTTTACCCATTAACAAAGTCCTTTGCCTTATTGCTTTCAGAGGTCACCTAATTAGTCTTGTTCCAGCTAAGCTGACAAGCTGAGCAAGGACAGTATTAATCAGAGAAACAGCCAAGAGGTCCATGGTTGCTCTGGAGGAGCTGCAGAGATCCACGGCTCAGGTGTGAAGATCTTTGGACACATCAATTATAAGTTTTGCTCTCCACAAATCTGACCATTGAGGAGGAGAATCCAGGTGAAAGCATTGTGAAAAGAAAGTAACAAGAAGTCCCATTTAAAGCTTGCAACAGGCCATGTGGGGGACACAGTAAGCATGTGAAACAAGGTGCTCTGTTCTGATTAGGCCAACATTTACATTTTAGCCAACATGTAGAATGTATCAGCTTCCTCCCCGCCATACCGCCTGCCGGTGGTTGGAATCTCCGCCCGCTGGTGTACTTGTGGTTCTCGGTGTCCGGGGCCGGGTGCTTTGGTGTGTGCTGGCTCACTCCCGGTGGCTGCTTGCCGGGGCCTGGCCCCATGGGCTCTGTCGGGCCTGTGCTTGGGGGGTGGTGTGTCCCGGGGTCTTGGGACTCTGGGTCCATGGCTTGATCTGCTCGGGCGTGGACGGCTGCCGGCGGGGCCTGTGGGCTCGTTGCTGCGGCTCCCTGGGGCTCCCTGGGGCTTCTGCACTGTCGCTGCTGGGTGGTTCCCCTGGGACTCTCCACTGCTCTTTTCTGGGGGGGTTGCGGTAGTCCCGGCGGTGGTTCTCCTGGGGTTCCTGTGCTTTGGGGGGCCTTTAGATGTCTGTGGCTCGGATCTCCTCAGTGTCCGTCCAGGGATCATGGAGCAGGCCTGTGGGTCCTCACACTCGCTATTGCATATTTTTGTGGAGAAACCTTGTATACAAAAGCGCGTCCACACTCATACTCACAGGTGTTAAGCTTCAGGTGTTGACAGATACACAGATGTTCTATATTGGGCTGCACCTCTCACTAAGTACATTTTATATTCAGAATTACCGTGTACTATTTTGTAAAAAAAAAGACAAAAAAAACCCAGCTACAGGTGTATAAGCAATCAGGGTGTAATCTTGTACTCTTCATCCTTCTTTCTTTCCTCCACTCTTTCCTCCTTTTCTCCCCTTTTTCCCCCATCTCTCTCTTTTTTGAGCTTCTTTTTTCCTTTTCATTTCAGTCTCCGTGTCCGTAACAATTGAAATATTCCCAAAGAAGTTTATAATAAAGTTTCTTTTATAAATATCAAGCAGAGCTTTAAAGCATTACCTGTGATGCTCCGCTTGTGAAAATAAATGTGTTGGGCAATTTCTTGGCACTCAGACAACAATTCTGAACGATACTCTGCCGGACAGGACACAATAAAAAAAAAAAAAAAAGAATGTGTGACAAAAAAACTAACACTGCACTCCTTCCTGAAAACATCATCCAAAAGACAGCAGTGATCATTCTGAGGGGTTGGTTTCTTTAGCAGGGATAAGAAAGCTAGTCACAGATCACGGAAAGATTCTGGAAAAAAAACAAAAACATTTAGCTGCAAAAGACTTGAGGTTAATCTTCCAGCAGGTAAGAGATGCTGAACATAAAGACAAAGCTACCCTGGAATGGAAAGTGTTATACTGGATAGTAAATAGTCCAGGTCTAAATCCAATTGAGTCTGTAGCAAGACTTGAAAGCTGATATTCACAGATGCTCTCCATCTCATATGATTGAGTTTGAGATTTTAGCAAAGAAGATATTGCAAACAGTTGCATAAAATGGAGAAAGCTGAAAGAGACGTACTCCTAAAGATGTAACTACAGTGAAAGGTGGTTCTTTTGAAAAATGAATATCTTTTTCTGCCTATGCATAATTATTTACTACTTTGTGTTGGTAAATGTTAGCTCTTCTAAAATGACGTTCTAGTGCAAAGTGATGTAGGGAAACGTACTACCCTGCTTATGGTGGGTCTAACCTCAGCTTTTGATACGGTCGACCACCAGATCTTGCTTGATAGGCTGTGGTACGGGGCTGGTGTATTAAGATTTGTTCATGTCTATCTGATTGTTAATTTTGTGTGGCTGCTTTAAATTCTCGGTCTTCTTGAAGTCCACTTCATTATGGTTTACAGTAGGGTTTGGTTTTGGGTTCCTTGTGTTGGGACCCACAGCCATGGTTACAACATGAAAGTCCGGTACGAACTTTTCTGGAACTTTCAACGTAAATCGCATTAACCTACTTCCAGCACAGCCAGGAAAAGGGGTTAACAGTGGGGTTCCCATGACGTCACTGTCGAAATAAAACCCCACTTTTGCAGAGATCCTTTCTCTTCCACACTGGTCCCCTGCGGACCTGGACAGGAGGGACACAGCGCACTAATGTCTCTTTGCAGGCAAACAGACATAACTCTTCAAACTGGATCTAAGAGTGTCATACGATCATGCGATCATATGCACTAAGTCAAGTAGAAATTAATTGCTGTTTGTGTATCCAGTATTCATTCATGAACGGGAGTAATTAAGGTACAAGCGTGGCTTGACTTTTCTCTCTGAGGTTTACAGAATCAAACTGTGTTCCAGAGAGTTCCCAGCAGAGACCCTGTCTCTACGACGCTGAGTGGAGCAGTTTTCCTGGTCTGAAGGAAGGACAACGGGACCGCATCACCGTGGCTACAGCAGTAACCTGCAGTTTGGCCGGCCGACAGAACGAGCCGCCCCACCCCACAGCTACGGAGGTTAGCTGCAGTTAACCCTTTGTTCACTGTGGATGCTTTCTTCAACTTCGTCGCCCGGACAACTTTTCCTCAGCACGGTTCACCTGAGAGGTTAGGTTTGGGCAGAGAGAAGTAGTTTAGAATTAAATAATCTAAACCTTATTTTTGTTTTATGAAGTTTGGTTTTGTTTGTGTTGAAACTCAGCCATCTTAGTGCTAGCAGATTATCTGTAAGCACATGTGCTCAGTTTATGTGTTCTGTTTTTTTTTTTTTTTTAAGCTAAGACAAACTTTATTTAAAGGGTGATTTTAAACACAGAAGATCGGCCATAACGCGCCATCTGTGCTTATGCATTTTAACCCCTTTTATTAGTGGTATTTTAAAGGTATGTGTTTGATTCTGATGATAAGCTATAAGCTTCTTTTGTTAGCTTCAACCGCTAACGGCTAAGAACACGTGCTTGCCTGCCAAATAATATTTACCCAAAAAGGTTGTTAGTTTTCAGTCCAGTAAAATAATATTTCCCTAAATATTATTTAACCAAACTTGAAAACTAAGTAAACCCCATTAAGCCCCATTTTCCCAGAAAGATTTGGTTTTTTCAGAGTAATATTTCCTTAAATATTATTTTACTGTTTCCTTAATGATATTTCTTTAAATATTATTTTAATACATAAAGGCAGCTAATTAAACACCATTGAGAATTAGTCATCCAGAAGGTTTGTTTTATTCAGCAAATCATTCTTAAAATATTATTTAATTAAAGTAATATTTTATCTGATCTTGCATTGTGAATGGTTGTCTAAAGGTATGCTGATTATTGCCTAAGTTACTTCCAAGACTAACTTAACTTCATTTCCAGATACTTCAAGATAATCCTTGGTTCTCAAACATAAATAACATTGCATGGTAATGTTGCATCACTCTTTCAGTCATGATTTTAACCATCTTTAATCAACTTGTTTATAGTGTACATAGCCCATTAGTCTTCATTATTCTTTAATTCTGCTTGGTAGTTTAGTTGGATTGTTTTAGCATGGTGAAGAGTTTCTTGATTGAAATATGTTTGACTTTGAGTTGACTTATTTTTGTTAAATTGTTGTATTTTAAGACATTTTGTGAATTGATTCCGTGTGTGTGCAGAGTTTTGCTGTTCAATGTCAGAGCTTATCTCATCCCTTTCTATTTTGTCCTAATACCACCGCCTTACTGGGCTGGTATTCACAGGAAAACCCTTAAAAGACCGAAATATTATTTAATAAAATATTAAAATATTAATATTAAATAATATATTCATAATTACAACATTCTTGGCGTCGCTGGGTGGGCATTATGAACAGCTTGCACTGTACATATATGAGAATGAATAAACCACAACTGCCCATTATTGATGCACCGGGTGATGAGCTTAAAACCAGCTGTCACTGATCACAATAGGACTCAAAACATCAGAGTTCTAACATCAGATGTCATTGATTATATTTAAGAAAAATTATAACTGGTGACATTCCAGGAGGTCACAATTTTAGACTTTTGTCAAAATTAATAACTCCAATAATATCTCCTTGCTAGTAACAATCAACTCTGCTACATAGACAAAATTTTAGATGTTCTGACTCATTCTGGTTTGTTCTGTGTAAGCATTAACTTGAGACTTGGTTTAACTTCAGTTAACCTCACTGTCCAGACAGTTGCTGCACATCTGTATCCAAAGGCTGTGTTTTGTGTAAGACCACAATTTGAAACTGAATTAACTTTGCAGTTAATTTAGTATCTAACCTAAGATTTTTGATGCATGTATCCATTCAGGAACTTTATAGTTTGTTTTATGTTTTGGAAGAACAGGATTTATTGCCAGATTAAATCCCAAATTTAATCTAATCCACCCTGCCATAAAGGGGGGTGTCAAAAGCCAAATAGCAAGTATTACCCTTAGGAGGTGTAGCAATATTCTTTTTCCTTTGCATTTTAAACATAATCCACCCTGCCATATAGGGGGGTGAAGAATCACTAAAATCACAAATATCCTTAGAGAAAGGAGTAGCATTGTAACACTGAGAGCATAGTGTTGTCATAAGTCACTGGTTGAATGGTCAACTGTGCACCCGTTTTACACTCATACAAATGTTTGCAATATATGTATAGTCAAAGATACATATATAACTGGACATACATTTGTTAGATGTTGCTTTTAGCAATATTCTCTGGACCTCTTCTCCAGAATGAGATGCTTCAGATGTTGGTCCGGTCTCCAACGTGAAAGCAAATGGAGGGCTGTCTCATACTCTGTTATATAGTGGACTGTGGCCTCAGAGCTGCGATGCCACCGTCCTATCAGCCACAGTTGCCACTGGGATTTGTAGTAACGGACTGTCCTGGGATACAAAATGGCCGAAAATGGCGGAAGACCTGGTAGCGTCCAGCAACGTGCAAATGGTCCAATATTCAGCAAACAAGTGGTCTAACAAATGTGACAAAAAGCGAAAAGGTTCAAGGAAAATAAATACTTATGCCGAGCCCAATGCTTATTAGCAATGCACTTAGGTCTGTTAGATGTCCCTAACTGCCAGATGTTTTCTACATTTAAGAATCAGTGACTTTGTGAACTGAGCTTGAAGTACAAACTCAGTAAAATGTCTTTATGTATTGACATGCCTAAATAATAGGAAGTCATTAAAGGAGCCATAAAAGGAAGTGTGGAAGCTTCTGAAATGCAATAAAACAGTATACAGAGCTGAAATTTAATGCAGACCCCAAAACAGCCTAACCTTGTGTTTGAATGGTGTAGCACCTCCTCGGCCAGCAGACACAATCCATGCAGCAGAGGCCCAAGGGTCACAATTAGTGCTGCTAAAGCTACGAGGTTTATTAGCCTACCAGGAGACATAAGCAGGATTCCCCCGACTGCTATGGTAGCCAGCAATGCAGCACACATTTTTGGTAAACTCCCACGGGGTCGAGGAATGAGAGCATCCTCATCTCGAAGACAATACATCTGATCAAAAAAGAAAAGAAGTCAGTGTTTTTAGTCAGGACTCAGTGTGATAAAGAAAATGTTTTGATTTTTCATAAACTCGAATCAGGTCAAACACCACAGTTTCTGACTTTCATAACCTCTCCACTGGTTCTCTCTTTCAGCTGTTAATTGATCTCCAGGTGCAGAGAAGGCTGCAAAACGGATGTGTTGAGGCACGTAGGGAAGTGGAAAGTTAATCATATTTTGCAAACAAGCAAGCATATGCTGTAAGGTGTGTCTGTACTATTGCTCTGCTGAACTGTAGCCACATTCAAAGCTTTTCGCCTATAGCTCTTCAGGAATAAACCTTCGCTGCTGGCAAACTTTGCTTTCTTTGGTGTTTTTTATTGAGTTGGCTAAAGAAATAGGAAAAATGTTTGACTCTATTACATTCTGTGGAAATAAAATGCCCAAAGAGTCAATTTAAATGATTCATTTTCTGAGTTTTTTTATTAATTCGTGGCTCAACAAGCAACAAAGGAAATCATTATAACTGCTTTCTCTTTTGATGTCAAGACTCACTGGAATAGTTTGCCAAATGAAATTATAACATGTAGTAGTTTTAAAATGTTTGCACATCTGTGCAAATGACTATTAACTAAGCAAATCTCAACCCATGAGTGATGAATGCATGTGGATGAAACCATAGTGAGGTGCAGACCATGATTTATTGGATATTTACAGTGAGTAAAGAAATCTAATTTCCAGTTTTCCAGTTTTATATACTGGTTTATCATCCAATCACAGTCTCTGTTGAATTATATTTAATTAACATAAACCTGTCCAGGGACCACAGTTGGTAATAAACATTTCTGCTACAACCTGGCACCATGCGTTCTTCCATTTAAAAAGGTCAGTGAAATGTGCAATGTCCCTGTCTAAATAACAACGTAATCATAATTCCTCTGAAAGTGGCCTAGAAGTGGACTATAAAAGCAGAACTATTTCTTAAGAACACTGAAATAAAGTGTGGCAAGAGTGTAACACAGTGGTGTAGTTCTACCAACCTTAGATTTCTGTGTCTCACTCCTCTGTGATATATGGCAGTCTATCAACACTAAAAGTTTATTGCTAAGCTAAGAAAGACAAAAGAGTGAATGCCAGGACTCACCTTCGTCCGTCTGGTTCCTCAGTCTGAAAGAACTGAAGAGATGTGTGCTTTGAGCTCCCTCTGCAAGTCCTATTCTGACTCCACCCCTCTCAACCACTTTCAGTTTCAGTTTCTGCTAAGCATACGCCTAGATTTGTTTTCTTTTTAATTACTTGGAAGCAGGTTTCTCCAGCATGGATCACCTTATTAGGACACGACTGTATTAAGTCAGTTGTGAGTTATGAGAAATGATAGAACTAAGTCCTATGGTTACTTAATGTTTGCAGTGCCTTACAAAGGTATTCACACCCCTTGAGCCTTGTTTTTTACACTTTACAGCCATACGTTTCAACAGTCAGTCAGTCATTTTCTACCACTTATTCCATAGTGGGTCGTGGGGGAGCTGGTGCCTATCTCCAGCAGTCTATGGGCGAGAGGCGGGGTACACCCTGGATAGGTCACCAGTCCATCGCAGGGCAACACACAAACAACCAACCAAGCACACACTCATTCACCTAAGGGCAATTTAGAGTTAACAATTAACCTAACAGGCATGTCTTTGGACTGTGGGAGGAAGCCAGAGTACCCGGTGAGAACCCACACATGCACGGGGAGAACATGCAAACTCCATGCAGAAAGACCCCAAGCTGGTAATTGAACCCAGGACCTTCTTGCTGCAAGGCAAAAGTGCTACCAACTGCACCACCGTGCAGCCCACGTTTCAACATATTTTATTGAATAGAAATGGATAACTGTGCAAATAAATGCTGCACCTATAAGTATTTTGGGTCATCTGCCAATTTGTACATCAAAAAAAGTCCCTCAGGTTCTCTATAACATCTGAACATGCTTTGCTCAAACCATTCCAGTGTAGCTCTGGCTGTACGTTTAGGGTTGTTGTCCTGCAGGAAGGTAAACGTCTGCCCCGAGTCTTCAATATTTTGCAAGCTCCAGAAGGTCTTCTTCCAAGACTGCTCAGTATTTAGCTCCAGCCATCAACTATGACTAGCTTCTCCATCCCTGCTGAAGAAAAGCGTCCCCACAGCATGATGGGGTACCCGGTTTCAAGGTCAGTGTTGATGTGTTCTGGGGGAATGGCTGCATAGTTTTCCACCACACATAACATTTAGCATTTAGGCCAATAAGTTCAGTTCTGAATTATGGAAACAAATTATGGAAGCAAATCGTTACCATATTTCAAATGAAAAAGCATTTTCAGAAATGCTTTTTCATTTTAAGAATGTGGCTTCATTGTTTGACTCATAAATGAAATTAGTAATCAATAATCCTATTTGCATTTGGATTTTCTTCTTCGCGACTGCACATTTTATGCCATAATCAAGAAGAAAACAAAGCTTTTACGTTTTCGTGGTCTGCCCGCAAAGTACTGCCCAGAACTCGAAAACGAAAAAGCATTCCGAGCGGCGGGCGCAGCAGAGTGACGTCAGCAGCCGCTCTTCCTCAGCTCCCTGCTGACCGAGCTACCCAGCTTGTTCGGTAGGGGGCGCTGTGCACGTCTGCATTGCATTACATTGAAAACGTGTCGAGAAATTGATTGAATTGCAGCAGGGCCGAGCTCAATTTGTGGCAGTGGCAGAACTGGTAGTTCCGGTGGCAGCCTTATGGCCTGAGACATCCAGCATGTTTTTAAGCATTTATTTATAATTTTCTGTGAGTGACAATTCAGAATAGCCGCTCATGCTCTATAATAAACCGGCTGTTTGTGCAATAAATCGTCATCCTTTCAACACGTCACACATAGTGCTATTTATTTTCCATGTCAAGTAAATACCTTATGTTATGGGTCTAAAGCTGTTTATTAAATAATAATCAATAATGAAATCAATATTTTAAGGTAACAGGCTATAACAACAATGACATCCCATTTGCCGATAATCAGCATCAGCTTCCACAAAAACAGCGGCAACCGCATTGGCAAGCTTTTACGGCCGGTCTGGCACCTTCTGGCATCTTCGCGGAATCCTGTGCCACCCTGCGGCAAGCTGTGGCAGTTCCGGTGGCAGCTTTGGTGGCAGGCTGTAGAGGAACTGCCACAGCCAATGCAGACGTGCACAGCGCCCCCTACCGAACAAGATGGGTAGCTCGGTCAGCAGGGAGCTGAGGAAGAGCGGCTGCTGACGTCACTCTGCTGCGCCCGCCGCTCGGAATGCTTTTTCGTTTTCGAGTTCTGGGCAGTACTTTGCGGGAAGATCACGAAAACGTAAAAGCAATGTCTGCTTTGTTTTCTTTTTGATTATGGCATAAAATGTGCAGTCGTTAAGAAGAAAATGCAAATGCAAATAGGATTATTGATTACTAATTTTATTTATGGGTCAAATAATGCAGCCACATTCTTAAAATGAAAAAGCATTTCTGGAAATGCTTTTTCATTTTCAAATTTTACATTTCAAATTGAATTTTGGTATCTATTTGCTGGAGAACATTTTGAAAAATAAATCTCAAATGTCTTTTTCATTTTCATTTTAATTAAGTGAAAGAATGAGCAGTCTTGAAGAAGAAAATTAAAATGCAAATAGGATTATTGATAACTAATTTTATTTATGAGTCAAACAATGCAGCCACATTCTTAAAATGAAAAAGCATTTCTGAAAATGCTTTTTCATTTGAAATATGGTAACGATTTGTTTCCATACTGAATTCATCTGACCTACCTCCAAATTTGCTGCACCCCCTTCTGGACTTTTAATGTATTTTTTCAACAGTTACTTTCTTTTGGCAATGTTTTCATAAAGGCCATGGTGCAAAGCATGACTAATAGTGGTCCCGTTGTCAGATTCTCCCACCTGAGATGTGGATCTCTTGTTATGTGAATTTTAGAAAGCAGCTTTCTTTTACTCGTACTCGTACTCGTCGTCTTCCGCTTTATCCGGGACCGGGTCGCAGGGGCAGCAGACTCAGCAGAGACGCCCAGACGTCCCTCTCCCCAGACACCTCCTCCAGCTCCTCCAGGGGGAGACCAAGGCGTTCCCAGGCCAGCCGAGAGACATAGTCCCTCCAGCGTGTCCTGGGCTGTCCCCTGGGCCTCATCCCGGTGGGACGTGCCTGGAACACCTCCCGAGGAAGGCGTCCAGGAGGCATCCGGCATAGATGCCCGAGCCACCTCAACTGACTCCTCTCGATGTGGAGGAGCAGCGGCTCTACTCCGAGCCCCTCCCGGATGGCCGAGCTCCTCACCCTATCTCTAAGGGAGTGCCCGGCCACCCTACGGAGGAAGCTCATTTCCGCCGCTTGTATCCGGGATCTCGTTCTTTCGGTCATGACCCAAAGTTCATGGCCATAGGTGAGGGTAGGAACGTAGACCGACCGGTAAATCGAGAGCTTCGCTTTTCGGCTCAGCTCTCTCTTCACCACAATGGAGCTGCACAGCGCCCCCATTACTGCGGCAGCCGCACCGATCCGTCTGTCGATCTCCCGCTCCATTCTTCCCTCACTCGTGAACAAGATCCCGAGATACTTAAACTCCTCCAGCTTTCTTTTATTGTTTGTATAAACTAAAAAACAGGATTCACTCTGCCGGCTCCAGGTGCAGAGACAGATTTATGACAGAGCTCATTATATTTCAGACTGCTATAAACTATTCTCCCTTGCAAGGTTATCAATAAGGCTGAATTAGGGGAACATCATCGATCATATCCTAACTCTGCTTTAAACATCATCTTACATCTTCTTCCCAGACCTGTCTGCTGTGTTTCTTGGTCTTCATGCTGCTGACTGTTTACTATTGTTCTCTAACAAACCCTTGAAGTGATTATGTAAAACTTTATATTTATCCGTAAAATGAAGTTCAATAAAAACACTGCAGTTTGTGGCTGTATTGTTACCAAATACGGAAAAGCTGCAGGGGTATGAATGCCTGTTCAAGCAGGCGTATTTGCGTCTAAGTCGTATGTTGATTTGTTTAGAGTATGAAGAAAAAGCAGTTTGTAGCTTTAAAGATGTTAGCTCATATTCCCTGAGAGTTTTTATTTTCTTAATTGGTTTTTCTGTGGTGTTCAGCTACAAAGTTATCAGAGAGAGAAGATCACCTCTTTAACAGCAACAGCAAAATACTCAGAAAGGAATAGGGGCAATTTTCTCCGACTCTTTCACTGCTAATAATGACCACAGCTCAGAGAACAGCACACATGTGGCCCACTAGCCCAAGCAGTTATTTTTTGGACTTTATAAATTTTAATCTTCTTAAAATGAAAAATGAAATATTTCAGGTGTTTTATTGTCTTAATACGGATGATTTTGGCATACAGCTCATGAAAACCCAAAATTCCTATCTCACAAAATTAGCATATTTAATCCGACCGATAAAAGAAAAGTGTTTTTAATACAAAAAACGTCAACCTTCAAATAATCATGTACAGTTATGCACTCAATACTTGGTCGGGAATCCTTTTGCAGAAATGACTGCTTCAATGCGGCGTTGCATGGAGGCAATCAGCCTGTGGCACTGCTGAGGTCTTATGGAGGCCCAGGATGCTTTGATAGCGGCCTTTAGCTCATCCAGAGTGTTGGGTCTTGAGTCTCTCAACGTTCTCTTCACAATATCCCACAGATTCTCTATGGGGTTCAGGTCAGGAGAGTTGGCAGGCCAATTGAGCACAGTGATACCATGGTCAGTAAACCATTTACCAGTGGTTTTGGCACTGTGAGCAGGTGCCAGGTCGTGCTGAAAAATGAAATCTTCATCTCCATAAAGCTTTTCAGCAGATGGAAGCATGAAGTGCTCCAAAATCTCCTGATAGCTAGCTGCATTGACCCTGCCCTTGATAAAACACAGTGGACCAACACCAGCAGCTGACACGGCACCCCAGACCATCACTGACTGTGGGTACTTGACACTGGACTTCTGGCATTTTGGCATTTCCTTCTCCCCAGTCTTCCTCCAGACTCTGGCACCTTGATTTCCGAATGACATGCAGAATTTGCTTTCATCTGAAAAAAGTACTTTGGACCACTGAGCAACAGTCCAGTGCTGCTTCTCTGTAGCCCAGGTCTGGGGAATGCGGCACCTGTAGCCCATTTCCTGCACACGCCTGTGCACGGTGGCTCTGGATGTTTCTACTCCAGACTCAGTCCACTGCTTCCGCAGGTCCCCCAAGGTCTGGAATCGGCCCTTCTCCACAATCTTCCTCAGGGTCCGGTCACCTCTTCTCGTTGTGCAGCGTTTTCTGCCACACTTTTTCCTTCCCACAGACTTCCCACTGAGGTGCCTTGATACAGCACTCTGGGAACAGCCTATTTGTTCAGAAATTTCTTTCTGTGTCTTACCCTCTTGCTTGAGGGTGTCAATAGTGGCCTTCTGGACAGCAGTCAGGTCGGCAGTCTTACCCATGATTGGGGTTTTGAGTGATGAACCAGGCTAGGAGTTTTAAAGGCCTCAGGAATCTTTTGCAGGTGTTTAGAGTTAACTCGTTGATTCAGATGATTAGGTTCATAGCTCGTTTAGAGACCCTTTTAATGATATGCTAATTTTGTGAGATAGGAATTTTGGGTTTTCATGAGCTGTATGCCAAAATCATCCGTATTAAGACAATAAAAGACCTGAAATATTTCAGTTAGTGTGCAATGAATCTAAAATATATAAATGTTAAATTTTCATCATTACATTATGGAAAATAATGAACTTTATCACAATATGCTAATATTTTGAGAAGGACCTGTAAATAAACAAGCAGTGGTGAGTTTTTAAAAATTAAAGGAGATATACGATCTCCAGAATCAGGATCTTTATAGAGACCCGCAGGTTCGACATTATTTAGGACAAGAAATTTAAAAAGGGAATCTTAAGCTGAAGGAATATAATAAGGTTTTTTGTGACTCAGAGATACCAAATGTTGACGTTCCTGTGGTGCAATAAAAGTAGATTATTTCCATATCTTCTGGGGATGCCCCTTAATAAATTCATATTGGATAGAAAAAGAGTAATTGAAGAAGTGCAAAAAATTAAGATTCCAATTCGGTTTGAAATAATGTACCTTGGCAATATTGACACTTAAATTGAAATAAAAAAAAAGGAGAGGACTACAGAATGTTGAGAATAATGCTGTTGGCTGCTAAAGTGGAAGAATGGATGGATGTCTTGTTAAGTATTTATAATATGGAGAAATTAACAGTGTCAATATGATTGGAGGTTGATTAATTTATTTATATCTGGAATGGATGGTTACAATATATGACAACACAGACCAGTTCACACACAGCGGTGTGTGAACTGTTGGGAAGATTATGGTTGTTTTGTGGGGTTATTGAGGTAGTGAAAGATTGTACAAGCAAGGCACCTATATAGAATGAGTACATTACACCATGGTTCGATGCTAAATGTTGTGTGTTATTTATGTTTTTTCTTTTGTTTTTGATTTTTGCTGTATATATAGCTTTTATTTGCAAAACAAAAATATTGGTCATCTTATGAGCATGGACATCCAAGGACAGTAAACTCTGACTAAAGTGGTTACTTTTAGATGGCCTTGAATGTGTGTTTATTGTAAAATCACACTGCTAAAAGACAATAAAATACAAATAAAAAAAAGCAAAATGTTGGGTACAATACAAAGTTTTGTCTTGCATTAGCCGTGTTTTTTGACTTTCGTTTTAATTTTACTCTAAACAGACTTGGGTACACCCATCCATTGATGAAATACAGAAAACATTTTTGAAGAAAGACTGACTGACAACAGTTGGCTCGAAAATATTAGAACATTTTGTCACTTCCTTTTTATCTTTTACACTTTTTATGTTCCAGATCTACAGTGATCTACAGTGATTTTACACATTATTAGAGTGTTTTTTTTTCTTCATTAAATTGTTGCATGTTTATTTTATTAGTTTGGACACTCCTGTTCTAATTAATAATCTCATCTGACCTCACCTCTTCTCATCAGGCTCATCAGGCCACCATTGCAGCTGTTGCTGAGATTTGTGCTTTTTAACAAATACAAACAGATGGATCTTTTTTTGTTTTGCTGCTTTGTTTTTGAGCTACTGATGTTTTTATTATTAGTTCACAGTTACAAAATTTACTTGCATGTTACATGCGTGTTACATGTATATTGTAAAAGTCCAACAGAAAAAGCTTGACATTTGAGCAGTCTTGCCAGTTAGTGCATTGCAGATCAGGAAATCATTTAAGGTAACTGGTGTAAAACTGGGACACTTTGTACTTGGGCCATCAGTTTAAGTGAAGCTCTGCTGCTTTGAGGCTTTTTATTCTTTAAATTATCGAACAGGTTTGACTTTCCACTCATCAATACAAACCCATACCTGCTAATAACTGCTCTGTTGGTCATGCTTTTTTAACATGTTATTAACATGTTATTATGTGTTATTGAAGTAATTAGTGACATTTAACTTGTATTTGAATCTCTTATATCCCTCTCTTTATTACATAGTCAACAACAGGAACCAAAACTGCTTAAGAGTCACGTCAGCTGCAAGTGGATTCTCCATGAATTCACATCTGTAAGTATAATGGGAAGTTTGATGTTTTCTTAAATACTTCTTCCATCTTCAGTCACAGTTTGGTTACCTTCAAGAACCCAAACATTAGTGAGTTTAGTTAATAAGAAACCCTTCTGTTTTAGTTACAGACAAAAACCCCACAATAAACAGACTGTGTCATAAGGTCAACCACGTAACAAAGCTTAATTTTCAGGGTTACAAGGTGACAAACCCTGCATCTCCTGTGAGATACACCTGGCAGAGTGAGTGCAGAAAGGTTTTCTGGGTGTCATTTCAAGATCTGGCATTTTTTCTCTTCCTGCAAAAATGTAGTTTTCTGTTTGGAGACTGACAGATGGATCTGAAACATTTTACATCAGTCTCATTCTTATGTTATTTCTTAAAACAACTTAACCTTTAAATTTACGAATGTTTCAGACCCAAACACCTGGAAAAAAAAATGCACAGGTTCTATTCTCAGTGTGTTTGCTTAAAACAGTCTCTCAAAATCACATTTCTTCAGTTTGTTTTAATTTTTAAGATACTGTCTGCCATGGGGTTTTCTAAACAATTTACAAATTCAAATTAAATCTTCAATATTTTGACTTATCTCTTTATTATTAATATATCATTATGTCACACATGAATACATTTTTAAAACTGGTTCTTTTTTTTAAAGTGTATTAATCTCTTTTTGTGACATTACACTTTTGACTAAACTATTCAAACCAGCCCTATGTTGTGAGATTAAAAACAAAACTTATGTGAATCTTCACTGTCTAACGTCTAGAGGTTTCGTTTTCGATTCAGTTGTATAACCAGTCCTGTCGGCAAACCTGATGCAAATGAGCCTTTTGTATTGATCTGTGTGTGTGTGTGTGTATGTGTGTGTGTGTGTATGTGTGCTCAGTGAAAAAGCAATGAAGACTCATTATCCATACCAAAGGTTCATGCATATTTTATTCAAGAGTAAAAAAGTGGATCGTCCCATGGATCATGCTTACAGTCTTAGTGCATGGGGAGTCAGCAATAAAATAAATTACAAAGAAAAAATAAAAGAAATGAGAAAGAAACAAATAAATAAATAAACAAAAAGGAAACAAAAACAGAAATGTTTACAAAAAAGTAACCAAAAGAGACTCAAAAGAAACAAAAATAAAAAAAAGGGAACAAACAAATAAACATAAAAGAAATAAAGGAATAAAATAAACAAAAAAAGAAACAAAAGGAACAAATAAAGCAAAAGAAGCATACAAGAAAATAACAGCCAGAACAGAAATAAACAAAGAGAACCAACAAGAAAAAAAAAAAAAAATTTTGAAAAGACAGAAAAAGATTCAGAACCGTGGCACAATTTCTATGGCACAGGGTCTCCCAGGGGGGTTCGCCTCACCCAAAGAAGCACAAGATCAACCAAGGAGCAATGCGACATGAAGAGCAACCAGCAGAGAGAGAGAGAGAGAGAGAGAAAGCTTACATATTAAGAATAATGTCCATAATAAATAGAACCATAATAATCATAGAATCATAAATATAATCAAATAACAAGAGAAATCATCAATGATGAAACAGAGTACACGTTTTTTCCGTTAAATTGTGACACACCAGCGCATCTGTTAGAATGTGTCTGCTGCTTGTTGCTTCTGAACAGCGCAACTTTTAACCATGCAATCATGCTTTCGGCTGCCTGAATACCTGTGCCTCGGTATATAGAATGGTCATTCATCGATGCCAGTTTAATATTTGTGTTTATCGTTAAAAACAACTCCTGTACAATGGTTGAAGAAAAAGAGGAGAGAATGTGGACTTGACACTCTGAATAAATGTGTACAGTCATTCTGTACAGCATCCAAACATACCGAATAACACAAGCTATGAAAAACAAAACGAAGCACAAAATAATAGAAAAAAATTAATTAAATTAACAATATGTACAAAAGAATCGATTCATTATACCTCTGTTTGCTTATATTAGCCAGAAAACCCAGAAGAAACAAAAACTTCCTACCATAGTGAAACACATAGCACAAAGATACTCTTCACATTATTATCAAAGAACTTAACTTTGCATGCATTGATGCGTTCATATAAATGCTTTACAAAGACCTTAATCCTCACACTTGTTCTCACTGCTTTGGCCGCTTCCTTCACCAGATGAGTCTGTTTCCTCAGAATGGTCACTTCCTGCTTCTGAGGCCGGTGGTTCTTGGCCATCGCTGCTGATTGGCAGCAGACAGCAACACAGGAAAAAAAAGAGGATGAAGAGCATGACTTCACTTTTTAACTCCCCCCCCCCCTTCCCCCAGCTTCCTCACACACATATATAAAGCACTGTTCGTCTACTGTGCTGCATCTTGCACCCTGTGATAAAACCTCTATGTATTTACATGCACCAGATAGTGGGGAGGGCCGCTCAAACATGAGATGGTCTTCAAGCCTTTCTCAAGTGCCAAGTTGGCAGGGAACCAGAGGTCTGGATGAGGGGACTGAGGGGTAGGAATCCTCCACTCGACTCTAAGTGGAGGATGTGTATGGTGTGGAGCTACAAAAGCAAATCTCCTCTGCAGAAGAAAAGGAAAACATGGGCTCAGATTAAATTGCAGCGGAGATTATCTCCTAACACCTCACCAGGCAAGACTTGATTCTCATGATGCCAGCAGCAAACATGGAAAAAAAAAAAACTTTTTCAAACTCTCTACGGACACAGGTAAAAGTGTATGTGTGAACACACACACACAGACAAGCATATCCACAGCTCTAGAAAAATCAACTTAGGTCTGCTTCCCCTCCCTTTCATTTAGATTCAATCTGGAAAAAAAGAAGCTGTTCAAACTGAAATGCTTCTGGCCCTGATTGCTACCTCCCTGCCCCTCGCCTGGTTCCGCCCACCCTCCCCAAACAACACACACCCACCAACCTACTGATGCAGGCACATCAAGCTGACACCATCAAACCCACTGGTGATCCCCGAGCATAGGACAAACAACAGCAGCTCTCCTCAGAGTCCTGATCTGCTCTCAGAGTTCCTCTCCTGTTGTTGTACAGATAAGGGGGAGTCTTAGTTCTGAAGAACTGGGCCGATCAGTTCAGGAAAGACCCTCAGACTCTTTGTGGTAAAGTCGCTTATGCCTCTAAATAACAGCTGAGGGCAACAGGGAAGAGGCTATTTAATCATGTATGTGTAGTTTGATGCTGTCTATTAAGTGTATGTGCATTGCATTTCTCTTGTGTATATATGCCTATGTACACAACTGAATAAATATGGTATCACTGTAGAGATTGCAGGCAGGTGGGAGTCGATTTTCTGTCCATCACTGGATATTGCTGTTGTTGTCGGTCCCATTGGGCTCGCCCATGTTCATGCGGCCCATCGACAGGCCCACGCTGTTGACAGCGTCGCGTCGAGGTGGCATCCTCTCGTTGATCCGGTCCAGACCTTTGGCCTCCTCGAAACTGCTGATCCGGTGCTGCGGAGAGAAGCCTCGGATGGCTGCACACACACACACACACACACACACACACACACACACACACACACACACACATGCAGTTAACATATTTATCAAACAGTCAGTAGAACCATGTGTATCCAAACCCTTTTAGGATTGGAAGAAAATAAATTGTAATTGTGACATACAACTTTAGTGAATATTGTTTTTTTCCAATTAACAATTTATTTGAGTTTATGGCTAAAGAGCTGCAGATGACTTTAAGCTTACTGCCTCAAACTGAAGGTCAGATTAGGGTTTGGATTAATGACATTCTGCCACCTTTAGACAGCTCTTACTCATAAATCAACACACACAGGGGGGTCTCTGCTGCTCTGTTGTCTGAATGCTGAGCTAGGATTAATCTGACCCAGGCTTACCGTGGGCGTGGTCCTGAGTATAAAGTGGTCATTGATCCTAGATCATCAGTCTGAGACACCCGGTGGATAAGCCACTGCAAGACCATGATTGTAGGAAGCACAGCTGCACAGAAGCTACGTCTCCAAAACACTTCTGATTTTGGACAGTCAGGCATTTGTTCAAAAGTTTCTTTTTGGGGGGCATATCACTTTTTAACATTATTTCCTAATCTGCAAATGTGATTAAAAAGAAAGAGCAAAATGGACTGCACCAGTAATTGAACTGGATCAATTCTATTTAAATTTGATGAAATACATTGATTTTTATGACAATTGTTTTTCCTTCTTTATGTGTTCAGTGAACTTCAAGGTTTTTCTTAAAGGAGCGATCCACTAAATGATTCAGCTCTGGTTATTTTATTGTTTTATTTCAGCCTTTCCCATTACCACGGTGGTAACGATTCATTCTCTCTGGAACCTTTTCAGATTTTGCCACGTTACAACCTCAAACCTTAATATATCTATTTGGGATTTAATGTGTCAGACCAACACAAAGAGCAGAGTAATTACTCTGATACCCATCAATAAAACCCAGCACAACCAACTGAAAACTATCAATAATCTTTTTAGCATTTTTCTTCCACTTTCCATGAATGCCCTGTTTTGTGTAGGTTTATTGCGTAATCCCCATAAAATAAATCAAAGTTTGTTGTAAGGTGAAGAAATGTGAAAAGGTTCCGAGCGGTGGGTGTTGGGCGGCAGAAATACTTTTCCAAAAATCAGAGTCTGCATCAGCAGCTTTTAGACTGAAAGTGTATCTCATGAATCAGTAAAACTCTCTGACTGACTCACTGTGTGCTGATAATAAGGTGTGGTTTTACAGGAAGGGCTGTAGGTGGCACAGATGAATTGACAGTGTTGGAAATGAAACAGAAAGTCATTTGCCTTTTCTTTTTCTTCCACTCAAATGAGGAAAAAAAGCCAAAAATGGTTAACAAGTAAACCTTGACAACCGCATCTCATGTATACATATATTATGAAATCAGTCTGTAATAGTGATATTTTTGGAAACTCTAGATGTAAAGGCTGGTAATGTGGTTTTATTGTGGTTTAGAACAGTAATAGGTGCAAAATTGTGACCAAGAATGAGGATCATTTCATGGTCTCTGAGTATAACACCTGCTTAGATCTTGCACATATAGCTAAACGTAATACTGATGATGAAAATGTTTCGAATGTATTTGTCTCTATTATTCCCTAGCCTCTGCCTTTTAAATTCAAATCATAATTTAAAACCAAATTGAAGCATATATTGTGCAGTCTTGCCATTAAAACCAATGACACGAAAATATATAAGGTTTAAATCCAGCGGAGACCAGCATCACTTTTGATCAAAGGCGACTGTCAAAATACTTTTTGCATTTATTCCACACTTTGCAACATCAACTATAAATTAAGGTACATAAAAGCAAAAAGATGACATAGGGGGTTTCCATAATTTATTAAAATAAACAAATTATGGACTGTACTTCAGGTAAGCTAAAAACAGCACTACACACAAAGCAGTATAACTAACTAAGACATGCAGACAAATCACCAAGTACTTCACTCAGCACAGAAGCCACGACAACAATTTGATCAGTAGCACAAGAAAACATCTTGAACCATTTCCCAGCTTTAGATTGAAATGTTTTTCGGTTACACGTCTCAAACCGTGTGTGCAGGATTTAGACCTTGGAGTTTTGTTGTAACTACGGAGACACTTCTGTCAGATTCCTTCTGTTTCCGCTTTTCTGTCACATTTACTGTAAACGTTTCAGATCATCGAACATATTTTTACCTCAGTCAATGCTAAATACTGTTTTCAAACGATAATTTTATCTATTAAGAAAAAAAAAGCTATCCAAAGCAACCAGGCCCTGTATAAAAAAATGAACTGCCCACCTTGCTAAATCATGAAATTAACAGTGAGTGGAAAGCTTAGTTCAGTTCACTGAAACATGCAAGTGTGACAAAAAAAGCAAAGAAAGAAGAATTATGTAATGGGAGAAATGTGTTTTCACAGCACTGCATTTTCAACAAAGTTCCCCTCAAATTCTGTTCAGCAAGGAAAACTCATATGCCATCACATGACACATGCACAGACCTAAAGTCCCAGTTCCTGCCAAACTTTATTTCTGCACATCACTCATGTGAGCAGGTGCTGAAGGAGGTTGAAACGCACAGATGTTTGCAAAATTGGGTTGTTTCCTCCTAAAATTCTATTTTCTTCTATCATGATCATAGGTAGCTCATGTTCTGCTTGCATGGAAACAAATTGACTGCATGTTAAATGAATACAGGCCGACATCATCCCCTCAAATATCAGGAAAATATTGACATGCTGTAATCTGTGAGACAGAGTAACCATGACCACAGCCCAACTCTTCTTCTTTTTCTGGATGTTTTTAAGGAAATGTGTGTTGTGGTGAGTGTTACGTCTAAAGAGGATGTAAAGAAATGCCTGTGTGAGGTGGAGACAATGTGGTGTTTCCAGGAGAAAGAAAAGGAAAAATGAATGTGTATATTTGTGTCTCTCATGTGGTAGCTTCAGCATGAAGCGGTTTTAGGCTTTAGTTTTGAATGCTGATGCGGTTGGAAGAGCTTGGTGCATTGTGGGTAAAGGATTCACAGGCATGGTGGCTGAGTGTGCCGCCATGCCGCGCACAGTGAAAATGAGAGTGAGTTTACCTTCATCGTCCTTAACTGTCTCGATAGCTTCAATGGCCTCAATGGTAGCTGAAGGATGGCAAAAGAAAAGAGAGGAGAAATGACAGGAAGAGAGAGAGAGAAAGAGAAGACAGAATCCGGAAGAGAAGATGGCATACAAACAAAGAGGGAGGAGAAGGAAAACGAAATGAAGGCTGAAACATGCTTTTGTGGATTTAAATATTTGACTCAGGGCACAAAAAGAGTGTAGAAGTGTTCACAGCTGTCAGCTACACTCAGAAAATAACTGAAGCATCTCTTAGAGTGACTTAAATTGGAAAACACAAATACATTATGTTGGGGTTTGATAAATGATTTACTGCTACAGGCTGTATGTTACTCTAACTCTTCTAAAACAAGTTGCTGAATGATTATAAAAAAAATCTAACAAATTTTTAAGAGTTTAGAATAGAGTTCAGTTATTCTGTAACTTCAGTGTAACATTTATGAGTTTTGTCTACATTAACTATTAGGGTTAGAGATACATCGGGAAATAGGCTGGCCTGAGAGTGGCTGGGCAGAACCTCAAAACTCCAATCTTATTCCAATCAGTGAATGCACCATACGGAAGTGCCACCAGCTTGCACTGACTATACCAGTGAGATGTTTAAAATGAAGTCTGATGAAGCGCAGAGATGTAAGAAGCTGTTTAAAAAGACACTATTTTCTATGACATTTCAAGACATGTCTGCAGTTTACTCAGGCTGCGTGAGAGCAAGACATTCAGCAGATAACATGAATGCTGTGCATATTACAGCAAAGTTGCTCTATTTAATATTTTGAGCTTTCAACCTCTGTATGTTATAGAACATAGTGGACTTGGAAACGATCAGAGTTCAGAAAAGGATGTCTAGAATACACACTGCTGTTAGTAATGCTAGCTGTACTAATCATGCTAACCGTTATTATAGGATTTTAAAGATAGCTTCAAATGTGAACTCTGTAATCATTTAGTTTTTTTTCATAATCATAGTTTTAAACTATACTTATGTCTGTTTTACAGTGTCTCTCTCTTTCTAACATGTTTTCTCTTCCAGACAGCATGGTATAATTTGATGAAGGGTTCAAGGATAAAGGTGAATGCTGTCCAACTTTAAACCTATTAATGGCATATTAATTAACATCAGAATTTATCACAAAGGAGAATGAAAGAGTTGTTTGGAAATTATTATTATTTTACATTTTCTGGAGTCCATTCAACAAATTATTTTTTTGAGTGCACATCTTTTTAAACAACCCTTTTTTTGTTAAAACCGAGCAGCATTTAGAACTGAAAAAACACTAAACAAGAAATTCATAGACAAGTTAACCAAAACAAGCAGGTTAGAGTAAAACTTGGTAAAAACCGATTACACAAGTGTTACAACGATGTCCCTAGTTCTCAAAGTGACCGATTCAGGGGCATGTTTCAGGTTTTAAACATGTAAAGCCCTCAGAGCATTACTGAGATCATGGCAGCTTCAGCTTCAGAGAGTGGCTGGTGTTAGCAGCAGCTTGAGTTAGCTCTCTAGCTTTCTGTCTGTCTGTCTGTCTCTCTCTCTCTCTCTCTCTCTCTCTCACACACACACACACACACACACACACACACACACATGTACCAGCAGCTTCTGTAGCCATTTGGACATTTTTTTATTGGTACTGCTACCCATGTTCTGTCCTGTTCTGACTCGTGTCTACAGTGGGGCTCAGACATAATCTCACACACACAATCAGCAGGCTGTTAGTATCCTCAGTGTTGTGAGGTGAGGTGGAGAGAGTGAGTGAGTCAGTGAGGCAAAAAGGTGAGAGCAGAAGGAGGAGAAGAAGGGAGAGGACAGGGAGGGGGGACTGGAGGATGATCTAAAGCAGGTCAATGTGTTGGGAGTTTGTTTCTCAGCATATCTGTTTCTGAAGGTGTGTCTCAGGGTACAACTGGTGAGTGTCTTTGTAGATTCAGTGCATAGCAAACGTATTCTTAGCCCCGAACGTGTTTGCCACAAAAGTCTTCACTCCCCTTGAGGAGTTTCACATTTTGTGAAACGTCACAGCCACAAATTGCAATGCATTTTACTAGGATTTTATGTGAGAGAAAAACATAATTGTAACGTGAAAAGAAAATTATACAGTATGCAATATATTATGCAAATATTTCACCCCCATGAGCCAACACTTTGTGGAGAAACCTTTTGCTAAAGTTACAGCTGCAAATATTTTGGGGTTTGTCTCTAGCGGCTTTGCACATCTAGAGAATAACTCAAAGCTCAGTCAGAATGGATGGAGGTTGAACCTCTGCCTCAGTATCAAGTCTTTTGCAGCCTCCAGCTGGTTTTATGCCAGGATTGCCTTGTATTAGGCTCTATCCATCTTCACATTAGTTCTGACCAGCTTTTCTGTCCCTACTTGAGAAAAGCATTCCCTCAGCATTATGCTGCCACCACCATGTTTCATAGTGGGCATGGTGTGTTCTTAGTGATATGTAAAAAGTTATCTGATCAGAGCACCTTTCCCTACAATGTAGCCTACCACTGTCAGTGTGTGTTTGAATGAGTGAATGACTGATTGTAGTGAAAAGTTCTTTGGGGTCTCTGGGGACTTGATTAAGCGCTATACAAGTGTAGGCCATTTATTTGTTTTTTATCTTGAAATAAAATCAGTTTTTTGGTAGGTAGGGGCATAGATTGTAGAAGAGTGGCACACTGATTTTGTGATAGGTCGTCTATCACATGAAATCCCAATAAAATGCATTTATGTTTGTGGCTGTAGCATAACAAAATATGAAACTCTTCAAGATATATGAACACAAGGCTCCACATATTTCTGTGTAGGCTGAGTTTGTGAAACTCACCACTCTGCAGGGTCTGCTTGCCCCCGGACAGAACCCCACTGGGAAGCATGCCTGTAGGAGTCAGTCCCTTCAGGGTCAAAACGTTCTCACTCTCCTCCCTGAGAAAAACAGAGAGATAGTGTGGGAGTGGAGGACACATGTGAGTGGGGATAAAAGAGGAAATACAGGTGAATAGGAGAGAAATTGAGAGAACAACACACTTCCTAAAAATCCACATCTGCAAAAACACAATTATAGATTTAAAATACAGAACTCAGAATGAGAGCTAAAAAGAAAGGGACCTGGTGACAGCGGATTTCTGCAATGGTTAAGAAAGAAAAGCAATTTACAGACATCCTGTACGCACACACACACTCACACACACACACACAGATATATATACCCACCGTAACACAGAGAACATTTTGGCCATCTTCCCGATGGCCCTGATCTTGTTCTTGATAACCTCTTTCCTTGCTGCTGCTGCGCTGGCTGTAAAGGAAGACATATATGACAACTTAATGTTTACAAAATGTTTTGATACATGTTCATCCTGTCGCAGCGCCAAGTTTGAAGCAGCTGCTGGATGTGTCTCACCATCATAGATTTCCTCTCCATCGTTCATGAGTTCGTCATCTGAGCAGATACTCAGGACATTGACCAGCATCTCAGTCACTGTTAGAAACAGATAGAGAAACATGCTCTGTTCAGAACAACTTCTGTCATTTCCAAATGGAAATATTATTATAGCACTTCTTCTGTTTTTGATATGTCAAATTAAACTAACTGACACATCAGAAAGATGCAGCCAGACAGACTCTCTGTCCTCACATGTGGAGCACTTTAATAGGGTGAATCAGTCAAATTCAAACGAAGCTGCTCATCAGTAAAAGCTGCTGCACTACAATGAAATCTGAATATGTGGCTGGAATATGCTCCATTAAGACTTCTAAAGCATTGCAATGTTGTTATTCTGCTCTAATGCATTTCTCATTTTATATGCACAGCATCATTTGACAACAGCACCATTTGAATCGGGGAACGACAAAGTCTGTTATTTCAGTAAGATTTACAAGTACAATAATCAGGCAGGGCGAAATCCAGAGGAGGCTAAATGGTTTGAAAGCTTTTCCTACTCCCTACTATGGCGCCACTCTGTGGCCAGACTCTACTCCTGCAAGTTGTTTGTAGAATATGGTGGGGCGCAACTTTGGTTAAGTGTGGAACCAGTGGTGAACCTTCAGAGTTGGTTCTAACTAGACCCAGAAATTCTTCAATAAATGACAATAACCAAAGCGAGGCTGCTCTACAATATAACGCTGTGAATACATTATAATTTAGTGTTCACCATTTAAGCACTACACCAATAGGCAAATTAGATACTTTTGTGTGTCAGTCATATTCTGATTTGCAGGTATTTGGCTGTTTCTTCATAACCTTGGGACAGATTAGCTGACCTCGTGACAATTTAAATACAAGTTGGTCATGGAATTTGAATCTGGACGCAGGTAAATATCAATATTTAGCAATATCGGTGCCATTTTTAAGATTCTTGTAAAATAAGATTAAGATTATGAACAAACGTTTACTCCATATCTTGACCAGGCCTTGGTTTATGAGCCTTTTTCAGGTTAGTAATTGGAAAGATTCAGTTTGTTCGGACCAAGATGATGGTGTTAAACTGGAAATGCTGTGAGACTCTCAGCATTTTAGCTAAAGCTGTGGAAAATACTATGGAAACAGTAACAATGATAACTTCTGGGGATGTAAAGACTGATTATTGACGAAACATGCAAACACCCCACTGATGTTCAGTTGTATTCAACTGAACATCAGTGGGGTGTGAAACAATTTCTCTTTTGGCTAATTTTCCCACCGTGCTGTAGCCTGTGGCTTTGAACCAGATTGCTCCCACACACACTGATTAGTAAATAAAGAGTTTACATAAAAACATGGTGCGCCCTTTCTGCACTGAGAAGAAGTAGGTAATGAAATGTACTTTACATCATCAGTGTGAGCCTCTCATTAAGAGCAGGAGTTTTGTCAGTTTGCTGTTCTTTAGCACAATGCTAAGACAATAAGATAGCAGCAATGACTTTGCTGCCCATCCGAAGACGTTAAAAGTACATTTTGAAACAATTTGAATTCCATCAATCTACAGAGAAAAAGATTATTCACAAGTGAAAACGATTTAGGATGTCCCAATCTTCCAGTGCTGTGGTGGGACCTTAAAGCAACTTCTTTAGGTTACTGCGGCTCAAGATAGTTTAGGGGCAAACAACAATTAGGCATAAATGTGAAGGTTTTTTACAAGGGTTTACTCTAAATATAACTGCTTAAGACAAATCTAAAACGAGCACTGACTGATATCAGAAATACTGCATATGGTGCAGTAAAGCACTCCTCAGACACTGAATGTTAAAATGATTGTGTGACTCAGTGACCATGCCATGTGTTCATCAGGATGGGCTGCTTATGCATGGTACCCTTTTCTCCTACGAAAGGCAGCGACCACGTGAAGACGTCCATGAAGTTGGGCAGCCAGTAGGGATGGGGAGAGCAGTTGAACTGACGGATGTTCATCACATTGTTCTCATACTTTAACACTGCCGCTAAACACACACAGAAACAGACATAGGTTTCATTTAAGTTGCTTTATTAAGATGGACACGACCGGAACTTTAGGAAAACAACATTATCTTATATGGGTTAAACGCTGGTACCATTTTACATGTGTGTGTATAAAATATACCAACTGTGCCTTTCAATAGTATTCACACCCTTAAGCATTTTCTCACGTTGCATCCACAGACTGTAATGTATTTTACCTATGCAGTAGACCAACACAAAATTACTGTAAATTTTGTGATATGTAAGGAAAATTATACATGATTTCTAAAACGTTTTTACCAAAAATATTTTTAAGTTTTTAAATCTTTAAAGACCTGAATAAGGTTCACTACAACCCATTCCCTTCAGAGGCCATAGCATATTACCACCTGTGTGTCATCTAAATCAGTACATAAATCCAGTTGTTCTATGCAGGGCTCAGAGATTTGTTAGAGAACATTAGAGAACAAACAGCAGCATCGTGAAGACCAAGGAACACAGCAGACAGGTCAGGGAGAAAGTTGTGGCGATGTTTAAGGCAGAGTTAAGATACAAAACAGTATTCCAAGCTTTGAACATGTTAAGACAGCTGTTCAGAGTATCGAATAGCTGCAAACCTACCAACACATGACCATCCACCTACACTGACAGGCTTAGCAAGGAGAGCATTAATCAGAGAAGCAGCCAAGAGCTCAATGAGAACTCTGGATGAGCCACAGAGATCCACAGCTTAGGTAGGGGAATCTGTTGACATGACCTTTATGGAATAGTGGCAAGAATAAAACTATTGTTTAAAGAAAGTCAAAAGACGCAGTATTTACAGTAGTGCTACAAGCCATGTAGAGGAGACAGCAACCACATGGAAGAATCTGCTCTGGTCAGATAAGACCAGGGTTGAACCTTTTGGCCTAGGTGTAAAACACTGTGTGGCGAAAAACTAATACTGCACATCACCTTAAACATACCATCCCCACAGTGAAATACGGTGGTGACAGCATCATGCTGTGCAGATACTTTTTTTTTAACACGGACTGGGAAGCTGGCCAGAACTGATTGCAAGATGAATGAGGCTGAATGCAAAGTAATCAGGGATGAAAAACAGTGAGAAACAGCAAAAGACTTTAGAAATAGGCAAAGGTTCACCATCCAGCGGGACAGCTATCCTAACCATTCAGCCAGAACTACAATTGATTGATTTAGTTCAAAGCATGTTCATGTGTTTGAACGACCTTGTTAAAGTTCACATCTAAATCCAGTTGAACTACTGTTCCACGATATAAAATTTGAAGATCAGTCGCTCTCCTTCCAATCTGACTTAGGTTTATCTATTTTACAAATCAGAATGAGCAAAGGTTTCAGTTTAAATTTGCAAAGCTGGTAGAAACATACTCCAGAAGGACTTGCACCTGTATTTGCACTACAAAAAATGATTCAACAAGGTATTGACTCAGTAGCGTGGAAACAAATCCAAGGCACAATTTTCAGAAAGATGTTTTGAAAACCACAAATCATTTTCCATAAAATCTCAATAAAATACATTGAGGTTTGTGTTTGTGACATCACAAAAAGTGAAACATTTTAAGGAGAACGAATACATTTACGAGGTCCCGTATCTGTGCTTGTGCATGTGTGTGCACCAAACCTTTGTTGTTGTAGACATCCAGGTAGTTAGGAGCAGAGAAGATGGTGATGAGGGAGGGGAAGCCTGTAGTCTGACTCTTCCTGTACATGCGATATCTGCACCGAGAGAGACAAACAAGCCGCCCACGTTACAGCTATTCAAATGAGACACCAAGCTGCAGATGAAAACTGAAGGGTTGCTTCAGAGGTCTTTGAAACCAGTGAGGGGCAGATTCAAAGTGAAACAGGTAGGCAGTAAAAAACAATTGGTGTGGTGGGAGAAAATGATCCACAGAGCGAAGACCTCAGTGTTTGCAAAAATAATAGCTTACTCACAACAAAAATGTATGCATACAAGCATGAACACTGAATATAACCACAGTGTCTATACTTTTAGTACCATATGCTCACGGAATGGGCTGATTACTTGACCTAAATGTGAAATAAGTTATTTATTACTGACAAATATAATGTGGATGCCCATAAATAATAAAAACCGATCAACACCACCTTTATTGATGTTACTGTCTTCATAAATGTTGGTCTAACCTAATGCTGTCATCTTATACATTGTTTTTTCTGTTTGTTGGTTATAACTGACCACTGTACTCTACTGCATGTCTGATTATGAAAAAAAAAAGTAAAATAACACCAGTATGCTACCTTGAACATTTACTGTCTGGAACCTAATTACCCTGAACCCTCAATCTATCGTTTGGTCTGTGTTTTGTCTGCAATGCTGTTCGACTAAAATAGTCTACTGGTGCTCTTTTCACAATGTCTTCACTCTATAGCTTATGCAAAGTCACCTCAAACTCAAAGCAAACGTATAACTGTTAAAACGAACTAAAAATATTGTCCTGGAAACAGACCTCCATATTCATAGCGGCTGTGGCAGAGAAGAGATGAACAAGAGCTCCTATCAGTATAACCACCTGATGTTCTACAGCTACAAACATTAACTTCTGATTCTTTAACACTGTTTCTACTCTGAAACAAAACTAGAATTCCCCCAAACTCTGAGGTAATGTGTAATTAGTAACAGATGTTTGAGCACTCAGGGCTCCAACCCAAATGTTCAAGGTAGTATAAAAAGTATTACCTCCCTACCAGGTACGTTTTGGTGGTAAATTTCTACATAGTTCAAATGTTTATCCTTGGTGGATGCAATGGAAACATGGCTGATCAGAAATATTTCCAAACAGCCATCTTTGTTTTTCTTGTAAGCTAGGGAAGAGTGTAGGAACCTTTTTTCAGCCAGTTGACCAGCAGTGTGTAGCAACAGGGGCAGGACTATGCTTCGTACAGCTAGAGGCAAACCATTCACTCATTCTGGCATCTCACTAGAGTACCAGTAACTAGTTTTTGTCAGCTGTGCATAAAGAGCACAATAAAAATTGTGCTTACAAATGCTTCTGTTTGGATGTTGTGAAATGACCTGAGTCAACTTCAGTAGATACCAAGGAAGCTGAACAAATGACAACAAAGTTGCCTAGTTTTGATTAAATGTTTAGTACTAATGCTACAGTTGCACCTAAAATCTTTTAAACTCAACTGCAAATTTGGTTTATTGTCAAAATATACAAGCTAGCAGCTGTTTGCAAAGAAAAAAAAAGAACAAAATAGCTCAACACAGCTTATATAACAAGTGGTTTCTCTAAATTAAACACAAAATGCCCATTTAATGACTACTACATCTCAAAATAATCCAACGCCTTTGAGACAAGCATCTTTATTGCTTGGTAGAGCCTTTTTATGCTGTTATGACCTGTTGATTCATAGCCACACACCCACTTTTGACAGTGTTCACATTTTAAGAGAGTTAAAGTCAGGCAACCATGATGGCCACATAGTTATTCTGAAACCAAGCCTTGGTGGACTCTGAGATGTGTTTGGGGTCATTGTCCTGTCTGAGGGTCCAATTGGAAGTTCCACTTTCCTCACAGGGGGCTTGACATTTTCTCCCAGAATGTCCTGATACTTAATTGGGTCTAACATGCTGCAGGTTTCCAGGGGCAGAAGAAGCAAGCAAAACAGGAGCATCACTGAGCCACTGTCCATCACTTTAGGCTTGGTGGGTTTTTTTAAGCTTATGCTTCGTTCTTTCTCCTCCAGACATACAGCTGATTCATGGCTGGAAAAGTTTCAGTTTTGATCAATTCCTCCAAAGAACAGAATCCTAAAACCTTTCTGGCATATTTATAAAGCTGTGAGCAAACTGGAGTTGACTTTTCTTGAGTTTTTAGGTCAGTAGTGGTATACGTCTTGGTCTTCAGGTATGGAGACCACTGCCATTAAGTCTTGTTAAAAGTTTTTTTGCAATCGAGAGTTTTTGACCACCTGCTTCCTCAGGAATCTGGTGGCAGCTGTTGACAGCTTACTCTTTTTTGCCACCAGGTGTACTGCGTCTCAGAGGGTTCCTGAGCAAAAACAATTAAAGCAGAAGCAGAACTCGACCCTGCAACATGACAATGATTCAAAACATACTGGTAAATCCAGGTTCTAGCTGAGAATGAAGAAATGGAAAGTCCTGGTAGACTGGTATGGATTCAAGAAGAGTCTCACTGAATCTATTCCAGCTAAAGATGGTAAAGACTAGCTATTACCAGGTAGGGTGTCCTAACGTTTCCTTTGTTAGATAACACATTTTTGTTGATATTGCTATGTTTAATGAGTAAAACAAGGTTGTTTTGTTGTTTAAGTGCTGCTAAATCACTAAGATAGAAATAAAATGTAATTAACCTTTTAACCCACTACAACAGGAAATGCATCTTTGTACACATTTTTCTCCAAGCCTGCATTTATTTTTATTTCTTTGATTCATATTCTTCTATAAAATTAAACTTGCAAACTATGGTTCCAACTATATGTCCAGCAGCATTCAGGGCCTTTTTGTAATTTTGTTTTATTTTGTCTTTGTTTTGTAATCATTCCTCATATTTCTAACATGCAGTGAAGCATTAAGTTCAACAGTCCAGATATTTGAGGTTTTCTGTCGCACTTGAAGCAAGTAATGAAACCCCTCACTGGTTGATTCATGTGTGCCTGAAAGCAGACCTAATTTATATGCTATGAGGAAGAATTTTACCTAGGGGTTTGAAAGTTTGGACACTAATTTAATCATTAAAAGTGACATTTAGAGGTTTAATTCATATGAAAATTGTGTAATATTAGTTTTATTTAACCATTTAAACTGATTTTCTGAAATTCATTTATTGCAAGCGTTCAAACAAATTAGAATTTTGTGAGAAAACCTAACTTGCAGTGAGAGTTGAATAATCTTCGGTCCAACTGTAACTGCACTAATGGTGCCATCATTAACAAAATGTACTAAAGACAGTTTAAAATGTCAACTTCAAATCATTTCTGTATTTGTTTTAAATCAGTAAAAGCCTTTTTTACAGCAGCTGCTCTCTCACACATGCTGGGATGTTGTCTCTGCTCTGAATGCAGATAATCAATGACTTTTCAGGGCAGGGAAGCCAGGAAAGGGTTCTGAATGGTTATAATTGTATCGGCTGAAATTCATTTCAGCAGGTCAACGCTTCACAAAACCTGGAGATCAAAAGTTGTCCATCTTTGAACATTGTATGTCTAAATAAAATGTCAAACTAACAATGTTTTTTTCTAACTTCAGCAGAGGACCTGAACTGTGCCAACTCACCCAGCATCCTGGGCTTCATGTGCTCTGATGATCGACAGCAGGTTGTTGGTCTGTAGGAACTCGCACACTGCAGGATAACTGGCACAGAGACAAGGACAACATAATTAGTCCAAAAAGAATTGTATATTGTCACAGAATATGCTAAAAAGTCTATTAACCATGTGACAGTGTAATCAGAAAGCTGCTTTAACTCTAAAATCAGGGTCTACTACAGTGGCTGAGGAGTCTGAATGTGACCAGAAGGAGGCATCAGCGAGGACGGGCAGGCCTGAGCAGGGCTCATGGCTGCCTCAGTGCTGTGAGTGCACAGTAGTTCTATTGTTGCTGTGTCTCCAAAACACAGAAAATGAGCAGAAAACATGTCACAACACCGACTCGGCTACACCAGGGTCGGCTCCATCTCTCTCGCAGCCAGCGGCACCTCATTTCCACGTTCATCTCCATCCCTCATTCTCTCGCTGTATTTTAATATCACTCCATATCTGGCAGGAGTAGCCAGTCGTCATAGCAACAGAACCGTGCAGTCTCCCCGGGGATTGTGGGAAATGTTTTCATGCTGAAGCTGAACTGTGTGCATGGTGGTGAACACGTGGTTGTGTGTTTGCTTGCATGCTCTTTGTGTTTGTAAGAATTGGCCATGATGTTCTCTGTCTTTACAACAAATCCCTGCAGTTATTCGGTGGATGTTGGATGTGATGTAGCTGTGCTTGATGGACCTCTCCTGTGTCACATCAGCAACATCCCAAAATAACAGCCCAAAGTCTACCTAAAACTTATTGGATTCCTGATTCATTATTGAGCAGCACATCTCACCTGTACCATGCACTCACAAGGCGCCCAGATAATTGAAACGCACCGAGTAAGGCCAGTGAAGCTCATCTATCTCCATTTCTGCTGGCTGCCTTAATGACATTGCTCCTGCAGAGTAGTTTTGTATGTCTGTATATTCCATTTCCCCAGGCTTGTTTGAATATCAGGTTGGTTTATACCTCTGAGCTTCAAAGGCACAGGGACTCCAAGATTTTCTCCCCTGTTCAAATGGACTAAAACTGTCAGGGCTTGTAAAGTAAAATTTCATTTTATTACAGGAGTAGGCAGGAGGGCTGTATGGCTGGTATATTTTGTAAGGGTGTCATAAATATCACACAGCATAAAAAAAAAACTCACTTAATCTAATTGCTTTTCTTTACATACATCCCTGTTCCTAAATACCAAGCTGTTATTAAGGGTGCTAAAATAGCATGACATATTGACATTTATAAAAGATTCTCTAGCTATTACGATTTTGATGCGTATGCACACATAAGGAGGGTGATGGCACTCTGTTTAAAATTTCATGTACCCAGCTACAACTATAGATTTTCTGAAGATTAAGGTTGAAACAGTAAATCAATCTCAAATATCGGGATGACATTTAAAATTATTATGTTGGCTAAACCACCAGCCAGAGAGAAATTTAAACAGATATTTGGATATTTTTTCAATACAGCATCCTCCCACATATTGGCACCCTGATATGTCTAAAAAAGCCCTAATTTAAATTGGACTTTTACTGAAATGATATTATCTCACACTAAGCAATTTAGAAAATCCAATTTTTTGGATTTGGTGGGAGAAAATGACTATATAAAGAAAGAACTGGGTTTAATTGCAAGTTTCATATTTACAAGCACCTCAGACAAAGTTTTTTTTGTGTATCAGTTTCTTTTGGCCACAAATTATTTTGCCAATACAATAAATTGGCTGGGCGGGAACCTTTGTGTATCTTGACACCATGCACAGTGAGCAGGATGGTAGAGGAGGTAAAGGTATCTCCAAAGCTCAATATGAGAGAAATTAAGCAGTGTGGCATATTGGGACAATCAAGTTCATATAAAAACTATTTATAAATACATTAAAGGTTTTAGTGACATCTTTACCAGGGCTAACAATAACAGTGGAGGGCGCAATAAACACAACCTAAATTTTGGTAAACTATTGAAGTTATTTTGCTTATTTTCTATCTGACCTGCTCACTAAGTTAAAACTGGAAGTCTGACAAGCTGATATTACCTAGTATGTTAGTAAGTCTGCTGTAGGCTGTTATACTAATCCACATAATTTGCTTACCAATATTCCCTACAAAAGATAATTACCTTATAAAAGCAATAGGTAGCTGAACCATGACATTCTGTGTGTTACGCTGCTAGAAATATTTTACGGGGTAGAGGTTTTACCCTCTTTCGGATAGAATACACAGCTGACTGACAGCTAACAGCAACATGTAGGGGTGAGGAGAGCCCAACTCCATACCCCATATAACTAGAGAAAACTGCACTGTCTCTGGTTCAATAAGGTCCAATAAAAGGACAGGTTTTGACAGAAAATATTTGCGTTTCTGAATCTGTGACTTTTTAAAACCGTTGCTTTTCTTGATGTGTGTGCTGCGTTTGTGTACCTATAGAAGTAGGAGCATCCTCTGACTGTGTTGTGGCCAAAATACTCCTGGGTCTTCTCGTTGCCAAAGTCTTCCAGGGGATCAGACCACAGCAGGTCGCACATAGGCCCAAATGCTGGGGGCTCCTTGAATCGGTCCAACTAGGACACACAACAAACACACACACGCACAGACATGAGCGAACAGAAACACAAATGCTCACATATATGTCAAAACCCTCAGAAACACGAGCTGAAGGAAGTCAATGTTTACATGCTTTAGATACATCTCACAGTCACAAAAGCACAACCAAACACATGAGCACATACAGTATAAATTAGAGTAGAAAGAGGGCACAAAACACACAGAAAAAAACAAACATACACTGTCAGAGCAGAGCATCTCCATGGCAACCCTCGCCGCACAGGAGGGAGAAGATGTCACACCAGCAGATTCACCATGGAAACACTGCCATTAGGGGAGGAAGTGTGTGTTTCTTTGTATGCTGTGGGGCTGGGAACTGTATATATTCATGCTAAGGCTGCTTTCTCTGCACCGGTATTATCTAATGATTTTATTTAAAGGATACATAAAAAGTTGCTGTGCTGTGCGTTTATGGCAGCCTGCAGGTGTGTTTTCATTGAGCTCATCTTGTTCCATTAACCCTGATAGTAACATCTATGTCGACTTTCCACTGTGAGTGATCAAAGAGCGGTGAGCCATTAAGGGAAGAAAACCTGAGAGCTACATGATATATTGACCCCTCATAGCAGTCTGTGAATCCACATTATCAACCAGCTGTAGCAGTGATAATCTAAATTAACTTATATTAATGTGCATAAATCACTCAGTCTCATAATCTATTCAAGTATTTGCCTGAATTATAATCATTAGCTCCCTCCACAGATTCTCTGTCAGATTGAAGTCAGGACTCTGGTTGCGCCGCTCCAAAACTTTAACTTTACCTCCAGTTAGAAGAAACATGTTTGTAACAGCTTTGCTGGCAGGGTTATTTTAAACCTATCCCTGCCAAGGGTATGAATAATTCTGGGCTTAACTGTATTGTCTAAATAGATTAAATGTTTTACTTTTATCAGATGTTTTCAGGTCTTTCAGGATGTTTAAACTCAGGTGTTTCATGCCCTATAGTCCTGAGTTTTAACATTAGTTCAAGGGGGACAGGCATTCAGACAAGACTTCTATTAAACACAACACTTCAAGGTCATAAAGAAATCATTCGATGTAGATTTAGGTTGTTCAGTCTAAACTTAAAAGGTCTGTCAAGGATATTTTGACAGGACTTGGTGAAAGCAGTTCTTGTGTGTGAAAGATCAGATCTTTGCTTTTTGTGCTCACAGTTCAACTAATATGTGTGCACTTTGTGTAAATCCTCTAGATTGTGGTGGATGCTATCTGTTAACAGAGTTTTGTTCACTTCAGGTGCACAAAGACACCTGCTACCCACAGAGGGAGGATGATTATGGACTGTGTAGCTGAACTCTGTGCAGTTTTGATGTCGATGGCACACAAGGAGGAAAACCTGGGAGACCATTTGGACAGCAAAGCGAGCTGGAACAGAAATGGCAGCCCTCTACAGAAAGCTTGGAGTTTGTTCCTCCTGCAGCAGCTCGAGCCCATCAACATACATGTCTGCTGTGATATGTTTGTTATGAGTCAGCACTAATGGCATTTATGCTGTGAGGTCCACAGACACCTACAGACTGATTAATGCTGGTTAGAAGAAGGTACAGCTGGATGAACAGATACTTTTCTGTTAAGGCGAGGCTCCAAAATGGTCCATTGAACATTACAGGAGGTCTTAATCATTTTTGCCTTACTTTAGTGTTTAAATTCAAATGTTACATTATTACCATGATTTTATAAAAAACTGTTTTTTTATAGACTAAGTGTGATAAATGTCATGTGAAAAATGTTTTTATTCGAGTTGAACAATAGACTACAACATTTAATCCATTCACAAGGAGATCAAAAACAGTATAAACTCACAACATCAATACATTTATGGGTGCCAGTACTGCAAAAACTGATATAAAATATTAATAACCCTTACACACCACAGAATACCATACTTTTACATTCTAAAATTATTCTACAAACTCTGTATTTACTTTATTGTATTTACTTTGGTGGTGAAGAATTAAAGTACATTTTTGTTGTCTTTAAGGGCCTGCAAAAGTAAAAAAAAAAAAAACCTAAAACATGGCTGCATGAACAAAAAGAGACATGTTTTACAATCTTTACACTTTGCATATTTCTCTAGATATGTCCTTTATATTTTTAAAAAGTGCTACAGTAAGCTGTGTTACTGCAGTGTAATGTGTAAAGTGATGTTTGGGACATCATGTTTGACCAAACCTAATTAAATTAATTAATAGTAAACTAGTGGAAAGACAAGATTTATGCTTCATCATCACAGAGCTATGTACTTTTAAAACTGAAAACCTTAAGAGTTTTAAGACTTTGTCTGAGCTATCAGATTCAGGTGATTATTATTAATCCTACATTTTGTGTGTGTGTGTTTGGCTTCTGTCATACCTTCTTGATGTCGTCCAGTGTGTGGATTTCTGGTGAGAGCCCCCCATGCACACAGAGAAACTGCTGGTTCATCAGCGCTGCCAGGGGAAGGCAATCAAATGCTTCCATGCAGGAATCATATACCTGTTCTGAGTACTTGATCTTACCTGGAGGTCAAAGGAGCAGAGGGATATTTCAGCATTAGGAGGAGGAGGTGCTTGAGCACGTGTTGACAGGCTTTGAATACTCAACATACTTGGAAATCAACACTTCTTTGTTATTCTCTGATTTACTGATTATTTCTGGCAGAAGCTTGTGTGGCTGTTCTCAGTGTGAAAGTGCCTTTCCTCTTGCTAACATACAGTGTGTTGCAAAAATAATTTACACATCTTGAACTTTTTCAGATTTTGTTTTGTTACAACCATATATTATCATGTTTATTTTTATATCCCTTTTGATTGACCAACCAAAAGTAGTGTGTAGTTTGTGAAGTGAAAAAAAAATAATAGATGGCTTCCAAACTTATTTCCAAATACATATCAAAGGCGGTAGTGTAGATCCCACTTGTCTCTGTCCCCCTCCCTCTGATCGCCCCCTTTAGTCCAAATCCCCAGAATCATATCCAGCACAATCACTTACCTTCAGAAGTCATCTAGTTAGTAAAGAGTACACCTTTGTGCAATTTAAAAGGCAATATCTCAACCTAAACAAACAGCCCGGGTCAGAGAAGCAGCCAATGGTATATCGAGAGAAGCTGCAAATCTGGTATTTATGGAAGATTGGCAAAAATAAAAAAAGTGTGTAGACGTCTGGTTTGTAGTTGGCCACAAGTCGCGTAGGGGACACAACAAGCATGTGGAAGAAGGTGCTCTGGTCAGATGAGACCAAAACTGATCTTTTTGGCCTACATACAAAATGTCATATCTGGTGGAAAACTAACACCAGACAAACATGTTGAACATGGTGGAGGCAGACTCATGTAGTGGGAGTGATTTTCTTCGGTAGGGACTGAGCTTGTTCAATTTGATGGGGATGTGAATGAAGCTAAATTCAGCAGGACCAAACTTACAATGGCATGGTTTTGGGTAAAGGATTTTTATATGTTTCAATGGCCCAGTCAAAGTCCAACTAAACATGCTACGTTCACACAGCAGGCAAATGCAGCCCAAATCAGTTTTTTTTTTTTTGCCCATATGCAAAAAAATAAGTATTTCAGCAAAAAAACAGAACTGAGCATCAAGACCTGCTGTGTGAACGTATAACTGAGAATCTTAACAAGACATGTAAAATGGCTGAGTGAGTTTGAGCTACATTGCAAAGAAGAATGAAAAACCTTAGCCACTAGATGTGCAAAGAGGGTACAGACACGCTCTGAAACACTTGCTGCTATGTTTACAGGAAAAGGTGGCTTTAGAAAAGACTGATTCACAAGAGTGGAATATGAACGCACACCAAAAAGTTTGGACTTTATTTGCAAAGACAAAGAAAACCCTTTAAACTTTTCCTTCCAATTAACAAATAGAAAGCACCCATAGAGCGCAGACCTCCACCAAGGCAATGGGGTCAGCTTTTTTCTATCCTGATCAGCTTTAACTCTGAATGATTTCTGGCCACTGCATGTCAGCTGCTGACAGGGTGAGGAACCGTGGGGGAATTCCAAGTTGTCCCACCATGGTTTGGCAAAGATAAAGAATCCTTCAAAAACATCTTGGATCCAGATGATGCTCCACATCACCACTAAAATCTAATCATCTGTTCATTGTCCTAATACGCACCTTTTTTGAAAATGTCATCAAAATTCATCTATAACTTTTTAAGATACTTTGCAAACAGATGGACAGACAAACAAAGACAAAAACAAAACCTCCTTGGTGGAGGTGATTAGACAGTGCTTTGTGTTGGTGCTTTAAAAAGAATCCCAAGTAAAATACATCAAAGTTCGGGGTTGTAATCTGCCTTGTAATGTGAACATTTCTAAGGACTATGAATACCTTTGTAATATCACATAGAGGCCAGGATTTAAACTCGAAACAGAAAAACACTTCTGGCCCAAATAAAAGCTTGATGCAGCAAGAAGGTGTCACTGGAAAAGAAACATCCTACTCCACGCTGTATCTTTTTAAGGATATTTCACAAGAGATCGTTACAATCCTTCCGACACAAACCAGGATTAAAAATAGCTGAAAACAGAGGACAGAGATAAGGAAAGATAAAGAGAAGAGAATGTGGATTTTTAGATGTGCATGAATAGTTGGAAAGGGGAGGCGACAAAAAAAGAAAACTAATTCAAATAGAGGAGGAAAGAGATTGATGGAAGCGGACAGGAGCAAGAGCGAAGTGAAATAGTAAAGGAGAAGGGATAGGGAAGGAAAAATCTGAAAACTTTAGTATTTTAGGGTACCAATAACCACCATTTCAGCAAGGAGTGTGTTTATCATGCTCTCCATCTGCCTTGTGTAGAGCAAGAGCTCCTTATTGCCAGTCCACCCGTTGTCAGCTCCTTCCACACACTCAAACATTTATGAAGACACACGCATGTGCATGCAGCCACAGCACATGCACTTGCACACACACAAACATACACACATAGCAGATGGTAATTGAGGGCAACCACTATTCGCCATGAGCACCAGGGGAAATTAGCTTCCTCGTCCCTTAGCCAATCAGACACGGAGGAGAAAGTCCCTGAGCCAATCATTAAGGGCCAAATTAATTTGCTGCTAATCACCCACACTCAGACAGGATGCTGAAACTCAGCAGCGGAGGAGGCAGAGACATGCTGAGATACGCAGAGGGAGGAAAGGATTGAAGAGGGATGGATGGAGAGAGACAGGACGTAAGCTCCCAAAAAGAGGAGAAGGCTAGTGGAGGGAAGGAGAAGCGGAGATTCAACTGAAAGTACAAAACTGAATAAGTGGATGACCAGTGAATCAGGGGATGAGCTGATCAGTTTTATTTTCACACCTTATAGCTGCAGATTCAGAGTGAAATGTTTTAGACACACTTTCTCAGTTATTGGTTTTCTTTATGTTAATGGCTATTTACATTTGACTGAATGAACACATATGCAATTATATAGCAATAAAAAATTGTAAACAAACTTTAAATATGTTTTATATTTTAGAATCCTTAAAGTAGCGCCCTTTGCTGTGATGACTGAAATATTAACCTTTGGCCGTTTCTCAGTGAACCTCTGGGAAGTTCTTTCAAGACTCTTTGGAAAACTATTTCAGGCGACCACTTCATGAAGATCATGGAGAGAACGCTAAGAGAGCAAAGCAGTAATCAGAGCAAAGGGTGGCTATTTTGAAAAAATCTAAAAATGTTTAGTTGTTTCACACTTTTTGTTCACTTCATAATTCCATGTGTGTTCATTCATAGTTTTGTTGCCTTTGGTGAGAATCTACAATTTAAATAGTCATGAAAATAAAGAGACCCATTAAGTGAGAAAGTGTATCTAAAGCTTTTGACCGGTAGTGTATGTTTTTAAGCCATAGAGAAAAAAATGGCCAAAACTGAGAGGGTGTCAATGATGTAGGTGAACTGAATGAATGAAGCAGAATAAATGAACCTCATACCTATCATTATCCAACACTAGCAATGTATACAGTGCAAATGTGTTCTTACTCCTGAGACTCTTTCATATGTTGTCACATTATAACCACAAAGTCAATCTATTTTATTAGAATTTTGTGTGTTAAAAATGCGGGGGGCATTTATAAACAATCTACCTTGTCACCTTTACAGCTGCAAGTCCATTTGGGTTTGTTTCTACCAGCTTTGCACATCTAGAGACTAAAATGTTTGCTTATTATTTATTGCAGAATAGCTCAAACTCAGTCAGATTGGATAGAGATTGACTTTGAGCATCAGTTTTCAAGACTTGCCACAGATACTTTATTGGATTTAAGTCTGGATTTTGACTAGGCCACTCTAACACATGACTGCTTCCACTGGGCTGTATGTTTACGGCAGTTGTCCTGCTGGAAGGTGAAACTCTGCCCCAGTCTCAAGTCTTTTTGGCATCAAACAAGTTTTCTTCCATCGTTGCCCTGTATTTAGCTCCATCCATATTCCCATGAATCTTGATCAGCTTCCCCACAGCATGATGCTGCCACCACACTTTTTTACAGCGTGGATCCAGTGTTCAGATTTATTTTTGTTTCTGCCACACTTAGTTTTTTTTCCTATAGGTGCAAAAAAAGTTGTTTTCTACATCTTTGCAACGTCCCTTTCACAGCCTGTGGCTTCTTTTGGCTTTCATTCACCAATAGCCCATGTTATTGCTATCTTGTCTGCTGATTCTCCCACCTGAGCTATCTATCTCCACAAGTCTTCCAGAGTTACCATGGGTCTCTTAGCTGCTCTGCTTGCCTGTCTTGCCACTTTAGGTTTGCGGCTGTGCCATATTCCTTATATTATTGGATGATGGGTTGACCAGATCTCTGTGAGCTGTTCACAGGTTGTTTTATTCCCTAACTCTGCTTTAAACTCCTCCGTAACTTTCTCCCTGACCTGTCTATTGGGTTCTGTGGTTTCTGATGCTGTTTGTTCACTAATGTTCTCTAACAGATTTCTGATGCCTTCACTGAGATTAAATTACACACAGATGGGCAGTATTTACAGAATGTAATGGACTTTATTTATGAGTGACTTAATAAAATTCATGCTAATCTTTTCAGATTTTTAGTTGTGAAGAATTTTAAAGCTATGTATTGTTTTCCTTTCACTTCACAGTTATGCTCTGTTTGTGTGCTGTATCACATGAAATCCCAATAAAGTACATTGAAGTTTGTGGTTGTAATGTGACCAAATGTAAAACATTTCAGGGCATGTGAATATGTCTGTAATTCACTGTAGCATTCAAACACATCTGCCAACCATTTGTAAGGCTTTTTTTTTATTAATGTAAGGCTGCAGCTAGGATGTAAGTTGTAGAACCAAGATGTCTCAACCATGCATTCCTCATACCTACCTCCTCCATCCCTCAACCAGACCTACCCCCTCCATCCCTCATTCTTCTCTCCTTTATCCCTCATCCCTACTGCCTTCATCAGTCCTCCCTACCTCCATTATCTTATCTCCTTTGTCACTCATCCCTTATCTTTCCCTCGTTTATTCTTTATCTCTCACCCATATAACCTACACACCTCATCCAAACCTTCTTTATTCCTCATTAGTACCTCTCCTCTTCCTTACCACCATCTTTTATTCATCTTACCTTCCTCCCCAATTCCTACATCCTTAATGTTACATATCTTACTCCTACATCCTCCATCCCTCAGTTCTACTTCCTTCATCATTCATTTCCACATCCTTTATCCCATTTATCCCATATCCATAACTACTCTTTCCTATGTAATATTCAGTGGGTCCCTATCTGGCCTGATTCCATCTAAAATTCATCTATCCCTTTCCCTGAAATCATCAACAATTCTCTTAAACTGTAGTAGTGGCATATTCTTTGCTGGTGTAGAATGTGTTGATTTTTTCCTACCAGGCTCCAGCTGGAGTCTTGTATCATCTAGATAGCAATAAATAAAAAATGGTTCCCAGAAGTCTTGTTTGAAAAAGAAAAAAAGCAAACATCTAAAATAACTTAAGCCTTGCATGTCAGATAGACATTGTCACATAAGTAGGCAGAAAGAGCATGTCATATTAGGAGGGCAAAGAGAGACAAAACTCACATTCTTGTTTGAAGGTAAAATATTCTGTCAGATGTCTACATTCATGGTTCCCTCGTAGAAGAAAGAGCGTCTTTGGGTAGAGGATTTTCAGTGACCACAGGTATAGCACACACTGAAATGTTCAGGAGAGAAAAGGCAGACATTAGAAGTACAAAAACTCTGCATTTAAAACCACACTAACTTTAATAAAAGATATAGCTTTTAAGGTTCTGATGTGAGTCAGAAAAACATTTCTACTCCACATGGAGTCCATTTGATAGATATAAGCCTGAAAATAGAGGAGGGAGCAGACACCTCTTTCTTGATAGTCTCAGTAGTCTCTGAGTCCATTAGTCCACTTCACTGGTACAGATGAGTGAAACTTTGACACAACTGGGTGTTCAAATATGACAATGATCTCAAATTCATATCAATGCTGGTTTTGGACTGGAGAAATCAGGCAAACATTGAGCTTGTGAAATAGCCCCCGACCTCAGCCCCGGTGAGTGTTTCTGAAACATGATGGAAAGCCAGATCTATTCAAGGACACCAACCAATTTAAACCTGTTCTAGAAAGAAGAGTGGTCAGATATCCAGCTAGAATTATGCTTGTTGGTGGCTACAAAAAGACTGTGGTTTGGAAAAATCCATAATAAATTTAAACTTAAGTACCAAATTATTGTATTTCAAATTCAATGAAGTTCTTTAGTTGTAAAGTCATGCAATCCTAAAACAGGATGGTTTAAATGCGTAATTACAAGTCTAAAATTAACGACATTGATACCGATGAATGTATGTAAGCCTCTGACCACCACTGTATCTCCACAACTGAAGAAATACAGTGACTTGCGAAAGTATTCGGCCCCCTTGAACTGGTCAACCTGTTGCCACATTTCAGGCTTCAAACATAAAGATATAAAATTCAAATTTTTTGTGAAGAATCAACAAGTGGGACACAATCGTGAAGTGGAATGAAATTTATTGGATGTGTCAAACTTTTTTAACAAATAAAAAACTGAAAAATGGGGCGTGCAATATTATTCGGCCCCCTTTGCGTTAATACTTTGTAGCGCCACCCTTTGCTGCAATTACAGCTGCAAGTCGCTTGGGGTATGTCTCTATCAGTTTTGCACATCGAGAGACTGAAATTCTTGCCCATTCTTCCTTGCAAAACAGCTGGAGCTCAGTGAGGTTGGATGGAGAGCGTTCGTGAACAGCAGTCTTCAGCTCTTTCCACAGATTCTCGATTGGATTCAGGTCTGGACTTTGACTTGGCCATTCCAACACCTGGATAGGTTTATTTGTGAACCATTCCATTGTAGATTTGGCTTTATGTTTTGGATCATTGTCTTGTTGGAAGATAAATCTCCGTCCCAGTCTCAGGTCTCTTGCAGACTCCAGCAGGTTGTCTTCCAGAATGGTCCTGTATTTGGCCCCATCCATCTTCCCATCCATTTTGACCATCTTCCCTGTCTCTGCTGACGAAAAGCAGGCCCAAACCATGATGCTGCCACCACCATGTTTGACAGTGGGGATGGTGTGTTCAGGGTGATGAGCTGTGTTGCTTTTACGTCAAACATATTGTTTTGCATTGTGGCCAAACAGTTTGATTTTGGTTTCATCTGACCAGAGCACCTTCTTCCACATGTTTGGTGCGTCTCCCAGGTGGCTTGTGGCAAACTTTAAACAAGACTTTTTATGGATATCTTTGAGAAATGGCTTTCTTCTTGTCACTCTTCCATAAAGGCCAGATTTGTGCAGTGTACAACTGATTGTTGTCCTATGGACAGACTCTCCCACCTCAGCTGTAGATCTCTGCAGTTCATCCAGAGTGATCATGGGCCTCTTGGCTGCATCTCTGATCAGTCTTCTCCTTGTTCGAGATGAAAGTTTAGAGGGACGGCCGGGTCTTGGTAGATTTGCAGTGGTCTGATACTCCTTCCATTTCAATATGATTGCTTGCACAGTGCTCCTTGGGATGGTTAAAGCTTGGGAAATCTTTTTGTATCCAAATCTGGCTTTAAACTTCTCCACAACAGTATCTCGGACCTGCCTGGTGTGTTCCTTGGTCTTCATGATGCTCTCTGCGCTTTGAACAGAACCCTGAGACTATCACAGAGCAGGTGCATTTATATGGAGACTTGATTACACACAGGTGGATTCTATTTATCATCATCAGTCATGTGGGACAACATTGGATCATTCAGAGATCCTCACTGAACTTCTGGAGTGAGTTTGCTGCACTGAAAGTAAAGGGGCCGAATAATATTGCACGCCCCACTTTTCAGTTTATTTGTTAAAAACGTTTAACACATCCAATAAATTTCATTCCACTTCACAATTGTGTCCCACTTGTTGATTCTTCACAAAAAAATTAGAATTTTATATCTTAATGTTTGAAGCCTGAAATGTTGCAAGAGGTTGAAAAGTTCAAGGGGGCTGAGTACTTTCGCAAGGCACTGTAATTGTTGAAATGTTTCTTTTTTTCTTTAAAGAGAACCATGCTAACAGGCCTCCTGTGTCTATTCATGCTAAGCTAAGCAATTTATTTTCTGTGGCTTTAAGGAAATCTACAGTAAAAACAACTTTTGCTACAAAGGATAATTGCATGAGACAGAGTCTAAGCCTTTCAGTTCCCATCATTAAACTCATACTGAAAATTCAAAGCTCAACGCAGAATCACAACGGAGCTGTTGCAAGGATTTCCTCCCCTGAATGAGCAAGCCATACTGCTGTAATTAACCGAGCTGGAGGCAAACAGATCCTTCCCGGGTCCAAAGATAGACACAAACAGCCCTCTTTGACAAGAATCGACCCGAATCCGACCGCGCTCCTTAGGTTAACAGGAGAAAATTAATTTGAAAATGGCTGTGGCCATGCATGACATATTCCCCACCCAGCACGTTTTTCATCCCTCTTACTTAGCCCCACAAATGACTCAGAGGATCTTCTCTCACCTTCACACAGTGTCGTTCCTGCTCTACATTAAGTCCCTCGCCTCTGTGCCCTTGGAAAGTCTTAACAAGGTGGCCTAAATATTGCTCCCTCAGCTCCAGATACTCTCCATGTCATACTCCTTTGTTACCCAACAGGCTTGCAGATTGTAGATTTGAGTCACATTTGAGATCTGGTGCTAATTTCTGTGTGGACAAGTGGACATTTTTAAACCAGCCTTCTAGACAAAACTGATAGATTGCATTTCTGCTATGTCTGCAAGGCATCAGTCTGATTTAGTTGTCAGGACTTACAGGTCCTTCTCAAAATATTAGCATATTGTGATAAAGTTCATTATTTTCCATAATGTCATGATGAAAATGTAACATTCATATGTTTTAGATTCATTGCACACTAACTGAAATATTTCAGGTCTTTTATTGTCTTAATACGGATGATTTTGGCATACAGCTCATGAAAACCCAAAATTCCTATCTCACAAAATTAGCATATTTCCTCCGACCAATAAAAGAAAAGTGTTTTTAATACAAAAAACGTCAACCTTCAAATAATCATGTACAGTTATGCACTCAATACTTGGTCGGGAATCCTTTGGCAGAAATGACTGCTTCAATGCGGCGTGGCATGGAGGCAATCAGCCTGTGGCACTGCTGAGGTCTTATGGAGGCCCAGGATGCTTCGATAGCGGCCTTTAGCTCATCCAGAGTGTTGGGTCTTGAGACTCTCAACGTTCTCTTCACAATATCCCACAGATTCTCTATGGGGTTCAGGTCAGGAGAGTTGGCAGGCCAATTGAGCGCAGTGATACCATGGTCAGTAAACCATTTACCAGTGGTTTTGGCACTGTGAGCAGGTGCCAGGTCGTGCTGAAAAATGAAATCTTCATCTCCATAAAGCTTTTCAGCAGATGGAAGCATGAAGTGCTCCAAAATCTCCTGACAGCTAGCTGCATTGACCCTGCCCTTGATAAAACACAGTGGACCAACACCAGCAGCTGACACGGCACCCCAGACCATCACTGACTGTGGGCACTTGACACTGGACTTCTAGCATTTTGGCATTTCCTTCTCCCCAGTCTTCCTCCAGACTCTGGCACCTTGATTTCCGAATGACATGCAGAATTTGCTTTCATCCAAAAAAAGTACTTTGGACCACTGAGCAACAGTCCAGTGCTGCTTCTCTGTAGCCCAGGTCTGGGGAATGCGGCAGCTGTAGCTCATTTCCTGCACACGCCTGTGCACGGTGGCTCTGGATGTTTCTACTCCAGACTCAGTCCACTGCTTCCGCAGGTCCCCCAAGGTCTGGAATCGGCCCTTCTCCACAATCTTCCTCAGGGTCCGGTCACCTCTTCTCGTTGTGCAGCGTTTTCTGCCACACGTTTTCCTTCCCACAGACTTCCCACTGAGGTGCCTTGATACAGCACTCTGGGAACAGCCTATTCGTTCAGAAATCTCTTTCTGTGTCTTACCCTCTTGCTTGAGGGTGTCAATAGTGGCCTTCTGAACAGCAGTCAGGTCGGCAGTCTTACCCATGATTGGGGTTTTGAGTGATGAACCAGGCTGGGAGTTTTAAAGGCCTCAGGAATCTTTTGCAGGTGTTTAGAGTTAACTCGTTGATTCAGATGATTAGGTTCATAGCTCGTTTAGAGACCCTTTTAATGATATGCTAATTTTGTGAGATAGAAATTTTGGGTTTTCATGAGCTGTATGCCACAATCATCCGTATTAAGACAATAAAAGACCTTAAATATTTCAGTTAGTGTGCAATGAATCTAAAATATATGAATGTTACATTTTCATCATTACATTATGGAAAATAATTAACTTTATCACAATATGCTAATATTTTGAGAAGGACCTGTATATCAGCTACAGTACAGACCAAAGGTTTGGACACACCTTCTCATTCAAAGAGTTTTCTTTATTTTCATGACTATGAATATTGTAGCTTCACACTGAAGGCATCAAAACTATGAATTAACTCATGTGGAATTATATACTGAACAAAAAAGTGTGAAACAACTGAAAATATGTCTTATATTCTAGGTTCTTCAAAGTAGCCACCTTTTGCTTTGATTACTGCTCCGCACACTCTTGGTATTCTGTTGATGAGCTTCAACAGGTAGTCACCTGAAATGGTTTTCCAACAGTCTTGAAGGAGTTCCCAGAGATGCTTAGCACTTGTTGGCCCTTTTGCCTTCACTCTGCGGTCCAGCTCACCCCAAACCATCTCGACTGGGTTCAGATCCAGTGACTGTGGAGGCCAGGTCATCTGGTGCAGCACCCCATCACTCTCCTTCTTGGTCAAATAGCCCTTACACAGCCTGGAGGTGTGTTTGGGGTCATTGTCCTGTTGAAAAATAAATGATGGTCCAACTAAACGCAAACCGGATGGAATAGCATGCCGCTGCAAGATGCTGTGGTAGCCATGCTGGTTCAGTGTGCCTTCAATTTTGAATAAATCTCCAACAGTGTCACCAGCAAAGCAACCCCAAACCATCACACCTCCTCCTCCATGCTTCACAGTGGGAACCAGGCATGTAGAGTCCATCCGTTCACCTCTTCTGCGCCGCACAAAGACACGGTGGTTGGAACCAAAGATCTCAAACTTGGACTCATCAGACCAAAGCACAGATTTCCACTGGTCTAATGTCCATTCCTTGTGTTTTTTAGCCCAAACAAGTCTCTTCTGCTTGTTGCCTGTCCTCAGCAGTGGTTTCCTAGCAGCTATTTTACCATGAAGGCCTGATTCACACAGTCTCCTCTTAACAGTTGTTCTAGAGATGTGTCTGCTGCTAGAACTCTGTGTGGCATTGACCTGTTCTCTAATCTGAGCTGCTGTTAACCTGCGATTTCTGAGGCTGGTGATTCGGATGAACTTATCGTCCGCAGCAGAGGTGACTGTTGGTCTTCCTTTCCTGGGGCGGTCCTCATGTGAGCCAGTTTCTTTGTAGCGCTTGATGGTTTTTGCGACTGCACTTGGGGACACTTTCAAAGTTTTCCCAATTGTTCGACTGACTGACCTTCATTTCTTAAAGTAATGATGGCCACTTGTTTTTCTTTACTTAGCTGCTTTTTTCTTGATATAATACAAATTCTAGCAGTCTATTCAGTAGGACCATCAGCTGTGTACTGTATCCACCTCCTGCACAACACAACTGATGGTCCCAAACCCATATATAAGACTTGAAATCCCACTTATTAAACCTGACAGGCACACCTGTGAAGTGAAAACCATTTCAGGTGACTACCTCTTGAAGCTCATCAACAGAATGCCAAGAGTGTGCGGAGCAGTAATCAAAGCAAAAGGTGGCTACTTTGAAGAACCTAGAATATAAGACATATTTTCAGTTGTTTCACACTTTTTTGTTCAGTATATAATTCCACATGTGTTAATTCATAGTTTTGATGCCTTCAGTGTGAAGCTGCAATATTCATAGTCATGAAAATAAAGACAACTCTTTGAATGAGAAGGTGTGTCCAAACTTTTGGTCTGTACTGTATGTTTATGCTGTTATATTACACAGCATATCCCGGGGTGATGAGGGGGTTAACATTCCCGCAGGATACTAAATGTTAGACCTCGGGGACTGCACACAACACCACTGACATTGTTTCTCCTGCACGGTCCCTGCATATGCAGTACATACACGTCCTTCTCAAAATATTAGCATATTGTGATAAAGTTCATTATTTTCCATAATGTCATGATGAAAATTGAACATTCATATATTTTAGATTCATTACACACTAACTGAAATATTTCAGGTCTTTTATTGTCTTAATACGGATGATTTTGGCATACAGCTCATGAAAACCCAAAATTCCTATCTCACAAAATTAGCATATTTCATCCGACCAATAAAAGAAAAGTGTTTTTAATACAAAAAACGTCAACCTTCAAATAATCATGTACAGTTATGCACTCAATACTTGGTCGGGAATCCTTTGGCAGAAATTACTGCTTCAATGCGGCGTGGCATGGAGGCAATCAGCCTGTGGCACTGCTGAGGTCTTATGGAGGCCCAGGATGCTTCGATAGCGGCCTTTAGTTAATCCAGAGTGTTGGGTCTTGAGTCTCTCAACATTCTCTTCACAATATCCCACAGATTCTCTATGGGGTTCAGGTCAAGAGAGTTGGCAGGCCAATTGAGCACAGTGATACCATGGTCAGTAAACCATTTACCAGTGGTTTTGGCACTGTGAGCAGGTGCCAGGTCGTGCTGAAAAATGAAATCTTCATCTCCATAAAGCTTTTCAGCAGATGGAAGCATGAAGTGCTCCAAAATCTCCTGATAGCTAGCTGCATTGACCCTGCCCTTGATAAAACACAGTGGACCAACACCAGCAGCTGACACGGCACCCCAGACCATCACTGACTGTGGGTACTTGACACTGGACTTCTGGCATTTTGGCATTTCCTTCTCCCCAGTCTTCCTCCAGACTTTGGCACCTTGATCTCCGAATGACATGCAGAATTTGCTTTCATCCGAAAAAAGTACTTTCGACCACTGAGCAACAGTCCAGTGCTGCTTCTCTGTAGCCCAGGTCTGGGGAATGCGGCACCTGTAGCCCATTTCCTGCACACGCCTGTGCACGGTGGCTCTGGATGTTTCTACTCCAGACTCAGTCCACTGCTTCCGCAGGTCCCCCAAGGTCTGGAATCGGCCCTTCTCCACAATCTTCCTCAGGGTCCGGTCACCTCTTCTCGTTGTGCAGCGTTTTCTGCCACACTTTTTCCTTCCCACAGACTTCCCACTGAGGTGCCTTGATACAGCACTCTGGGAACAGCCTATTCGTTCAGAAATCTCTTTCTGTGTCTTACCCTCTTGCTTGAGGGTGTCAATAGTGGCCTTCTGGACAGCAGTCAGGTCGGCAGTCTTACCCATGATTGGGGTTTTGAGTGATGAACCAGGCTGGGAGTTTTAAAGGCCTCAGGAATCTTTTGCAGGTGTTTAGAGTTAACTCGTTGATTCAGATGATTAGGTTCATAGCTCGTTTAGAGACCCTTTTAATGATATGCTAATTTTGTGAGATAGGAATTTTGGGTTTTCATGAGCTGTATGCCAAAATCATCCGTATTAAGACAATAAATGACCTGAAATATTTCAGTTAGTGTGCAATGAATCTAAAATATATGAATGTTAAATTTTCATCATGACATTATGGAAAATAATGAACTTTATCACAATATGCTAATATTTTGAGAAGGACCAGTAGTGAGCACAGAGCTTTTCTGACTGAATGCCCAGCCATAAAGACAACATTTAATCAGGTATTTGGTTTGCAAATTGCAGAAAGCTGCAAAATTGTCCCCCTGTTACTTCCTCACCTCAATACTGAAGTAGCCCCTATCCACATAGTCCCCAAGGAAGAGGTAGCGTGTATTGGCAGGAGAACCTCCCACTTCGAATAACTTCATCAGATCGAAGAACTGGCCGTGGATATCTCCACACACTGTGGAAACAGTAGTGGGCACACATGAACAATGCAGCCACAAATGTGAGAGGTTTTGCTTCACTGGCTCCATACGGCCTGGTTTGCATCTGCAATGGTATACTGTATCAGTCCTGACTGCTGATCTAAAAACATCGGCGTCACAAACAGGACAAAATGGGTTATCTTCTTGCATTACAATTAAGAACCTGAACATTTCACTTATTTGTTTTAGCTAACTGGTTAGTGTTATGTTTCTATTTCACAAAAAATAATGAAACATGCAGATCAGCTGATACAGTGCCTTGTTTAGTGATGTTACTGCAAACTTCAGGGTATTTCTTTGGGATTTTATGTCACGGACCAACACAAAGCAGTGCAGAGATGTGAATTGCAAGGAAAAGGATACAAGGGATTAACATTTTTTTTTACAAATAAAAAGGTTTGGCTGGAATTTATGTTTACCCTAATTTAAAGGACATTTTGCTGCAATTACAACCAAAGTCTTTCAGGGTGTGTCTCTTCAAGCTTTAGAGATCTAAAGATGGACATTTTTGCCCATTCTTCAATAACAATTTGCTCAAGGTTGGTCAGATTTGATGAAGAGTGCAAGTTTAAATTTTCAACCCTTGCCACAGATTCACAACTTGACAGTTTTATTCCAGGACTTGTTTTAGCTCCACCCATTTTTCCATCAACTCAGACCAGATTCTCTGTCCCTGCTGAAGAAAAGCATAATCCGAGCATGGTTCTGCCACCACCATGGTTCACCGTGAAGATGGTGTCCTCGTAACCTTCTCCCTGACATGTCTGCTGTGTCCCTTGGTCTTCATGATGCTGTTTGTTTCTTCTCTAACAAAGCTCTGAGGCCTTCATGGAAAAGATTGATTTACACTAAGATTAAATTACATACAGGTGGACTCAGTTTACTTCTTGTGAGACTTCTGAAGGCAGTTGGTTGCACTAAATTTATTTTTGTAGAGTTATCAGAGTAAAGTGCGCTGAACAATTTTCAGATGTTTATATGTAAAATATGTGGTAAAACAATACATCGATTTCCAACCATTTTACAAATATGCACCATTTAGTGTTGGTCTACCATGTAAAATCCCCAAAAAATACATTAATTTAATAATAATTTTAATAAAATGATTTGTTGTAACGTGAAAAAATGGGGCTAAGGAGTATCACTTCCTTTGCAGGGGACCAGAAATAATTATTGAATTAATGCTGGCACTATGGTAAAATTCCAATTTCTACATGCGACATGATGTGTGGCAACAAAGAGATTAAAGAAACACAGTCACCCTACATTTGTAGAGAAGTAGGGGTCAAGTGGGTTTCAAAAAGTTTTTTTCACTAAAACTTGTAAAATAATTTTAGTTTGCAAGAAATTACTTAGGATAAAACATAAAATCTGTACACACAAATACTTCTAACATGATTTCTGGACAGAGGATTGCACATGCTGAACACTTTTAAGATTCTTAGACTGTCTGCAGAATCTTTCAGCACACATCTCACCATACGCCTCCCTCGCCATCTGTCTGGTCTCTCCTTTCACTTTTAGTTCATGTCATAGTTCTGCTCTTCAGGGTTTTACGATACCCATTTGCATCAGTCTGGCCCATTCCCTCTGTCTGTCTCTCTGTCTTTTTGCTACTGTAATGTCTGTTTTTGCGTCTATCCAAAAGATTTCACTTTAATTTGATCTGGCAATAGACATTGTCATGTATAAAACCCATACCTGTGTGTAGTCCTCAGACATACCCCAGTATCCTCTCAGAAGCTTTCATGTAACATCCTAAAAGCCTGTCAGTTCAAATTTCAGCCTTCAGCCTACCTGCTAACCCCAACAAGTGCTATATTCTAAATATTCAATCAGCTTCCCTCTCTTCACTTTTCTCTCTAGGTTCTCTCTAAATTTATCAGTGTTTTCCCACCACAGTCTGCTCAGACAGTACTTTCTTTCTGGATCAGAACCTATAGAAGTGGAGGAACCTGACAACAAGGATCAATATGGTGCTTGTTAGGAGCGAAAAGGTTCGAGGACCTCTGCACTAAGCTGCTTATGATCGGCTGTCTCTCCATCTGCCTGTCTGTCCTCGTCCCCGGGGATCTGTACCTGTGAAAGTAGAGTGATGTTCCCACACTGCGTGGGCAACAACAGCCCACACAGAATTATCTCACTGTTCGCATTTGCATAAATGCACACACACACACACACACACACACACACACACACACACACACACACACACACACGAGCAGACTCATAGGTACATTAATCAAACAGTCAATAGGTTGTGAATGTCTCGGTCCGACTACCCGCCTGTTTGGCTGTCTGCTTCTGAAACCTGTTTTTTTCTGTGCATCCTTCTTCCCACGACATTATCCTCCACTCAAAACATTAGAAAGGAAATACATGCACAAATGGACAAATCCACTGCTTCAGTCAATGAGGTGGGACTGAGCAGCTCTTCATGTTAAAAACAGGCCATATTATGTACAAATGACAGATCAACTAGACAGTAATTGGATCCCTAAACCCCTAATATTTATCCTAGAAATAGTTAAATGCCATAAAATCTGAGTACTTTGTGTATGGGTTAATTATTGATTTAATTGTGGCTGTTGTTAGATTTTGTTGTATTTGGACGAAAACAGGTAATTCCCTCTTGTGTCCACTGTTTAGGTCTGACTTATAAATGCAATACTACTAAACAAGTGATACTGTATGTAGTGTAAAGTAAAAGCAGACATCGCAACCTGAATGTTATTGTTGATTCTGGTCATTTTGCTGATGACATAGATTTTTGTTAGTTTTAGTGAAGTACCAGACTTGATACTTCAATAAAAATCCCAATACGGCACCTGCCAACATGGTATCTGCAGATGTCTGATCTTAAATATATCAGAGACAAGACAAATCCTGATATGACTTTGCATATGACTATTTACAAAGGCCTTGTTGCTCCACAGTCTGCAACTATAACCCTCCCATGTGGGACACACGCTGCCAAACAAAAGACTTCATGTATATTTGACTAGAGTTGCTTTTACAAGCCTAATGCTGTGTAATTTAGTACACGTTTAACATGGGAGGGCCACTGTTACTGCCTGTGACCTAACCTGTAGTCTTTTATTTCATCAAATCTCCGAAGCTAACCTGATTGCAAATAAGGGTTCTTAAAGTAGTGTTTTAAACTTTTAAACAACACAGCATTTTAGGATTGGATTAGTTTTACTATGGCAGAAATATGCTTTTGTTTTGGTCTGATTGGGCCATCAACTTTAGATCCGATCTCTGTTTGATCAAAATGAAGATGTCAATTGAGCATAAGACAGCATCAGACTGCTAATAACCTCTCAAAGGGACATAAAAATAAAACGGAACTATCCCTTTTATGAAGCTAGCTAAGTATTTTAGCTTATCTTTAAACTAAGTTAGTGTCATCTTGACCATACAAACATAAATATTTTTGATGTGACATCAACTTAAGTCTATAAACTGTTCTCTATTGACAGCAAACTACTCGCTAATGCACAGATCTGCTTTACTCTTCCCCAGTCTTCACTGGAGCAGCTTACCCGTGACTGGTGCCTCGATGTCCAACATGGTGCGCTCCTGGCGCAGGATGGCGGCGCCCTCATCGATGATGCGCAGGGCCACAGCTTCCTCTAGCCGGCCCTCCTTTGTGAGGTGAGCTTTGAGCAGGTCCACCCGCGGCCGCCCCTCCGAATCAAACACTTCCTTCATGGTCAGCCGGTGGGCCAGGGGGAAAGGGACCGCTGAAGCCAGAGATGGAACAAGGAGGAACATAAAACAGAGAGTTATTTAGGATGGCTGGAAGGACTGTAAGACTAAACGTATGGATGTGGAGGATGGGGGTGTTTCATGAGGGGGGCTATTGTCTAAGAAATATTACCATAATGCAGAACGTGATTTATTGATTTTGTGTGCATTGCTTAAAGGGTTTACCCTCAAATATATCAGAATTTTTAACCATTATCCTAATCAGACGTCTGGTTTGTTATGCGTGCTACTGTGTGAGTGAACAATCTGGAGGTCTGTGCTCCCTGCACTGAACCGCTGGCCTACCAGAGTTATCAGTGCTGCCTGCCTCTGTTCTGCACTAATGTCTTTCTTACATAATGAAGGCCCCCAGGGCTCTGCTGGAAAAGGGGCTGGACCCACAATGAGTGTGATACAGCAAGAGTGCACAGCTGCACGTGAGGAAGCACACACACATAGGAAGAACCACATCAGTACACTCTTTCACATAATTATAGACCGGGTTTTGTGCAAGAAAAACCCCACAAAATCTAAAGAGAAACAAAAGGCGCAGGACTCAGGGGCACATGCGTACATTAGGTATGACACAATGGCATTAATACAGCCGATCGCACGTTTGTATGACTACAACTAAATCATGCAGACACACACACACACATGTACTAGCTCATAAAGGTATTGTTATGTAGGATCCAGAGAGCCTGTTGGAGCCCCATCAGTGCTAACACAGATAATGGCCTAGATCACACACTAAAACTAGGCCTGGCTCACACACACACACACACACCACCCACACACCCACACACACACACACACACACACACACACACACACACACACACAGGTACAAACACATTTCAACTCTCACTTTGTCTCTGATTTACACTCTCTCCTGTTGTCCCTTTGCTCCTTCTTTTCTTCCGTTTGACTCTTTTTTCTCTTAAGGTGTATCTCCGTCTTTGCATCAGTCTCTTGACTGAGATTTCTCATTGGCATCAGAAGGCCTAATTCAAAGGCTTCACTTTCTTTGTGGAATTAGCCAACCCTAACCCTAACTGAGACTGAAACATGCCCCAGCCCACAAACAGCATGTTCATTTCTGCTCTGTTTTTCCTGTATGCTGTTCTCAAATTTAGGCCATCACAAAACACTTTTCTCCAAAACCTATTTCAGGGCACGCAGAACCTTCTGGGACACATTCAGACTTGCTTCAGTGCATATTTGGGTACCCTAAAGTATCCAATAGCACCTCGGGGGCCCTCTGAGATCCCGGCTACTGCACCCATGACACTTTTATGCACCTTGTGGTTGAATGGGACACACAAGAACACCGTGAGATGTCCCAAGACGCCTCAAGTGACCAAGCTCCAGGCTTCTGTTTTCCTTCACTCCTGAACAGTGGCTCTTCATACTAAAATCTTTTTTGCATAAGAAGCCTGGACTGATTAATATTTCAGAAGGTTTTGGGCACTGCAGGCTGTCAGAGAACACAAGCCAGGAACAGAATTACTCATGCATGTTGGAATATGTGTGACTTTATATTTAAAAATAAGGCAGCCAGTATTTAAGCGGCCATCCTAACTTCTTGTACTCTGGTAGATGCCAAAAGGGTTAAAAGAGTTGGATATACACATGGACTCATATCTGCGTTACAGTATATTTCTAGTAAGGGGTAAAACTTCAGTTTGGTTGTATGTCATGGCATTAGAGACAGAGGGATAGAGGTAGAGAGTGAAACTTGTAAATTGTGAGAGCAGTGTGAAAGTAGGGCATGTATGAGAGAGAGGAGAGTACCAGAGCAGCTGAGCTTGGGGAAGGGACCTATAGCTAGAAAACCTTTACCTTAAAAAGAGAAGAGGGTCTCAGAATCATCATACTCCCTTGATATGTGAAGACTATAAACGTTTACAAGCACACTTTGCCAATATGTTGAAGCAAACCAAGCTCCAGATTAAGAAGAAACCACACTTGTATTTTGGTATGAGGTTCTCTGGTGGTTTCATCCTACAGTGCACAAATGTGCACGTTGTGTTAACTGGTGCTTCTGCATCGAGCCTACATAGCTGTCCGTCGTGTGTTAGCCCTAGCCTGTCCAGAGAATGCCATGCCTCTGGGCCAATATCAACTGGGTTAGACGGCAATCCTCTGCTTGATTTTGTTGGAAAAACACATGGATTTATGTTTACTTTTAAAGCTTCTTCTTCTTCAAAGCATTTTTTTCAGGCACAGTAACAGATTGCTCCAATATTAATGAATATTTAATTGCAAACTGAGGTTATTAAGCCTGAAGCTGAGCATTAAAGCATGAAAAGTATATTATAATAAACAGTGAACCCCATGCATTTTTAACTCAGCAGACCATGCTCCAGAAAATCTGGGATGTTTGAGGTTTTGCCTCAACTTTTGCCGGAGTGGTTTTAACTTTGATTTACATTGCATGTTGCATGCTGAAATAAACTATGCCACAATGTCATTATGACAGGAGTATTGATCACAGTGACACCTTAACACTGGAGGAAGACATCAACATGCTCTTCACAAATCAAATCAACCTACTGAATTATAAGTGGATCACCACAAAGCTGGAAAACCTCAATTATGATGCTGCCATGCTCTTAGTACTCACCATATGGCATTTCTGCTAATATTGTCTATGCACCCTAAATGTCCTCGTGTGCTCTAACTGCAGAATCAGGTCTTCTTAGACCATGTCAAGAACCAACTAGGCAATCAGTTCATCATAGGGTGACCAAGTCATGCATTGCCCACATTTCTACACCACTGCTCTGCCCCACTCAGAGGAATATGATGGGTTATTATCACAACAAAATGACCTCCTGCCCCAAACAATCTATGTTTTTCATACAAGCTCAAAACATGTAATGTTTTATCCCTATTTGAGATGTCCAGTGCATTTTTTCCAACACGTGCCTCTAAAGACCCCCCCAAGACTTTGCCAACTCTGTCCATTATCTGGCTGACTTTTTTCAGGTTTTAACAAGGTCTTCATCCAATGCCAAATGGTAAAAGGCCTGCACTTGTATGGCGCTTTATCTAGTCCGAGGAGTCCAAAGTGCTTTACACTATGGAAGCAAATCGTTACCATATTTCAAATGAAAAAGCATTTTCAGAAATGCTTTTTCATTTTAAGAATGTGGCTGCATTGTTTGACTCATAAATTAAATTAGTAATCAATCATCCTATTTGCATTTTAATTTTCTTCTTCAAGACTGCTCATTCTTTCACTTAATTAAAATGAAAAAGAAAGACATTTGAGATTTAGCTACCCATCTTGTTCGGTAGGGGGCGCTGTGCACGTCTGCAGTGCATTACATTGCAAACGTGCCGAGAAATTGATTGAATTGCAGCAGGGCCGAGCTCAATTTGTGGCAGTGGCAGGCAGAACTGGTAGTTCCGCCACAGCTCCACAGTTCCGGTGGCAGCTTCGGTGGCGGGCTGTGGCAGTTCCGCCACAGCCCGCCACCGAAACTGCCACCGGAACTGCCACAGCTTGCCGCAGGGTGGCACGGGATCCCGCGAGGATGCCAGAAGGTGCCAGACTGGCCGTAAAAGCTTGCCAATGCGGTTGCCGCTGTTTTTGTGGAAGCTGATGCTGATTATCGGCAAATGGGTTGTCATTGTTGTTATAGCCTGTTACCTTTAAATAATGATTTCATTATTGATTATTATTTAATAAACAGCTTTAGACCCATAACATAAGGTGATTGTATTTACTTGACATGGAAAATAAATAGCACTATGTGTATGTGTGACGTGCTGAAAGGATGACGATTTATTGCACAAACAGCCGGTTTATTATAGAGCATGAGCGGCTATTCTGAATCGTCACTCACAGAAAATTATAAATAAATGCTTAAAAACACGCTGGATGTCTCAGGCCATAAGGCTGCCACAAGGATGCCACAGCCTGCCACCGGAACTACCAGTTCTGCCTGACACTGCCACAAATTGAGCTCGGTCCTGCTGCAATTCAATCAATTTCTCGACACGTTTGCAATGTAATGCAATGCAGACGTGCACAGCGCCTCCCACCGAACAAGATTGGTAGCTCGGTCAGCAGGAGCTGAGGAAGAGCGGCTGCTGACGTCACTCTGCTGCGCCCGCCGCTCGGAATGCTTTTTTGTTTTGGAGTTCTGGGCAGTACTTTGCGGGCAGACCACGAAAACGAAAAAGCAATGTCTGCTTTTTCGTTTTCAAATTTTACATTTCAAATTGAATTCTGGTATCTATTTGCTGGGGCATATTTTAAAAAATAAATCTCAAATGTCTTTTTCTTTTTCATTTTAATTAAGTGAAAGAATGAGCAGTCTTGAAGAAGAAAATGTAAATGCAAATAGGATTATTGATAACTAATTTTATTTATGGGTCAAATAATGCAGCCACATTCTTAAAATGAAAAAGCATTTCTGGAAATGCTTTTTCATTTTCAAATTTTACATTTCAAATTGAATTTTGGTATCTATTTGCTGGGGTACATTTTGAAAAATAAACGGCCGGTCTGGCACCTTCTGGCATCCTCGCGGAATCCCGTGCCACCCTGCGGGAAGCTGTGCCACAGCCCGCCACCAAAGCTGCCACCGGAACTGTGGAGCTGTGGCGGAACTACCAGTTCTGCCTGTCACTGCCACAAATTGAGCTCGGCCCTGCTGCAATTCAATCAATTTCTCGGCACGTTTGCAATGTAATGCAATGCAGACATGCACAGCGCCCCCTACCGAACAAGCTGGGTAGCTCGGTCAGCAGGGAGCTGAGGAAGAGCGGCTGCTGACGTCACTCTGCTGCGACCGCAGCTCGGAATGCTTTTTCGTTTTTGAGTTCTGGGCAGTACTTTGCGGGCAGACCACGAAAACGTAAAAGCAATGTCTGCTTTGTTTTCTTTTTGATTATGGCATAAAATATGCAGTCATGAAGAAGAAAATGCAAATGCAAATAGGATGATTGATAACTAATTTTATTTATGGGTCAAATAACGCAGCCGCATTCTTAAAATGAAAAAGCATTTCTGGAAATGCTTTTTCATTTTCAAATTTTACATTTCAAATTGAATTTTGGTATCTATTTGCTGGGGTACATTTTGAAAAATAAATCTCAAATGTCTTTCTTTTTCATTTTAATTAAGTGAAAGAATGAGCAGTCTTGAAGAAGAAAATGAAAATGCAAATAGGATTATTGATAACTAATTTCATTTATGAGTCAAACAATGCAGCCACATTCTTAAAATGAAAAAGCATTTCTGAAAATGTTTTTCATTTGAAATATGGTAACGATTTGCTTCCATATTACACTGCTATCAGTTATTCACCCATTAATACACACATACTACATTGTAGCCACAGTAGACTTCATTTAGACATCAATAGACAGCTTTATGAAGATGTCTCGCCACCTTTAACCTTCCAGCCACATTTTCTTTTTATGTCTATTCAGAAAAATATTGCTTGGAGGACCGAAGTGTTGTAATTTTCCCATAAGCTTCATAATAACTCTTTCTATGAATGAGATGTCGCAATCTGCAGACCAATAAATGGAACTTAGATTTAGGATACAGCTGCATTGGAATCTCCCATCTAGACAAACTGTTTAATAAACAAAGCATAGGCACAAAAATTCTATTAAAAACATACATGTTACAAATTTGTCATGTTTTTAGGTTCACCCAGATTTACTCATTACAACTCATCTGAATCTGTAAACGATCAGAAAGGTGAGGGTGATGATTGGTACTGAGGCTGTCTGCCCAATTCTTGTTAAGCTGTTTTTAAAACCAATAATAAAAAGGCAAGAGTATTTTTTAAATTATAAACAGTTGTATTCCAAAATTCCCCCTATTTTAACTTCTGGGACCTATGAAGTGAATCTACAGGACACATGAAAAGATGTAAGTAAAAAACTGACAGCAGATGAAAATCATTTTTCTCATGTCAAGGGAGGATTTTTGGTTTCAAACAGAGTATTTGATATGGATAATAAGAGAACACCTGCCGAATAAGTCGGACCTGATTATGGTTTGAAATGCGGCTGGTTGTAAGACTCCAGTAGAGTAAACCCCCTTACTGTCCAAATGCTAACACAGTAATCAGCGGTGCCGGATTCATTTTAGAGGTGGGGGGACGTGGGGGTGTTGCGTCGCACATACTCAATTTTGTCACACTATAATGTTGGTGTGTACCTAAGGGGCATTTTTAGTGTCTTGATATAATGGGGGCTCTAGCCCAGAACCCTCCTTCCCTGTTCTCTCTTGAAAAGTTGCCCTTTACAGTCTCTGTTTATGTATTTTGACCACTATGTTTATTCCTCCTGCTACCTGCTACCGCGGTCAAGTGAGCCGACAGTCAGAAATACGCGGTCACGCCAGCCGACGCTAGCTCTCTCTTAAAGATTAGCGTCACGCATACAGGGTGCATTACGGTAATGGAGCAGAAAGGATGCTGATCCTGGCAACGGTTGAGAAAATAAGAGGAAAACAGGAAAGTAACTGTCAGAACATTTATATTAATTACACTTTTACAACTTTCACATACATGTTTTAGATTTTTTTTTTTAAATGTTATAATTTCACTGAGGACGTTTGGTGAAATAATACCTACAAATGCTTACCAGTATAGGCATTTGTGTCACTTTCAGAAATGTATTTCTCCAAACTCATAGGAGGTGACAACACAATCTCTTCAGATTATATTAAAGGGTCTTATATACTATAATCAGAATAAATATTTCATAATTTTACTGTAGAGTTTTGGAGAAATAACAGGTCAAAGTACCTCAAAATGCTCATCCAGTATCCAAAATCTGACAGTGGTGGTCAGTGGATTACTGGAGGTCCAGGAGGACTGAACAGGCTCTTCTCTATGTATGACCCGTTATTTCTCCAAAACTCAACAGTAAAATTATGAAATATTTATTCTGGTTATATTATAGATTACCCTTTAATATAATCTGAAGAGAGTGTGTTGTCAACTCTCATGGTTTTGGAGAAATAAATTTCTGAAAGTGGGAGAATAGCATATACTGGATGAGCATTAGTAGGTACTTAGACCCATTATTTCTCCAAAACTCTACAGTGAAATTGTTAAATATAAATTTTTTTACACAAAACATGTACAGACATAAAACATGTACAGACATAAAACAAAGGACTTTCTCCACATGTTTGGTGCATCCCCTACATGGCTTCACGTGGCATTGTTTTCTTCTTGCCTCTCTTCTATGAAGGTCCAATTTGTTAACCCTACGATATGTTCTCACAGATGAGCTGTGGATCTCTGCATCTCTCTAAATTACACACACTATTTGCTAGGGTGACATCTGCAAGCAATTTCATTTAGGGGCATAAGAGTAAAGTGGGCTGAATACAAATACAAGGCACATTTTTATTTTCTATAAGAGTAACCATGTATCCTCTTTCTTCCACTTTGCAGTAATGCACTAATTTGTGTTGGTGAGTCTCATAAAATCCTATATAGAACACATTACAAATTGCAGTTGTAATGTGGGTATAAAAACTTTTGCAAGGCAGTGTAGCAAATTCTTGTTTTACCTTTTGTATTAAGCTGACATTCAACAGTTGAAGCTTATATTAAAAAACAAAAAGCTGACAATCATAAACTGGGCAGGGTAGTGCAGCTGCCCGAATCACTCCCTCTCACAGAAATAGCTGCTTATATTTTCATTAATTTAGAATATAAGCAGTAGCTGCCCCATTTTCCCATGAGGACAGTCTCCTGTGAACTGAATGAATGCTGTCAAGCAACAATAACCTGACAGGCTTGAATTGTAATACTGTCACAGCAGATCTGTCTGGTTAATATCCTAGACAGTGTTTTCCTCTTTGACAGTGATGCTCCTGCTCTGAAGTTTTAGGTACTGAAAAGAACGTCAGAAATGTCCAGTGAGTGGTTTATATTTATCATTTGGGTACAAAAACACCCTGTAGCAGGTACAAACTGTAATTACATCAGTCTTTACTTGAAACTGTTTTTCTTAGACCGGATATTGCCAACCACATAAGACTTGCTCACGGCAAACTACACTGCTATGAAAACAAATGCACCAAGTTCTTGAGGATATTTCCCCAAGCATTTTAAATCTGAAACAGTTCATGGGAGGATTTAGACAGTTTGGTTGATTCTATCACTCCATGTTCTCAGTGATGTTGGACCATCTGTTGCAGCACTCCTATTTCTGAAACTTAACTGACTGTATGTTCAGGTCCGCAAGTCTTGCTGCAGAAAATATTTCATACTTAACCCTGTTTTTGTGTAGAATAACTGATAAGAAGTTAAAGGGACAGTTCAGGTCTTTCCAAGTAAGCTTCTGTCAGGGGATTGTAATAGTTCTCTTGCTTATAATAGACAGATGTTGTATCGTGGTGAGTTTTTTAAAAAGTAAAGAAATCCTCAGAGTAGTGGAAGACTAACAGCTAGTTTCCCCATTCAAACATTAAAAGGAACATGTTCAAAAACGGAGGTTGTACAGTCATATGTCTGGCAGCTACCATATTGGATACTGAACTCTGGGATGATCAGTGACTCTCCCAGTCTGACTTTTAACTCCAAAAGGAGTTCTAGTTCTATTTTCAACTGGATCTTTTGTGAAAGTCAGTGTCAATTGTATTTCTATAGCATGTTTAAAAACAACAACGTTGTCCAAAGTAGCTTAAAGGTTCAATAAAAACAAACAGAAAACAATAAAATAACATTAAAATGTTGTTGTTTGATTTTAGTTAATTTTCAACAGATTTAAACATTTTCTGAATGAGATGTTTAAAAAATCAAAATCAGCTACACCAGGGAGTCCCTGGAGTCTGACTAGCTGTCAGCCTTTCAACTCAGTAATAATTTATTTACATTTCTGCAAACTCTGATGCTTTCCTGCAGGTAACATAACTAATACTGATAAGTAAATTTAACAATAGAAGCTTCCAGAACCTTTGTTCTAACTACATTTAAGCAATAATTGCCAAAAAAGAAATACAGCATTTAAGAATCATTATAACTAATCACATTTAGCCAATATATGCTACTGTGTGCTATCGCAGCCAAAATAGAGCAATATATATCTGTCATTTAGGAATTAGATTTGCCATTAGTCTCATTTGATTCAGCCTTTTCTGTACTTTTTATACATCATCACAAGTACGAGGAGTCTGAATACCTTTAGCATCTACAAGATGGAGGATGCTAGATGTCCCATACAGCTTCAGCAGAGGGAAGGCAGCACACTCACCCTGATCACACAGCTAATACAAAATAACAATGGTATTCCAATGTCTTGACCAAGATAGGCCATCAGTTATCATATAACATTAGTGAATCAATGATACGTAGAAGGGGCATTAACCAGTAGATACTTCCCGTAGTCCTTTACAGTTGTACATTTATGTTTATTGTTCATGGTACAATAAAGGAGCAGACCCAATGATCTTTTCAAACATTGTCAAACAGCACTTTAAACAAAAGTAATCCATTTAGTTAATTGTGGGTGATGTGTGGGGTTGGATGATGACCAATTTGAAAAATGTTTTTAGGCCACGTATGTGCTTAATGGAGGCAGGTAGATACTAGTGCAACAAACATCAACATGAGAAACAAAGAATAGTAGCCAACTTTGACATTAAAGTGATCTTGTTAAGATTGTGGAGTGTTTTTCTTTACTTTAGTGTTTTATATAAGAGCATTGCATGGTTACAAACCTTAAAATCCTCTCTAACATGAGATTTGTTCTCAGACACTATACTAATGCAGTAATGTGTTTCATTACTGTATTAGTACTTACTTTTCTCAATATGTTTATGTACATAGGTGTGAATGTAATTTCCTTAGTGCCTGCCCTTCAGCACATTTTAAAAATGGATGAGAAGCTGCTTGACCTCTTTTGGAACTTTAACTGACCAATAAGGCTAGATTGGACCTTGGGTTGTCAAAGAGAAGAGAACAAAAAGAGAGTTTACAATTGATATGATTAAATTAAATGGTAAAAACAAGCCACTATCTACATTGTTCCTCACATTTATGAAAGTGATAATAATGCCCCGCACTACTAAATTAAAAGTAGGCATTTTGCCAAAAATCTTAGTAGGCTTGCATATCTTCTTGTTGCTTGTATATTGTAACAACACCAGACGTTCTGTTAAATAACCTAGATACACTTTGACTGAAGCTTGATGTAACTGCACAGAAACAAACTGGGTGGAGTAAATGAGCATTACCTTCTTAACATTGAATATGTTGCGCTCCAGCCATGGGATGAAACGTGTACTGAAGTGTACACAAAGAGTCTGGTAAAAATTCTAAATCCCTAAATTTACTGCTTTAACCTACTTTCAGTACAGCGGAGTCCCAGCTGGAATCCCTGGGATGCCATGGAGTCACTAACAAAACACTTTTCCCAGCCACACCTCTTCCTCTTTACCTGCAGCAGCGCAGTTGACTGTATTGGGGAGGTAGCGCGCAAGACCCTGAATGTCTGTTGCTGGCAAGTAAGACTCTGCTTGGATCCAAAGTTGACTACGATCTGATGTTAGTATGTCTGTTGGTCAAAGAACAAAGGTTAAGCTCTCTTAACCTTTCTTTTTGAGCTTCTGCAGAAAAGGAATCTGAGCCAGAGATTCTCCTGGAAGAGAGGACGAAGCGGTTTTCCCCACTGCTTGACGAAGACTGCACTGAAACCGCAGCTCTGCACGCTTAAAGTTACAGTCCGAGCAGAAGCTTTCCCCCGTTCCAGCTTCTACTGAGAGCAGCTGCTATGGCTTCTTTGTTCGCCGTCCGCCACACAACCAAGCAGCCAGACCAAGCTGTTGCCTTCGCCACACACCCCAATGCCCTTCGGACCTGCTTCACTTCTGTTCATCAGAACAATTCACATAAGAGGTTGTGTCTGGGCAGAGAAAATTAGTTTAGGATAAAACAACTTAATATTGGTTATTCCATGTATTTGCTTTTGTTTGTGGTTCTAAAAGTTTAACTATTTGGGTGCTATCAGGCTACCTGCTGAGCTAATGCTAATGACTATTAAGCCTTTAGTTGTGTATTAAAGTTGTGACAAACTTTAGTTCAACAAGTTTAAATACAGATCGGCTGTAACGCACCACCAGTGCTCATTCGTGGTAAATGGTAAATGGCCTACACTTGTATAGCACTTTATCAAGTCCCCAGATACCCCAAAGCGCTTCACACTACATTCAGTCATCCACCCATTCATCCACCCATTCACACACTGACAGTGTTGAGCTACATTGTAGCCACAGCTGCCCTGGGGCACAATGACAGAAGTGAGGCTGCATTACACAGGCCCCACCGAGCCCTCTGACCACCATCAGTACGTTTGTGTCAATAAGTACATTAATATTTATATTAATCAATGCTCCATGTGATGGCTAGTTAAAAACAGTAAGATTAATTGTCCAAAATATTATTGACTTCTAATTCAGCAAAACATTCTTTGAAATATTCTTTTATTAAAACAATGTTGCATCTACCCTTCTGATTTGCATTGTGACTGGTTGTATGAAAACAAACCAGCTGTTCATAATTAGTTTTAAAACTAATTTGACCTCGTTTCAAAATTCCTCAAAATAAACCTTGGTTCTTCAACATAAATATCAACACCGAACTATGATTTTATTGCATAATTTTGTATTGATTCCCTTTTTCTTTTATTTGTATATAGTTTATCAGTTTTAGTTATTTCTTGATTTTGCTTGGTAGTTTTAGCTCAATTGTTGTAGCCTAGTTAAAGAGTTTGTTCATTTAAATATTTAACTTGGAGTTAAATTGTTTTGTTAACAAATTCTTATATGTCGTAGAGAGGTTGCCTATGTTTATTCCATATGTTTGCAGAGATGAACCCCGGAGCTCAAAAAACCTCTTTGATTGATTGTTCCATGAATACCACGCCATATTGGGGTGGTATTCATGGAACACAATTTGACAGACCGAAGGTTGTTTGGCCAATGATTCCTGATCAGGTGGTGCCCTGATTTTTTTGGTCTAACTAAAATTCTATATTTTAACTTTATTGTTAATTTAGTTAATTATTGATTATTAAGGTAAGGTAAGGTAAGGTAAGGTAAGGTAAGGTAAGGTAAGGTAAGGTAAGGTAAGGTAAGGTAAGGTAAGGTAAGGTAAGGTAAGGTAAGGTAAGGTAAGGTAAGGTAAGGTAAGGTAAGGTAAGGTAAGGTAAGGTAAGGTAAGTTTATTTATATAGCGCTTTTCAGCAACGAGACACTCAAAGTGCTGTACATTCAATTACAATACAATCACAAAGCAAATAAACACAGATACAGACACAGAAAAACAAATCAAATGATAAAATCAAACAACAGAGGTAATTTAAAAAAATAAAATAAAGAGAATAGAATGATGGACAAGAAAATGAAAGGAAAATTGGACTGAAAACGCAACTAATCATGCCTAGATGGCACAGTCAAAGGCAACTCAAAACAAATAAGTTTTTAATCTTGATTTGAAGCCACTTAGGGTTTCGGCGCTTTTACAGTTTTCTGGCAGTTTATTCCAGATTAGTGGAGCATAAGAACTAAAAGCTTCTTCTCCATGTTTGGTTCTGGTTCTGGGTTTGCACAGTAGATTTGAGCCAGAAGACCTGAGAGGTCTGGGTGGTTGATACACTGACAATAAGTCTGTAATGTATTTTGGTGCTAAGACATTCAGACTAACAGAAGTATTTTAAACTCTATTCTCTGAGCTACAGGGAGCCAGTGTAGGGACTTTAGAACCGGGGTGATGTGCTCCACTTTCTTAGTTCTAGTGAGGACGCAGGCAGCAGCGTTCTGGATCAACTGCAGCTGTCTGATCATTATAATAATTAATAGTTGCTAATGGCAAAACAAACATAATTGCACAACAAATAACACCTGATTTATTGAGTAATGACAGATTCTGCCAAAGAACAAGCTGTTAACATGAATTAAGATACGCTAAAGAATTTTATTTTAGGCTGTTTGGGATTGAAACATTGCTGGTTAGCAGCAAACTTGTAGAACGTAATTTCTGTGTGAAGGCAAGGATAGTGCTATTGCACTCTTGGCACCAAATAGGCTTTTCCCTATTGCATTCCTGCCCATCTTGCCACAATGCTAGTACTATAGATTTTACATCTGCATAAGGATCTCTTTTTACAATATGCAGGAATTCGCTATTAATATGAAAAGTTTCTGCCTCCACCTTAGTTTGAGCCTTTCTCTGGGGGAGCAAACATCACCGGGATTTAATTAGCTTTTCAACAGAATGAGGGGATGCAAGTGAAAGGGTTTCCTGTACAGAGCATTGCACATTATCAAGTGTGACTTCCATCCGGCACAATAATTTTAACCTGATGCAGAACTGTGCGATTATCTTGGCAAGTGCAATAAGAATGACTCATGCACATAAAATCAAAAACCTGTCTGTTTTTTACTGATCTGTCTGATCACACCGAGTCTCTGAAGACTGAATTTTGTTTTTTTAGGTTTTTTTTGTCGTGCTGTGACTATTGTGTAATTATATTATAAATCCTGAATCACAGACAGCTTGCACTTATTATTCCACCATTCCTGTTGCTAAATACAATGATAAATAAAATGATTCTCTTTGTCTCAATGATAAAAACCTTTTGTATTTTGACTCCACCCTGAAAAGTCCCAACTTCCCTTAGTCTTAGCAACCAGCCAATATGCACAGTTTGGAAGTGTGTGTACTTCTCCTTAAGTGGAAGCCCTGTTCCATGAGGAAGGAAGCAAGGCTTTGTGTGCAAAGGGTAAGGAAGATGGCAACAATGCATGATACATTAGTTGCATGTGAGAATATACTGACTGAATGTAAGCTAACAGCTGAACACTTCCTCAGCATCTTTCTACTGCAGTTTGTGGTGTTTTGGATTTTTGGCCCATCCTCCACAGCTGAACACATCTGTGAGGAATTTCTAAAATAGCAGAGCTGCCAGCTCAGCCAACAATCTCCACATCACAGAGCAGTGAGCGAGAGAGTGAGAAACAAAATCTATGACATAGCTTTCAACCAAATCTCCTAAATTTGTTTGGGCTGGCCTAATAGCCTAACTGGAGCAGAATCTGATCTGAATCAGATTGTTATTATGTGCATCATCCCTAATGGCTAAAGTTAATTATGGGAATATTTCATCAGTTTAAATGACCTAGGGAGGACATTCCCTATCAGGAGGGCTGGTGCAGGAAGCACGAAGTGACAGCAAGTGAGAACAGACTGATTGGAGAAATGACGACAGCAGTCAGCCATGATGCATCTGCCCTTATTTGAGTCCTTACTGCATATGTTGCAGAAAAATACTGACGTGGCTATGTTATTAACTGTAAGTTACCCCATATAGGTAAAAAAAAAAAAAGTCGTTATTGCTCCTCTGCAACTATGATGCATAAAACGTTGAATCTAGTTGTGGCATAAAATGTAAAAAAAACTGCCTGATAATAAATAAGACTAAACTTTCACTGTTTTAGGCCAGTTAGGATTACCAAAATTATTCTTATTTGTTAATTGCCAGAAGACTATAACAGAGAGGTTTTTTTACTTTCTTGAAAGTCAGGCGTCTACATATGTATGTCCTTAATATTTGGTAGAATTTATTTTTAAACTCTATAACTTAGGTCTAATGTTTTGGGTATCCCTCCAAAAGCTTCTCATAATAGTTTGCCGAAAGAGATGATCATGGCATCTTCAGGCTCCTGGAAATTATCCCCAAGGATGAACTGGTTTGTGGAGGTCCATGATTCCCTTGCTGATATCCTTGAAGATTTCTTTTGATTTTACCATGAGGTCACACAAGGAAGTGATGTCTTTCAGGTGCAACATTAAAATATATTTACAGATGTGCCTAAGATTAACTCATGATATAAATCATGTGTTGTGATGCCATGAGAATAGAGAGAAACATAAGAGTTTGTGTTTTCTGTGTATGCTAAGATAAAAATCATCTGATCACAACGCTTTTACAACCTATACAATAGCCTCTTACACAAAACACTTTAAGGTGAGATTAGGGTAATTGGTAAATGGACTGAATTTATATAGCACTTCTTTTGTCATATCAACCACTCAAAGCACTTTACACTGGAGCCACATTCACCCAGCCGTACTAACAAATACGCACACATTCACATACCGTACACAAATGGAAAGGCAACTTTGGGTTAAGTGCCTTGCCCAGGGGCACGCTGATGTGACAGAAAGAAGCTAGAATCAAACCCACAACTTTCAGGTTGAAGACAACTACACTTCCCAATGAGCCACATTGTCTTTTGCCTTTTTGTAAAAGGGCTGATGTGGCAAGGCGGGTTGAAATCAGTCTACCTCTGTTACACCCCTGACTCACAGGACGAGGTAGTTACAGGCAGCTGACTTGCATATAGACAGGCCGGCTTGGCGGGTTGAAGTGATGTAGTGATGATGTATAGTTTTTGTGACCTGCCAGCCACATGCCTTAAGAGCATAAACAAGATTTTACACATAGTGCTCATGTTAGTGCCACACCTCCTGTTGTCCCACGCGGCCAGCTTGATTTCTGAAAGCTCACAGCTGGACAGGATATCGAAGTCTCCGCTTATGATTTAAGAATGGCCAGAGAGGAGCTGAGAGGGGGCTCATCTCACAGATTTATGAAGGAAATGTTTTGTGAAAGAGGCTATTGCCTGTCTTCAGGAACTATTGTCATGTTTGCTCTCTCTAGGATCTTGTGACATGTTATCATGCACTAATCTTCCAGGATCAGTTCTTCCCATCACTTGCCTCTGCTTAAATAAATGACAGAGGAAGAAATTTAAAGATGAATGAATTAGAGCAGCCAAGAGAAAGAGAGCAAAAATAAGGATGCCTGTGACAGAGGAAAGATCCAACTGTTCATGATTGTTTTAAATATTAGTCTATGTGTCTTTGACTGCCATTTTTGACCCAAATCTGGTCAATAGATCCATGGTTGTGATGCGATCAGCTGAATATAGGTCTGAAGTTGTTTGATCTATGCCGAGAGGACCATGTGTACTGACGCAGCAACTCACACTAACGCAGAAACAACAGCCTGTCCTCATTAGGCAACCCTTTCTCTCTCTGGAGTATCTTCTCTATAAATATCCCCTGCCCTGCCACCCTCACCACAGGGCAAAGAGGGACCTGTCAAGGTGGGAGCCCTGGCCCGCAAGGATAACACCAACATCAGTACGAACACACACATACATAAACACAGTTAACCAATAGGGGTGAAAGAGAATGGGACACTACACAAAATGAAATACGCCAAAAGTGCCCCAAGACTTACCAGAGGTAAGTTTTTTGGCGTGTGTTCATAAATGCATCTGTGGAAATGTGCAAACTGGATATGGCTTCCGTCAGCTTTCTGGAAATTTCCCACTCATGTACTTATCTAGGCCAAAGATTATAATTAACAGCAGATACGTACACTGCCTGCAAAAGTATTTATACCCCTTGAACCTACTTATTTGTGAAATCATGAAAGCAAATAAAAATCTTGAAGGGTGACATACATTTATATTTAGCCTCCTTCACACAATAAAATCCAGCACAAACAACTGATTTCAGAAGTCACCTAATTAGTAAATAGAGTTCAACTGTGTGTCATTTAATCTCTGGAGAAATGCAGCTGTTCTGTGAAGGTCCCAGAGTTTTGTTGGAGAGCATCAGAGAACAAGCAGCATCATGAAGACTGAGAAACACAGTAGCGAAGTCAAGGAAAACGTAGTGAGGTTTTAAGCAAGGTTAGGTTATGAAAAAATGTTCTAAGCTTTAAATACCTTACAGAGTCCTTTTCAATCCATCGTCTGAAAATGGAAAGAGAATAGCACAACTGTAAACCTACTGTGACAAGATAATCCACCTAAACTGGCAGGCTAGGCTAGGAATGTGTTATTCAGAGAAGCAGACAAGAGATCCATGTTAACTTTGGAGGAGCTGCATCGATCCACAGCTCAAGTTAAAGAATCTCTCAAAAGGACAGCTATTAGTCATGTACTACACAAATCTGGCCTCTATGAAAGAGTGTCAAGAAGAAATCCATTTTAAAGAAAACTATGAGAAGTTTTGTTTGCCGTTTGCCATGAGCCATGAAGGGGACACCGTAAACATGTGGAAGAAGGTGCTCTCCTCAAATGTGACCAACATGAAAAGTAACACTCCAGATGTGCCCTAAAACACCAACCCCACTATGAAAAATGGTAGTGGCAGCAACATGGTGTAGCGAAGTTTGTCTTCAGAGGGAACAGGAAAGTTGATCAGTGTTAAAGAGACAATATTTAATTTTTTTTTTAAAAAGGAAACTGACAGCGATGGACTGGCAGCCTGTCCAGAGTGTACCCTGTCTCCCGCCCATAGACTGCTGGAGATAGACACTAGCTTCCCCACAACCCACTATGGGTCTACTTGTGACATTAGCTTTACTCTTAATGGAGTTAATATTGTATAATTTTAATCTAAATGAGACTCGCTATTCAAATAATAATTTAAACAAGACAATCAGAGACTGCATTCCTCCGCCACCCAACGTAGGGTCATTGACGCCATAGAAAAAGAAACCTGGATCCGAATCATGATCCAGATCACCACCAAAATTCAATGGATTCTTCCCTTGGCTAAGACACACCTCCCGTAAAAACGCTTAAGAAATGTGTGTAACTTTTTCCGTAAAGTTAAACACAGACACAGACAGAGACAGACAAATCAACTCAACTGAAAAAATAACCTCTGTGGCAGAGGTCATGAACTTAACTTATAGAGTTGGCACTGTAATGGGAGATAAACAGAAGGATCCAGGGACACATGTAAGGAGGTCCAGCTGAGGTTTTAAGTTGTGTCATGGGGGGTGATTCACAGGAAGCCAGTTTTCCACTAACTTTACATCACAAACTATCAGCTTTATTCAATATTTAGAATATATACACCATTGTAGGGTCCTAGTATTGGCTATGAATTTATACATTTTGAAAAATTACAAGACATTTTCAGCAACATCATTTTCTTTCTCTGATTTCTTTTTTCCTCTCTGTGTCAAAGTGGTTGAGTCTGTATTTATGCACCACTTGTCTCTTTTGAATATAAATAGTTCATTGCATCTTCTTTTCTAGTTATTCACAATCCTTTAGTTTAACATTTCAGTTGTAACTTTGCTGCACATACAATCCTGGGTTTGTTTGTGATTGCATGATGTTACAGTTTACAACTAAGCGTATGTTTAATCACTATTCAGCACCTATTCGTATAGACCATGATGGCATTGATTGTATCATTGGGTAGAACCAAATGAAGGGTTTTCCATATTTTTGTATAGTATTATTTGTTTTCTTTAAATGAATCTTTTGAGCTGCATAGCATAGATTGTTGTATTTTGTAAACCATTTATTTGTGTAGAAGTGTTTCTAAATTAGATTAATGGTCTTAGTTTTGTTTAGATTGTATTGTTTGGTATACCCAGTTTTGTATAAAAGCAGTAAAACGTTGGCAATCAGGGTTAAGATTGAAATTTGTGTTAATAAATGGACAAAAAGAAACCAATGATGCTGTTTGCTTACCACCTTCCTTACCACTAGCTCTACACTACCTCACATTCTCTTTACGAGACTCTTTTTCAAGTAAATTCATCATTTTAAATGTCTGAAAGCATACTCGCTCTACTAATACTGGCCCGAACATTTGTCTAGCCTTGCATCCCTATTATAAAATACTAAATTGCAACAGTCGGCCACAGCACAGCTTTTAACGGTAACACACTATAGCAGTAGTTTTGGTTTGTGGGACAAACATACTTGGATGGGACGCAGCAGCTCTTATTCCAGGGAAAATTTTCATCTGAACTGATTGATAGAAGTGACTGTGTCTACATTTTCCTGTAAGAATGTCAAATATTTTTTCATATGCATAATGAAAAATTAAGCACCCTAAAATCAAAATGTGTGAAAATAAAGTTTAGTGAATAAATGCTCTGGCTTGTCTACCTAGATATGTTTGTCACCATAATGTCCCAGAATGATGTCAGGTTTCTAAGTAATGTCCCCAGGCATGTGTTCCTGTAAGGCCACCTTCACCAGGGAATGGTTTTCAGGAGCTAAGAGCTAAACAAACCACTGTTTGTATTCCAGTTTGGCCATGTTTGCATGAGCTTTAATTTCCACACCAGGTTACTATATATTTGACATTGCATAGATTTTGCATGGGATAGTTACCAATATCAAGGTATACCAAGTTTCTAAAAACATAAGATTTCCATAAGCATGTTGCAAGAACACCCCAGCTGCCTGAAGGAAAGTTGTCACACCTATCCCTTGATTACAAGAAAGGAATTAGGCTCATTTTCACAGTGTTTAAAATAAAGGAGTGTCACCTTTCACTGTTTTAAAGCTCCACTGGACAATCCACCTGCTCTATAAAAACTGGGTGGCAAAAGATACTGACCGTTAAACATTTGAAAACTACTACTAATTTCAGCAGCTCTTTATTCCTTTTTGTATTACATTTATTTTTCAAAAAAGAAAATAAATTTTATATAAAACTATTATATTCAATATGTTGTACCACTTTAGCAGCAGTAGGAATAATAGTAGGTTTTTTTATTTTCATTGAAAGCTATTAGATCATGTTATGCATTTATGTTTGTTTTTGTGTAAATACAGTGAAACTGTGGTGTTCTTACAACTGGCCTCTGCTTACCAGCTTAATGAGTCTGCATTGAAATGCTATATATAACCTCCAGATCAAATAGGTAAGTCTGAGAAATAAAATCATCTCCCCACTTTATTCACAGCTATGTATTTAATGAATATTGTGAACAGGAATTGGGGTCTGTATCAAACTCTGCTTTGGGTGCCATACAATCTTGGACTGACTCAGCTTTACACCAACATGTCATCTCATATAACCTGGTAAAATGTTCTCCTTCCATCGTCTTAGCCCTACACTTCCTTCATCCATGTCCATTCTCAGGACCAGTCTATTGGTCCCATTTCTCTAGATTCCTGGAAATTACACAGTCAGTCAACTAGAATTTGACTCCTTCCTGAGTAGCGTCCCTTTATTTCAGTATATATTTTCTGCAAATATTTTAGGTCTTAGCACTTTTCAGGCACACTGTAATTTATTGCTAATAGATCAGCCAGTAACAGCATTTTTTCTGGAGTAAACACAAATTTAAACTGGGCCTCTCCTCCAAGACTCAGCAATCCTTATGAAAACTACTAACCAAACTTTACTGACAAAGAGCAAATGATATTGCTGCGGTCATTTTGTCCCGCAAATTAAAGCTCGGATATGGGTACGACATCGCACCTAAGTTGAGCAGTTCTATTTGCAGATCAAAAAAACAATTACCAAAAAAGCATTTATTTCCATTTTGTTGTTCACAAATAGTTATAGTTAATACTTGCAACTTTTCCTCTGCGGTCCATTTCCCAGCAGAATTTCGACTTATGGGAGCATGCTGGTTAATTTTCCTACTGCCAACTAAAACAAATCTGACAAACTAAATGCACCATAAGCGCTAGAAATAATTTCTTATTAACTGCAGTCACTTTCTAAAACAACTCTCCATAATCTAATTCAAGCTAGGGTGGGCCCCAAATTAATTTCTGCTTAGGGTCTCAAACAATTTTGAGCCGGCTTTGAACGTCGTTCACATCGTCCTGTGAGTGAGGGTTAAGTATTGGCAGGGGGTCAAGCATCATCACAAGCATGCAAAACCAGAAAGGTCTGTGAGATATGCACACAGTCGATGCATGTTGACCACAGGGTGGATAGTTGATGCATGTAGTGTTGCTGCATAAATCTTTCTGCGCGTAAGGAACAGACAAAAGCAATAACTGCAAGAGCCCCAAAGCATCTAGCTTCCACTCCCACCACTCCCATTCCACGCACGACGCACGCACGGAATACCGGGGCATGCCCAAGCAACGTGTACAGCACCTGCTCCACTTCTGCCGGCAGCGGCAGAGAGACGGACCATGTGTGTGTGTTTTTTTTGTGTGTGGGGGGGGGGGGGGCTGTGTGCGTGGAAGCCGCCGTTTTGACCCGATAAGGACGACAATCTGTGCAAGCTCGACGGATCATGACCCGGGAGGATCCTCCCAGCCCCTCCCTCCTCTCCTCGCGGTGGCCGCCCTCGCTTAAAAGCAAAAAAGCGACACTTTAAACACATTAAATATTCCATAATCCAGCGGTGCTTTCACAACATTAGAGCGGCAACAGAGACTCGGACATACGAGGCGCAGCATCCCTAAACTCCATTTTGTCTCTCATTTGAAAATCGGGAAAACAACAGACGGGGAGAGGGAAGAGAAAGGGGGAGACAGGGAGACCTTTAAGGAGACGCGGAGGAGGAAAGGCTGAATCACCCAAACTCTTTGGGGGTATTCTGAAAAACAAAACAAAGCAAAAAAGACATTTACTTTAGACGATGATCCAACGCTTGGTCCTTTGAATGTCATATAAACTAATATCAGGATCAGCTCTTTAAAAATAGGAAGTTGTTACATTATAAAATGCTAAACTCAGTGACGAGGCCTGGCAAAGTTACCGCCTATACCTGCACTCCAAACACATCGATCATTTGACTTTGGATCCGACTGGATTAAAAATGCAAATGTAGGTCAACATATCGGTCCATCCAAAAACAAGTAGATCACCATACTGAAGTCTAAAAAACCCGGACCAAAAGAGAAAAAAATCCCTGCCTGATATAATGACAGCTCTTTGCATCTTGTCCTCCCCCCTGTCTCCTCCTCAACATCCCGAGCATCGTGGCATACTTGCAGCATCATCCCGTGACACCATCCGCATCCACAGCATCAGCACCGCACCGACCATCGCACTGCCATTCTGCCCGTTCATTTACCTTTATGTCTGCCTTTGGCCGTCATCGTTACGCTGTTTGGGGTTTCATTGGAACGAGATGCTCGTCGTGTCCCCTCTCTCAATCAGTCCTTCCCCGCTTCTCTCTCTGTCTCACTCCCGGCTTGTGTGAGTCTCTGTCCGATATTATTCAGTAACACGAAACCACCGCTAGGAGAGGAGGGCATGCAGCTCATACAGCAGCGCAGGGTGTCGCACAATTGCCTTTGCTCAATGCAGAAAGGAGGAGACCACCCTCTCCCTCCTCCCTCCGCTCCGTTAGAAAGTGGGCCTCTGTGAGGGGGTGAATGGATTCTAATAGAATAACGAGGGAAGACCCTGATTATGGCGTATCGTGCCCCCCCCCCCCTCCCCCAACCCCCACCATTTGTCTCCATCACCACTTCCCTCCACTAAAGGGTTCACAAGCGCATGCATGGTGACTCGTCAGCCAAATATCCACCTTTTATTATGAGCCGCGGGGCGAGGCTCAGAATAAGGTAATAAGAGACTGAGGTGTAATGACAGGGTTCTAGACGCACACACAGATAAAGCAAGTTACAGCAGAAACAGGCACAGAGGAGCTCTGCCTACATTTGATCACCCGGTCCGAGGGACTTGCGTTGCTGTCGGACATCCTGGACTCGGGACGGGAGCAGAACCGAAAGAGAGAGAGAGAGGGGGGGGGGGGGGGGAGAAGAGGGAGGGGGGGGGGGGGGGGGGGGGGACAGAGGGAGGGAGGGGGTCTCTCTCTTCTTCTGTCAAAGGCCGATATGGTGCTGTTGGGTCCTCCGGCAGGCGTTGACAATAAACGCGGTCGCTGGGCGCTCCTCCCGCTGCAGCAATGGCATCACTTGGTGGAGGCTCCGCGCTCTCTCGGATGGGGGAAGCCTGCTGCTGCGCCAGCGGTTACTTTGGGGGAGGAGAGGCGGATACCTAGCCGCCGCTGTTGTGGCATGCTTGGATCCCGAGTGGTTTTTTTTTTTTTTTCTTTGGGAGGAGGCGGGGGGTGTGGGGTTGCTGATATAGCGGTGCTGGTGCTGTCTGTGCTGGGGGTGGGGGTGGGTTTTCTGGGGGTTAGAAGAAGAGACGGCTTGCAGAGTGAGGAGAGGTGGTAGGCTCTACCTTCTTCAGAACGCCTCTGCAACTCTAGGTGCCACGCAGCACCCCGGAATGGCGAAACAAGGAACTCCCACGCAGATTCACGCACACGTGAATTGCACGCGCACATATATATATATATATATATATATATATATATATATATATATATATATATATATGAAAAACGATTTTATTTTGATAATTTCAACCGGTAGTGTCGTTGTAACGTTGCAGCTAGCTTAATAGCGAGAGAATGTCAGAGGTAAATTACGTTTATTGTCCAAAGTGGCTTAACACCGCATTCATTTGGAGCGACATTCATGAGGTCATTTTTGTGAGGCTCCAGCTAACATGAACCAATTGTAATGAGTCATTAGCAACCTATAATTTAGGGACGTCACTGGCTAATAATCAAGCTCATCCTTTCACAGTAAAACATGCGCAGTAGCTGCCGTCTCTTCATATGAGATCAAAACTGTCACTAATACTCAATGACAGACCAGGAGCCTATGGAGCTAAATTGGGGCCATAAAGTTTGTTCAAAAGAAAACAATTGAACCTGAAAAATAATTTTGAACCTCCCCAAAAAAATGTAAAACTGGAAAACAGTGTTGCACCTGAAAAAAAAGATGTGAAACTGGGAAAAAGAAGTTAAAAACTACTTTTCAGATTCAAGTTTTTTTTTTTTTTGCACTTGCAGATTTTATTGTTTCGGCTTCAAACTTCTGGCCCTGTTTTGGTGTGGGGGCGGGGCCTCAGATTGCGGGGGTGTCGAATCATGACTGACAGCTCAACACAGCGGCTGAACAACATATACCTGTTGCATTCAGGGACCGTGGGAACTGGAATTATCTGTACCACATCATCGATATTCTATATGTATGGGATTGGTTTTGAAAGATAACATGCTTCACCAATAGAAGCAGCTTATGTGAATACACGACGCAAATCTTAGAGGAGAAAATATGATCTTAAAGTATGATTTTAAGTCTGTGTGGGAGATTTCCCATACTCTCAACGAAAAGCAGAAGAACCGCCAGACTGAGCGGTGGGAGTATTCGACCGGAGTTCTAGTCGCCATGGCCTCTTCACGTTTAAATTTAATGTCACGTTTAAATTTAACTTCATGTTTTAGATGGTCCGACGCCTGTTGAAATATTTACAGATGCATTTGAACCAAGTAATTGCTGATTTCATGAATACTAAATGGGGTCATAGTTGTTTAATAGAATATGTGTCATGACATGACATTTTGATGTTTGAAGCTGCACCAGAGGGCTGTTACACAAAACCAGGATAGTGGATTAAGCCAGTATTTTCCAAATATCCTTGCATGATTAAGCCTGGACTTATTTTCACATGGACTGGACTCTGGTTTTGGTTTCTGGTGCATTTTTGGTTAAAACATGTTTGTTCTTCGTTTAGTGAAGTGACACACAGCAGATAAGAGTGTCCAGAAGTTTTACTCAAGTAAGAGTAGTGACACTTAATTATAATATTACACAAGCGATTGTGAAGTTAAAACACTTATAAAAGTAAATTTTTTCAAAAAAGTTACTCAAGTAAAAGTAATTAGTTACTATGTGTTCCAAGACACTTTGAATTTCACGTGTGAATTTGATATAGAACTGGCTTTGTTGTATGTAATTTTTGTGTAATAAAACTACTTATAGATTGATAGATAGATATACATATATATATCTGGATGTATCAATATATCTATCTGTATCTATAGATCTAGATATATCTATATCTAGATCTATAGATAGATAAAATGACAACCAGCATTTTTATTATTACCTGATCACTGCTAGCGCCCACAGATGAAGACGAAGCCATGGTGACTATTACCGCGCTTAGTCTGGTGGTTCTTCTGCTTTACGTTGAGAGCATGGGAAATCTCCAACACGGACTTAAAATGTTGTGCAAATCTGTCAAGATCATATTTTCTGAGATTCCCGTCATGTATTCACATAAGCTGCTTCCATCAGTGAAGTATTTTATCTTTCAAAACCAGTCACATACATATAGAATATTGATGATGTGCTACAGATAATTCCACTTCCCATGGTCCCTGAATATGTTGTTCAGCCGCTGTGTTGAGCTGTCAGTCATGATTCGACACCCCGTGATCTGAGGCCCCGCCCCCCAGGCCAAAACAGGGCCAGAAGTTTGAAGCTGAAACAATAAAATCTGCAAGTGCGAAAAAAAAAAAAACTTGAATCTGAAAAGTAGTTTTTAACTTCTTTTTTCCAGTTTCACATCTTTTTTTTTCAGTTGCAAAACTTTTTTCTAGTTTTCAAATTTTTTGGGGGGAGGTTCAAAATTAATTTTCAGTTCAAAATGTTTTCCTTTCAGCAGTTTCAAATTTTGTTTTCTTTTGAACAAACTTTATAGCCCCAATTTAGCTCCATACCATTTGCTCAAACTTTTTTTTTCACTTGTTAAGCTCTCCATTCTGGAAGGTAAATGCTTGGATGCTTTGTATTACAGCAGCAACATAACATTCTACATCACTTTATGCATCAGTGTCTTCTGTTGTGTGAGTCTGAAGGCTTCAGGACAGGGCATCTGCAACCAGAAGAGATTTTCCCAGGACGTACACAGCCTCTTAAAAGTACCTGAGTCACTTTAGGAGATGTTGCCATTTCAATGGTACATTATCAAGGCTCTGATTGTTGACGAATGCCACCAGTGGTCTGTGGTCAGTCTCCAGCTGGAACCGCTTCAGCCTCAGACAGTCCCCTTGGACAATATGCTGTTAGCCTTCATACTTCTCCAAGAAGTTGGAGCAGCACAGTTCCCAGTTTATAACTGCTGGCATCAGCAGACACTGTTATGATTTGGGGGTGTTTGGTTTTTGGTTTTGGTTTCTGTCAGCATCTTTTAAATGTTCTTTAAAGCTATTCTTTGAAGTCGATCTTTTACTTTCTGCAGCACGGGAACAGCTACATGAAGTGCTGTGTGTACAGCATATGGTACAGCATCATCTTTGAACCGGATTTTGACATTATCCATTTTAGCCTACAATGCTCACCATATCCCTTATGGCGTTCACATGTGTGGTGCATTACTTCACCTACACACTTTACAAGGTTCAACTTAACTGAAAGTGACCAGCTGAGTAGGTTCTTGACTCTGTGTTGTTGAATCACATATACTTTGGATGAATATTGCTTACCTTTTTTAAGTGATTTTCACATTAAGGCATCCGAGGTACAGCAACTCTTCTGCTGGGCTGTCTAGGACAGTCAGACGGTTGTAACATTCTTTCCGGGGTTAGGCTGTGCAACCTGTCCTAAATAACAACATTTACGTCAGCTCCTGTGTCAGTTTTGAACCCAACTGGAGTTAAATCAACATACTGCTCTACAGTTCATGCTCCACTTTTCTCTTTGACATCACACACAGAGCCTAAAAACATGAGGCTTGATTGTCTTTAACAGTTTCTGTGACTTCATTCACTGACCTGTTGCTGCGACATACTCAGGCCTGAAGTCTTTTATTTGTGCGACTTAAGTGCGTTTCAAACTCCAGTCTTCACCAGATGATGGTTAGATAGAGTGGATCTACAGGAGAGCTTCTCTACTTGGTCTCCTGAAGGGCTTTCACTACCTCCTGTGTGCTGAAAGTGAACGCAGAGTTGCCAGTTTGAAACTTATTACCTGAAGCTGGCCAGAACATATGTCCAAATATGTTAGAAGAACACACAGGCTTCCATAGGGTGTCCTATTTTTATGACTGTAGGCATGAGAACACATTAAAACATTATCTAGTCTTTGTCATGTTCTAAAATGATTTAATCCTTATTTCAAGTGTTCAAAAACACATAACAGTATGTGAGTGTGAGAAACTATGTACATCTCATTTAATAGCTTGTAGAACCACTGTTAGTAGAAATAACTTCCAGTTTTGTTTTTTTTTTTTTGGTTTTTTTTGTATGAATGTATGTGATTCTCAGGTCATTGTGGAGAAACTTTGGACCACTTTGTATAGTGTTTTGAACATATACTATGTTCAGTATATTGAGATACACAGACATCTGTTTCTGTATGGCTTTTTTAAGAAAGCTTTCTTAGGGCTCCAGCACACCATTTTAATCAGGTTGATGTGTATACTTTGACTTACCCATTATCCGTGATTCTTTACTTTTTCTGCCATTATGTTCTAAATTTGCTGCTGTGTTTGGAATTACTGTCCCGCTGGTGATTGAACTTGGACCAGGCTTCAGCTGTTTGACAGGTGTCCTCACTTTCCAGAAAACCTTGGCATTCAGATGAATTTATAGTCAACCTAATTACTGCAAGGACAAAGAACATAAGGTTGAAAAACAAACTCAAATCATCATCTATCCACCACCATGCTTAATAGCTGAAGAAGTGCTGTGTTTTTGTTTTCTTCAAACATGATGTCTTGCATTGACCAATCATCTTAACTTGGCCTCATCTATCTAAAAGACATTGTACTAGAAATGCTTATACTTCTTAGAGAAAATAAGCTTTCTCACGATGACCCTTCCAAAGAAGCCATAGCTGTTCAGTCTTTTTCTTATTGTACTGTTCTGAACTTTAATATTAAACATGCTAACCACTGTTTGAAGAGTCTAGGATGGAGCTCTTGTTTTGCAGGCTTTCTAAACATTGCACAGTCTGACTTTGAGGTACATTTGCTGGGACATTCAGCAACTTGGAAAATTATTTCTATGTTAAATGTTATTCATTTGTAAATAAACTTTCTTACTGCAAAATGGTTCAAATAGTTTAGAAAACAAACATTTTTTACAAGACCGGGGGGAGTTTCAAATGATTCTCTAAGGTGTTGCCGATGCCTTTTTCTTCTTGGCATTGTGTTACCACACATCTGTGCTTCCAACACATCAGCAGACTCTCAAAACTGGCCCATTATTTAAATATTTATAGACTAAAACCTTCAAAAAATGTATTTGGAAAGAAATTTTAAAAACTTGAAAAAAATATATATAAATACAAACTCTAAACTAGATCAAGTATAATAAGCACTTTATACATAGAAGAAAGATATAAATGAGGTGAAAAAGTATTTGTTGTACATGATGATGTAAGCAGCCTAGGCCTAACTGGTCATTCAAATTCAATTAAATTCAAAAATACTTTATTAATCCCAAAGGGAAATTAAATGTTGTTATAGCTCATATTATGAAGGTTTCCTCAAAGAGCCGTTGTAGATGCTGATGGCTGTGGGCAGGAAGGATCTCCTGTAGCGCTCTGTCTTAAGAAGCCTCTGACTGAAGACACTCTGTTGTTGTAGGACAGTCTCATGAAGAGGATGCTCAGGGTTCTCCATAATGTTCTTCATTTTATGAAGAATCCGTCTTTCCACAATGATCTCCAGAGGTTCCAGAGGAGTCCCCAGAACAGAGCCAGCCTTTTTTATCAGCTTGTTGAGCTTGTTTAAGTCCCTGGTTCTGATGCTGCTTCCCCAGAAGATGATGGTAGAAGAGATCACACTTTCCACAACAGACTTATAGAAGATATGCAGCATCTTGCTGCAAACACCAAAGGACCTAAGCTTCCTCAAGAAGTACAGTCTGCTCTGTCCCTTCTTGTAGATGGCTTCACAGTTGCATCTCCACTCTAGTCTGTTGTCCAGGTGAACACCAAGGTATTTATACTCCCCCACCACCTCCACTTCTTCTCCCATGATAGAAATAGTGTTTGACTTATTCCTGTTTCTTTTAAAATCTACAATCATCTCCTTTGTTTTAGTCACGTTCAAAATGAGATGATTGTTTCCACACCATGCCACAAAGCGGTCCACCACCATCCTGTACTCAGCTTCTTGTCCATCTCTGATCCACCCCACGACTCCAGAATCATCCGAGTATTTCTGCAGATGACAGGAGTCTGTCTTGTACTGGAAGTCTGAGGTGTACAGAGTGAAGAGGAATGGTGAGAGTACAGTCCCCTGTGGTGGTCCTGTGCTGCTGACTACCTGGTTAGACTCACAACCCTTCAGTCTCACAAACTGTGGTCTATTCGTCAGGTAGTCTTTGATCCAGGAGATTGTTGAGGCCTCCACCTGAGTCTTCTGGAGTTTCTGACAAAGCAAATCAGGTTGGATTGTATTAAATGCACTGGAGAAATCAAAGAACATGATCCTCACAGTGCTGCTGGCTTTGTCCAGATGACATTGGGTTTGTTGAAGCAGGTGTATGATGGCATCTTCAACTCCAACTCCACAGCGATAAGCAAACTGAAGGGGGTCCTGATGGTTTACTGTTTGCTTACTCAGGTGGGCCAACAGGAGTCTCTCTAGGACCTTCATGATGTGAGATGTCAGGGCAACAGGTCTATAGTCATTGAGGACTGATGGGTGAGTTTTCTTTGGTACCGGAACAAGACAGGAGGTCTTCCACAACACCGGAACCTTCTTCTGGGCCAGGCTAAGGTTGAAGAGGTGCTGCAGAATCCTACAGAGCTGCTCTGCACAGGCCTTCAGGACTCTAGGGCTGACATGATCTGGACCTGCAGCCTTATTCCTATTCAGTCTCTCCAGTTGTCTCTTCACCTGACTTCTTGAGACACACAGGTGGAAGGGGGAAGCAAAGGAAGCATCAGCATCTTCTGATATGGTTGATGGCAAACATGTAGAAGCAGAAGGGTCTAGGGCTGAGGTGGAAGACAAAAAATGTGAGGTGTTACTGGACAGCTGTGGGTCCTGTGGGTCAAAGGAGGGTGGAATGTCTGTTTGGCTGTGAGCAGGAAAGGAGAATGCTGAGCTTCTTTTTGAACTGAACCTATTGAAGAATATGTTCAGTTCATTGGCTCTGTCCAGACGTCCATCGGTCTGATCATCCTTCTGCTTGAAGCCTGTGATCTTCTTCATCCCTGTCCACACATCTCTGATATTGTTTTGCTGGAGCTTGCTCTCCAGCTTCTTCTTGTACACCTCCTTGCTGTCTCTTATTTTGACTTTAAGTTGTTTCTGTAAACTCCTCAATAATTATCTGTCTCCCTCTCTGAAGGCTCTTTTTTTCTTGTTAAGCAGGTCCTTCAGGTCACTGGTGATCCAAGGTTTGTTATTGGGGAAGCATCTCACGGTTCTGGTGGGGATGATGTTATCCACACAGAAGTTTATATAGTCGGTTACATGCTCAGTCATGGCGTTGATGTCCTCTCCATGTGGCTGGCGCAGTGCGTCCCAGTCTGTAGCCTCAAAGCAACCTTGCAGAGCTTCTTCAGCTTCCTGTGACCATTTTCTCACAGTCCTCTTTATTACAAGTTGCCTCTGAACAAGGGGCTTATATTTCGAGCAGAGAAAAACAAGATTGTGATCTGATTTGCTTAGCGGAGGTCTTGCTGTAGAGATGTATGAGTCCTTGACATTTGCATAAAACAAATCCAATGTTTTGTTTTCTCTGGTAGAGCAGCTGACAAACTGTTGAAACGTCGGAAGTGTAGCAGAGAGTGAAGCATGGTTAAAATCACCAGAAATTGCCACAAAAGCATTGGGGTTTTGTGTCTGTAGCTTAGCAACAACTGAGCTGATGGCATCACATGCAGTGTCGGCAACAGCGGAAGGTGGAACGTAAACTGTTGCCAAAATAACACTGGTGAACTCTCTGGGTAAATAATATGGACGGAAACTTACTGCCAACAGTTCAATATCTGGACTGCAGAGTTGACACTTCACAGTAACATGTCCTGGATGACACCATCTGTTGTTCACAAATACTGCCAGTCCACCTCCTTTACATTTGCCGCTCCTCTTTAAGTCTCTGTCTGCTCGTATGGTTAAAAAGCCCGGCAGAGAGACGCTGGAGTCGGGGATATGATCTTGCAGCCATGTCTCAGTAAAACACATGATACTGCATGCCCGGTACTCTGGCTGGGTCCTTTGTAGGGCTTGGAGTTCATCCAACTTGTTTCCCAACGATCTCACATTGCCCATCATAATTGACGGAAGAGATGGTTTGAACTTCCTCCTTCTCTCTCTTCTCTTAGCTCCTGCATCCACGGCGTCTCCTTTTCAACTCATCAGGGATTTGGGGTTGTAGTTGAAGTATTATTTGAGCTTTTGAGATTTTAATCAGCTGCTCCCGGTTGTAAGAAACAGCCCCGTTGCCATGGCAATGCATCATAACAAATGTCCAAAAATAGAAAGTATCAAGAAAAATCCTCCAAGCTGCACAGCATCCGACACCACTCTGGTGTCGGATGCTGTGCAGCTTGGAGGACAGTAGTCCAAAAACAATCAACTGTATCCACCACAAGAGGAATAGTTCCCAAAAAAGAATAAATCAGAATCAAAAGTAACAGAGCTACTCCAACCTGCTGCCACCTTGAGCGGCGCAATTCTAGAAAAAGAATCCCCATCTGTGGAGAAGTTCTCTGATGTGCTGCTATCTCCTCTGTAGCTTCTGACTGCAGCAGGTACCAGAGCTGCCCACCTTCCATTCATTTTACCAAACTAAACTTCATTATACAAGGAGATCACATTAAAATGCTGAATTTTAATATTAACATGAACTTAATATGGAATTAATGCAGTATGAAAACAACCAGCATAGAGAGTAAACATGATAATAAGCAAATCAAAATAATGACGAGGACGTTGATGCTGTGTGACAAGTAATTTAATTTAAGTTTTATCATCATGATTTAAACATTTCTGAATCCAGTCTAAATCCTATCATTGGTTAATTTCTTTCGTCTGATTACTGGCGCCGCATTTGTTGTATTTCCTTGTCTTTTGCAACAACCAATCACAGCCCGTAGACAGCATCACACCTAGCAACAGGGTCAACCACACTCATTAAGATAGGAGTTTCTTTCGTCTCCTCGCTCAGTCTTTCTCAGGAGAAAACTGAATCACTCTTAAGCTTGGAGTCCTTGGCAGAAATTTTTAGGCTTACATAGGACCTCTCTGAATCTTTGAATAAGGGCCCTGGTCTTTTTGTTGAATATGTTGCTTTTTCATTGTAATACTGTCAAATAAAGAATTAAAGAAAATAAAATATTACAAAACAACTTTGAGCAAAGTGTGTTGCTAAAAGACTCACTCTTTGTAGGCTGGCTGGTGGGGCTATTCTGTGGGAATTTGCCATAATCCAAAAAAACTGCTGTACCCTGCCTCAAGCTTTAAGTGTGTTTAGGATACTCTTTCTTACTTCAAGCGATTGTCTCTGAGAAAGCCTAAAAGTGACATATTACAAATAAACATAATACAAAAATTCACATTTTTGTAATATGTTTGTGATAAGAGGCTATGGGATTTATCCTGAATATGGTAACTAGTAATTTAGTAAATGATGTAGCCTCAGGAATAACTGTAGAACCTGATCTGTGTTTTGACTGTTTTGATCCAGTTAAGTTTTCATGATCAAATCAAGTGTGTGAGCATTACAAAGTAATAAACAGTCTGAAGAGTTTCAGTCAGGTCTCAGAGATTATCATAGCACTGAAACAGCAATGGTGAAAGTCGCTAATGATATTTTCGTGGCCTCAGATAATGGACTTTAGTCTGTAGTAGTCCACATTATTCTCTTAGAAAGATGCATACTGTAGGGATCAAGGGAACAACACTTGGCTGGTTTAGATCATATTTATCTGACAGATTCCAGTTTGTTCATGTTAATTATAAATCTTCTTAGAACTCCTTGGTTAATTGTGCACCACAGGATTCAGTGCTTGGCCCACTTCTCTTTAGTATACATATATACACTTCCACTTGGTAAAATTATCAGACAGCAGGGATAAATTTCCACTGTTATGCTGATGATACTCAGCTTTATTTATCCATGAGTTAGATAGACTACATGATTGTCTTTAAGTCATAAAAGGCTGGATGACTTTGAATTTTCTGCTTCTAAATTCAGACAAGAAAGAGATGGTCATCTTTCAACCAAACCCTTTAAAGAACTATTTTATCTTTCAAGCATTAATTTGACCTTCAGCACCAAGGTAAGGAACTTAGGCATGAAAAATGTTTTAATTCCTAATTATGTCAAACAGATTTCCTGAACACCCTTCTTTCACCTGCACAGTATTGCCATATGTAAAAGTATCCTGTCTAAGAGTGACACAAAAATTAGTCCTGTTACCTTTATGCTGGATTATTGTAAATCTTTATTCTTTATTATTTATCTTTAGTCCTTAAACTGATCCATGTTGCTGCAGCTACAGTTCTGATGAGAATTAAAAGTAGAGATCTCTTCAGTGGCTACCTGATAAATCCAGAAAGCACATTTAAATTATTCTTATTTTATAAAAATCTGTGAACAATCAAGCTCTATCTAATATCAAAAGTTTTATTGTTCTATATGTTCTCAACAGAATGTTTTGCTCTCAGACTGGAGGTTTATTGTTGTTTCCAAACGTTTCAAAAAGTAAAGTGAATGGGAAGCAGATCTTTCAGTTAAGAGGTCCTTTCTTCTTCTTCGTCTTCTTGTATTATTTTTTGGCGGTTGGCAAATAACTTTATGGTGTACATTACCGCCACCGACTGATATGGAGTGTGGTTCTTCATGGTTTTAAATCTTATTTACTATTACAACAATCAAATTCTATTTATTAATTTAGTTTTTTTTTTTTTATCTAACTATGATTTGAATATTTCTGCTACCTAAACTTCTTTGCAAAGTGTCTATCAAATTAAAATTTTCTTTAATACCTACAAATTCTCTCCTCAAAATTGTTCTTTCTTGTTCATATTTCTGAAACTTCAATATTACATGATCTATTGTTTCCTCCTCTCCACAATAATCACATTTTCCTGTATTATGTTTCTTTATCTTGAACAATGTAGATTTAAGTCTTGTATGTTCTATTCTTAATCTTGTAATTAATCTTTCCTCTTTTCTGCTCCTTCTTCCTGTTCTTACTTCTCCTACTATCTTGTTGATTCTATAAAACCATCTTCCTCTCCTTTCTTCATCCCACCTTTTTTGCCACTCTTTCTTGATTTTCTGTTTAATGATATTTCTCGCCTTTGACCTACTAATATTAAGTATAAAGCTAATGTTGTTTTGTGTTGCCTTCTTTGCTATCCTGTCCGCCATCTCATTCCCTCCAACTCCTACATGTGCCGGTACCCATAAAAATACTAATATTAATCCCATTCTTTGTATTCTAAATAAAGTATGTTTTATTTCCAACACAATGTCTGGTCTACCCTCTGAATGATTATGTTTTAAACTTAATAATGCTGAACTTGAGTCTGAACAAATGATTGTTTTTAATGGTTTTATATCCTCCACCCACTGCACTGCTAGAAATATGGCTAATAATTCTCCTGAATATATCAATAATCCATTTGTAATTCTTTTTCCTACTTTTATTTTAAATTCTGGTATTACAAATACTATTCCTATTTTTTCATCTGTTTTTGATGTCTGTGTAAATCTGGACATATTGATAGTAATTGTTTATATATTCTTGTGTTATACTTGAATCTAAACTACATTTTGTATCCTTTTTCTTTTCCATCAATGCCATATCCACCACTGCTTCTGGTAATAGCAACATTAAACACACACTCATTCATACACCTAAGGGCAATTTAGAGTTACCAATTGACCTAACAGGCATGTCTTTGGACTGTGGGAGGAAGCCGGAGTACCCGGTGAGAACCCACGCATGCACGGGGAGAACATGCAAACTCCATGCAGAAAGACCCCAGGCTGGGAATTGAACCCAGGACCTTCTTGCTGCAAGGCAACAGTGCTACCAACTGCGCCACCGTGCAGCCCAAGCTTGATGTTGTATATTGTCTAATTTTATAAGATGTGTGTTTGCTGCTGATCAATAAATTATACTTCCATAATCAATATTTGATCTAATTAATCCTATATAAATTCTTTTTAATGCTGTCCGATCTGCTCTCCAATCAATACCAGCCATACATCTCATAATGTTTAATATTTTTTTGCATTTATCTATGATTCTTTCTATATGCACTTTCCATATAATTTTTTCATCAAACCATATACCTAAAAATGTTACACTTTTTACTTGTTCTAAAACTTGATTGTATAATTTTAGTTTGATATTTTCTCTTTTGCTTTTCTGTGTAAACACAATTACTTTTGTTTTTTCCACTGAGAATTTAAATTCCCATTGATTTGCCCATTGTTCTATTCTAATAATCTCATACTGTATTTTATTTTCAATAAGTTTGATATTACGACCCCTTTTCCATATAGCTCCATCATCTGCAAATAGTCAACAACCAACTTCTTTACCAATATTTTTAAATACATCATTTATCATTATAGAAAACAATAACGGACTTATAATACTTCCTTGAGGAGTACCATTATCTACTATATATGTTCCTGACAATTCTTGACCAATTCTTACTTGTATTGTTCTATTTGATAAAAAATCTTTAATCCAGTTAAACATTTTTCCAGTAATACCCATTTTATTTAGTTTAATTAATAATCCTTCAACCCACATCATGTCATATGCTTTTTCTATATCAAAAAATACAGCTACTACATTTTCTTTGTTTATTTGTGCTCTCCTAATTTCCTATTCTAAACATAAAGCCGAGTCATTTGTGCTTCTCCCTTTTCGAAAACCATTTCCAAATTTGGTCAATTTTTGTTTCTCTCCCTACGGTATTACAAAGGTTTCTCCAATATTCTCTTTTTGCATTCTTAATGATCTTTCTTACCTTTGCTTGTTTTGTTTTATTTTATACTCAATTAGGTTCTGATAAATTGGGTTACTTTTTAACATTTTAAATGCTTTATTTCTTAATTTTATTACTTCACTACATTCTTTTGTCCACCATGGCACAATTTTTTTATCGTTCTTTCTTCCTCCTCTTTTTATTGACTCTTCTGCAGCCTGTAAGATTTTTTTTACAGATATTTATATTTAAACTATTTATATCAATCGACAAATCTATTTCATCCAATTTCTTTTGACTTAAATATTTAAATTTTTTCCAATCAGCCTTATTAAAGTTCCATCTTTTATATAATCCTGTATTCCTGTTATTTATTAATATTCCGGTTATGATTTTAATGGGGTAATGATCACTGCCTACTGTTGTATCTTTGTCAATGTCCCACTCACAGTTATTGGCTAAACAATTTGATACTATTGTTAAATCAATCACAGACTCTGTACCTGTTTTTACATTAATTCTTGTTCCTCTTCCATCATTTATACATACCAAATTTTTCATTTCCATTATTTCTTCAATAATTTGTCCATTTTTATCATTATATTTTCCCCATAATGTGCTGTTAGCATTAAAATCTCCACACCAGATTGTTTTTCCTTCTAAATACCCCATTAATTCATCCATCAGCTCGAATGATAATATTTTACATGGATAATAAAAAATTATTCTCTTACATTTTCTTTTTTACCATAAATTTCAACTACTATGTATTCTAAATTTTCACCTTTTCCTAATATCTGATATTGTATTCATTCTTTTATAAATATAAAACTTCCTCCACTTCTAGTCT